>NC_084965.1:17534378-17848090 GCF_949316205.1 Platichthys flesus
GGTTGGACTCTATTCTTCTCCGGAGTTGCCGAGGGCGTGAGGCGCCGGGCGGGTGTGGGGATACTCATAAATCCCCGGCTGAGCGCCGCGGTGTTGGAGTTTACCCCGGTAGACGAGAGGGTCGCCTCCCTGCGCCTAAGGGTTGTAGGGGAGAAAACTCTGACTGTTGTTTGTGCGTATGCACCAAACAGCAGGTATCTTCAACCTAGGTATCTTCAACTCACACCTCCGGCGGAGTTTTTCTAGCATTCCTGTGGAGGTTGGGGGCATTGAGCCAGAGTGGGCGGTGTTCAAAGCCTCCATTGCTGGAGCTGCGGTGGCTAGCTGTGGCCTCAGGGTCTTAGGCTCCTCAAGGGGCGGTAACCCTCAGACACCGTGGTGGACACCGGTAGTCAGGGAAGCCGTCCGATTGAAGAAGGAGGCCTTCCGGGATATGATATCCTGGAGGACTCCGGACTTGGTTGCAGGGTACCGACAGGCCCGAAGGGCTGCAGCTGCTGCCGTGTCGGAGGCTAAGCAGCGGGTGTGGGAGAAGTTCGGAGAGGCCATGGAGAAGGACTTTCGGTCGGCATCAAAGTGTTTCTGGAAGACATTCCGGCACCTCAGGAGGGGGAAACAGGGAACCATCCAAGCTGTGTACAGTAAGGATGGGACTCTGTTGACCTCAACTGAGGAGGTCGTTGGACGTTGGAAGGAACACTTTGAGGAACTCCTGAATCCGAATAACACGCCCTCTATGTTGGAGGCAGAGCTTGAGGTTGATGGTGTTTCCTCGTCAATTTCCCTGGTGGAGGTCACTGAGGTAGTCAAACATCTCCGCAGTGGCAAAGCCCCAGGGATTGATGAGATCCAGCCAGAAATGCTAAAGGCTCTGGGTGTTGAGGGGCTGTCATGGTTGACACGCCTATTCAACATCGCGTGGTAGTCGATACAGTGCCAAAGGAGTGGCAAACCGGGGTGGTGGTTCCCCTGTTCAAAAAGGGGGACCAGAGAGTGTGTACCAATTACCGGGGTATCACACTTCTCAGCCTCCCTGGTAAAGTCTACTCCAAGGTGCTGGAAAGGAGGGTTCGGCTGATCGTCGAACCTCAGATTGAAGAGGAACAATGCGGTTTTCGCCCCGGACATGGAACTACGGACCAGCTCTTCACTCTCGCAAGGATCCTGGAGGGGGCCTGGGAGTATGCCCATCCGGTCCACTTGTGTTTTGTGGATCTGGAGAAGGCGTATGACCGGGTCCCCCGGGAGAAACTGTGGGAGGTGCTGCGGGAGTATGGGGTAAGGGGGTCTCTCCTCAGGGCCATCCAATCTCTGTACTCCCAAAGCGAGAGCTGTGTTCGGGTCCTCGGCAGCCAGTCAGTTTCGTTCTCAGTGGGTGCTGGTCTCCGCCAGGGCTGCGCCTTGTCACCAATCCTGTTTGTGATATACATGGACAGGATATCGAGGCGTAGTCGTGGTGGGGAGGGGTTGCAGTTCGGTGGTCTGAGGATCTCGTCACTGCTTTTTGCGGATGATGTGGTCCTCATTGGATCATCGGCTTGTGAGCTTCAGCACTCACTGGATCGGCTGGCGGCCGAGTGTGAAGCGGCTGGGATGAGGATCAGCACCGCTAAATCTGAGGCCATGACTCTTAGCAGGAAACCGATGGATTGCTTACTCCGGGTAGGAAATGAGTCCTTAGCCCAAGTGAAGGAGTTCAAGTAACTCGGGGTCTTGTTCGCGAGTGAGGGTACTATGGAGCGTGAGATTGGCCGGAGAATCGGAGCAGCGGGGGCGGTATTGCGTTCGCTTTACCGCACCGTTGTAACGAAAAGAGAGCTGAGCCGCAAGGCAAAGCTCTCGATCTACCGGTCGATCTTCGTTCCTATCCTCACCTATGGTCATGAGGGCTGGGTGATGACCGAAAGGACGAGATCGCGGGTACAAGCGGCCGAGATGAGTTTTCTCAGAAGGGTGGCTGGCGTCTCCCTTAGGGATAGGGTGAGAAGCTCAGTCATCCGTGAGGAACTCGGATTAGAGCCGCTGCTCCTTTACTTAGAAAGGAGTCAGCTGAGGTGGTTCGGGCATCTGGTAAGGATGCCCACTGGGCGCCTCCCTTGGGAGGTTTTTCAGGCACGTCCAGTGGGGAGGAGACCTCGGGGAAGACCCAGGACTAGGTGGAGAGATTATATCTCAACACTGGCCTGGGAACGCCTCGGGATCCCCCCGTCAGAGCTGGTCAATGTGGCCCGGGAAAGGGAAGTCTGGGGCCCCCTGCTTGAGCTGCTCCCCCCGCGACCCGACCCCGGATAAGCGGATGACGATGAGTGATGATGAGTGATGAGTGATGATTTGAAATGATCAACATCACCTCCTTTTAGCTGGCGAAACCCCACAAATTCCCAGTGAATTTACCAAAGTACAGGACCTCAATGTTCCTAATTGTTGCTTCTTATTTGGTTGGCTGGCACGGTGTGTCAGGGCCGAAAGTGTTAGCCTTGAAAAGAATATGTGAGAATGTAATGTGGAAAGATTTATGTGAGATCATTGTAAGCTCGCAGCGGCTGCAGTGGTCAATGAAGCAAAGTATTATGTGTCAAAACGAAAAAAATGTAAGCAAAAGTCATTTTCACCGAGGTTACCTTGAGAACAGAGCCAGAGCACATTAAAGAATAGGATTAGATAAAAGCACTGTCAGTGATGATGTGCGGCTGACATTGACGCCTTGCAATTTGACGGCAAAAGACTGATGCTGACAGACAGGGAGACAGAGCAGGCAGGTAAAGAAGGAAAAAAGTAAGAAAAATAGCAGAACGGATCATTTCAGGTTGAAAGACGGTAAGAATGTTCTTAGGGAGGGGAGGGGGAAATAGTTGGAAATAGAAGGAAAATGGCTGAAAACGTGAAAGGTTGGCGCATTATCTGTGCGATAGTACGGCGCTGCGCAGTATCTACTCCACTGCAGATATTTAAAGACAGATGAGGGAGGATGCACGTGTGTGTGTGTGTGTGTGTGTGTGTGTGTGTGTGTGTGTGTGTGTGTGTGTGTGTGTGTGTGTGTGTGTGTGTGTGTGTGTGTGTGCATCAGACAGGCAGAGAGCGAGGCAGAGAAATGGGACTCTACCAGGCATCCTATATCCAGGGATAATAGAGCTGTCACAGTGTTTTGACTCAGGGCATTGATTCTGCCTTTAATTGCTTTAGGCCTCCGCCGGCTGGATTGTAGTCCGAGGATATTAAACGTTATGTATTGTTGCAGTAGGACAGTTATGACACTGATCACACACTGATATGTACTCATGTGTTGTCAGTGCCAATAATCCTTTCATCGATTGGGGCCGCCTCCAAACAATTACGCCGATTGATTAGGGGCATAACTCAGAAGAGACGCGCTGTGTTTCCATGCAGCTGGGATATTCTATTGAGCCAAACTAATGATTTCCTGCATCCTAGCACTCCCCTCCTTTCAACCCTATTCTTATTCTGCAGCAATTTTAAAGGAATGGGATTAAAATGTATCTTCAGTCATATGTCGGGGATCAAATGCCGCTGGTGCATGAACTCAGGGGCCTTCTTATTTGACCGGGAGACTTTTTTCCATTCCCTTTTCATTTCAACGTTCTTTTCCCAGTCGGCTCCACAATGACCTTGTTTGCCAAGGATCCATGGGTCCATTTAAAAAAAGCTGTCTAAAAGTTATACTTGTTATAGCTGTTCCAAATGGCCACTTCAGAAGCCAGGGGGTGAGAAGCAGAAATAACATGCACACTTCTGAGGTATTCATCGCGTCTGAGTTGACAGCACACATGGCAAGTGGAGGAAGCAGTTGAGCGAAGAATGAAAAAAGACAAACAACAATTTTGAAAGAGCGGTGGAGGTTTTCCTGCCTTCTCAAAGCCTCATGGTTTTCCAAACATTGTAAACTGGGCATGCATGTTACCAACATTGTCGCATGCAGCTCCCCTTGTTCCAAAGTAAGACAGGCGTGAGGGAGGGAGGTTTCAGATGCTGCCAGACAATATCAGAGACCAGGAAATAATTGATTAAGCAAAATTGAGTTGTGAAGTTGACAAAGCTGCTGGCTCATTAAGTGTTTTTTTTCCCCTTATAAATGACACACCTGAAAATTGGAGTGGAAACAGGTATTGTAAGGTTATTCAAAAACTAAGGGCTGGTGCACGATTTTGCCTTCCGACTTCGCAAGGGCGTTTTTTCCGATTAAAGGCCAGTTGGAGCGTGTTTAAAATTTTACATCTTAATGCTACTGATCGTGTTGGAGCCTCCCCGAGCATCGGCTCTGACAATTGCCTATGAGAGCGAGCTGACTGGGAAGCGTCACCAACCAGATGTTGCGTATACTTGTATAGCTGTAACTAAAATAGGTTTCCAACTCAGCTTCAGCTCGCTCTGCAAAAGATTATTCCACCTTCTCAGCCATGACTTCAAGCTGATGACATCGATCCTCCTCGATCACATTTGACAGTTTCGGAAAGATGTCAAGTCTCTGGAGTCGCCACTGGGAAATTGTTTCATACAAAGAGCAACAAACGTCATCTTAGATTCTGGCGAAATCCAGGTGAACATCAGGGTGAACATCAGGGTGAATGCCACACGCACTCACTTGTTACACATCATCTTTGACATGTCTAATGTTGGGAAAAGGAAAGTATAGATGCAGGATTTCATGCTTTTCAAGAGAAATGGAAAAAACTATATATATGACTTTTTTTTTAAATAAGCCAGTTTGCCTAGTTTGTGCAGATACACTCTGAGTTAAGCACCCCACAAGCAGCTTTCACTAGACCATGTTCTGACAGAGACAGGTTATTCAGGTGACGTTTCATTTTTGAGGGAGCTAATGATTAAGAGGATGAAACCTTATTGAGAAGGAGACTTTGTAAAGGAACTATTCTGCTGACACTGGACAAAGTGAAATTGTTTTAAAGGGTCAGTTTGTGTGACAGTACCATCACAGAGGGGATTCATTAAATTAAAAACCAAAAAATTGACAAACCTTGCAAGAAAGTCCTCAGGATCTTTCAGTCCTGAGAAGACACACTCAAGTTTGTTTCTCTGGTTGAGACAACCTGCTGCTGTGAGCGTTTGAAAACTTTAAAAGACTTGTGCTCCGTTCAAGATCATCTGACCCAAGCCAGCTGTGAGTAGTATCAACATCACTACCATCTGACGTCAGACACATTGCCAAACAGGAGCAGTTCAAGTAATAAAGAGGTCAGTCTGAAAAATCTATATCGTAATTCAGTCTGACTTGAAGGCAGTAAAAATGGAAATGGCCTTGTTTCATTATAGCTTGGGAGGATGATGAAGCTTAATCTCAATTGCATATCCACATATTATTGTGTTTTGCCATCCTGTAGCCTGAAAGGTGCACAACATCCAATTCGGGGAAACTTGAAATACTCAGAGTACATTTAGAGATCTGCAAAATATGACATAAATGTTGCCGATAGCTCCAGTGTCCAACAGCACTCTAAATTACAACTGTATCGATTTTACATCCATTACATTTCCCAAGGTCGATAAAATACAAGGTGTAAAAGGACAACTCTGGAGTCCTATGTAGGCATATTCTTTACCCTTGTGGTGCAGCCATGCTAAGTGTTTCATGGCTAACATCAGTTTAGTGGTTGAGATGAAAATGATATTGATCTTCTCATCTGACTCTGGGTAAGCTGGTAATCAATGTGCGTATTTTCCAAAATGTCAGACTGTTTATTCTGATGCTGCACTGCGGCCATGTCTCACTTTAGCACCTCCATGTGACAGCGTAGAAAGCAGCTGTTGATTCAAACGTCTTGATGGATTTCATGATGCAGATCTCGTGTGAGGTTATTCCTCCCTCCCCTTCTAGCATGTTTGCCCGATGCCAGTACTCAGCACCAGAGTTAATTTCAGTCTCAGGAGTTTACCAGTTGGACAGGAGTCTGTTCTCTATTGTAGTACCATTTTGTAATGAGCACTGTGCTCAAAAACACAAACAGTCCTGTTGTAGAAGCAACAACCCCCTCACATATCCAACAGTCCTAGACTTACATCAACATCCCAATGGTGTCTTTCTGTTGATCTGATGAATTGAAGTCCAATATTCAATTTACTCGAACACAGTTTGGTCTCCATAAAGCTCTGCAAAAAGGCTCTTAAGCTTGATTGATGCTTAGTTCTCTTCTCTTCTTTGAATCTTTGATAACTAATGGTGGCGGGGCAGCTTACAGCTTGTCTTGGTGCAAAGAGGTGCCTGATGTTCTGAAGCCACTTGGCCCTCTTGCTTTCCTCAGTTGTGTTGCCTTTCAGGGCTAAAAATATAGATGAAAGTTATTCTAGATTAATATCAATGGTGTATGTCTTCATAGTGTCTTCATCCAACTGCGCCGGATATGTTGAATCTTCAGGTTATATCCAAATGCACCTCACAAACGTATTTAAAGTCCACAAGTAATAAGTCAGTTTGTGTAATGGACTGTAAATGTGCAAGTTCTAGGATCCCAGTATCAACTACTCAGTTTTTTTTATAGCAATCCACTGATAGAACAAATAGGTAAAGTTACTGCTTTTATAGTTAAACCAAATGAGCTATATTTCACAACAGCACTCTATCTCATTGTTCTATTATTTTTATTTGATTGAAGTACCACTCATTTCCTTGTATTCTCTGTGTTGACAATAAACTGAATTGTAATTATATTCTTTACCATTGTGTTCTTGCAAACAGCAATGGGCAATTTCAATTTGTCTATTCCGACTTGTTTGTTTTTTCTCACAATACCTTTTTTTCCTTTCGTTCTTTAAACGAAAAATATGTAAGCATAATAATGTTGATTTAATCAGCTATTACGGATGTTTGCCTGAGGCCAACGTTAGGCCGCATGACCGGCTTGTTCCTAAGTGGGCTCTTGTTGATCAGTTAATTAGTGTATAGTGGCTATATTTAAGTTTGCTCTTGTGGTTTCAGGTGTACAGCCCTTAGCCATGAACCCAAACAATGCAGGTCAGACAGGGACACAGGCACATCATATAGTTTTGATAAAGTTTTTATTTAGTTATAAGGTAATCAAAATAAGAAAATAAGCTCCCAAAAGATGGACAAGCAACTATATAGTATTATATTATAGTATATATATATATATCAGGTATTTCATATCTATAGATGTGATACAATGTAATTGATCACTAACAGTGTTGTCAACACGCTGCAGTGAATATTCTGCTGCTCACAATCCCTTTGCACTGTTAGAGGCTAATTGTTGACTGTATTTAACTAAGGTTAATGTAGCTTTCTAAATGAAGCCTCGTATTGGGTGCTGCTCATTGTTTACAGTGACAGTGCCTGTTGGAGTGGGATGGCTGGGAAGACAAAGAGCTAAGTGCTGCACTTAGGGAGAGATTGCCGCAAAATGGAACTTTGTCCCGAATTTGCAACACAAATCAGGTCTAACCAGATTGGGAGTGTTCAGGATGGAGCAGGTGATTCTGGTGTTGACGGAAGCTGTTGTCCCACAAAGCAAAGCACAGCTGCCACTGAAGAGACAGCTGTAGGAAAACACATTCACTTGATTACGGCTTGATCTTCCAATTTTAGATTGACTGAATATGTTAGGTTTGCACGAGTATTCACTCTACGTAGACCGACAGATACAAATGAGTGTATCTTCACTGATCAGAGGGTTTCAGGAGTATCTCAGAAAATACGGGGGGGGGGGGGGGGGGGGGAATGGAATACATCTTTTGAAAGTCACACATGGGTGGAACAGAGGGGAAGATTCTGACCACATGACAAAAAATGGAACTGAGGTCAATTACTGGGGCGCGTTCAGCTCAGTTGTTCTGATGAGGGTTCTCGTTTGTTTTGACTCTACTGGTTGGTTGGCAGATCTAACAGCTCTGGAAATTACATCAATTTTCCCATTAAAGGCATTTCCATGTAGTGTTTGTTTTATTTATTGAAATTATCTTTGTGTATTTAAAATGACCAGTTTTTCAATATAATAAAAAACATGCTATCTTTGGCCACATCGGGGGTCAAATTAACATGGATTCGACAACACCTCAGATGGTTAACAAAATACTAGCAATCATGTTGAGAACACAGCATTATATCGATTCAGTGTAACCGTTTTTATGCTCTGTTCTGGGTTCCACCGACATCTGGGGGCATTATTTGGCTTTTTAGGAGCTAAGTGATTGACTATACTGACTAGTGAGTCTCCAGCTATGTAGCGTAGTGTCTGTAAACGGTTTGGTGTTGTGTAGGGAGCGTACAGCAGATTGATCAGTGTTGGTAACCAATGCTTGAGGCTGATGAGACTGTGGAGAGTGGATCTACCTCCCTCTGTTTCTGATGGAGGCTGTATTTGCAAAATGTGTCACGGCCCAGAGACCCCAAACAGAGAGCTTAAATTGGCTACAAGTTGCATAAAGCTGCAGGGTTGGCTATTATTCCCAGTGGGGTAGAAATCCTAGCAATGCTTTAACCTAGCACAGTCATTTAATTGAATGTTAATATCGAGACGGTCTTTAATACATTTAATTTAAAGTAAATGACCATTGACACAGCGGCTCAAGGTCATGGATCTCAGTTGTTCAGTTATGTGCTGTTTTTCTATTTTGGGTGGATGGGCTCATTGAAAATGCCCCTCGTCCTGCCACACGGCCTCATCACCGGAGACTCGGCATTCATTCCACTCCAGCTCCTCGCACCTAATTTTAAATGGCCACTTAAATCTCGACTCTTCCTGTGGGCTTCGATTTGAATTACTTTAAGACGGGGGCAGCAAACACAGGGAGGGAACCGAAAGGAGAGGATTGCTGTTGGTGTGGAGGGGGAGAGCAGTTGTCACAAGCTTCTACAACAGTTGGATTAACATTAAGGCAATTTTCCACAGCATGCTCGAGCTGATGAAGCGGCGCCACTTTTGCATTCAGGGCCTGGAATTAAACTCCCAGTGATGCTTTATTTAAGTATTATCTGTGGTCTCCACTTACATAAGCCCAGATGAAATGCCGCAGCACTGACATGTTTGCTGCCATGGTGCCACGGCGGTGGGGAATGTGACTGTGAATTACACAGACCCCGATGACATCGCTCTTTGTGTCTTTGAAGAGAAAATTGGAGGAACAATTCAACTCAGTCAAATGAGATAAAACCCTAATGTTCACTAAACCTTGTTTATGCAAAGCGATTGTTGCTGTGAATGAACAGCGGCTGGTGTATAATAATTAAATACACTTAAACTGCAGCATTCCATTAATAGGGCTCTATCAGGCCAGTGGCAGTGTGAAGACCAGCACAATTCTCAGGACAGAAAAATAAAAAGTATTTACATTACGTGTTTGTGTGTGTGTGTTGTGTGTGTGTGTATGTGTATGTGTATGTGTGTGTACATGGGGGTTGAGGGAGGGATTCAATATCCTCAGGTGGAAGCAGACAGAGAAAGCACTCTGCGTGAGTAAAGAAAGTCATTTCAAACTGTCAATCAAAGGGAATCACTGACATCTGCTTGAAGATGGAGGTATCAATCACCCAGAGTGCAGCGGGGTTTAAACTGGGAATGCAATGACATGAGTCCCATCCTGAGGACTGGTTACTCTCTCTCACTCCCTCGCTCTGTCCATGCTCGCAGTCAGTGACTACCAGAGTTTTTCAGGCTACACTCTTTTGAAGTGAAATCTGATCAGCCACTTTTGCTTAATGCATGCACATGATTTTATTTTATCTTAACATCCTCTACAATATGGGGCTACTTGACTACATCGTGATGCATTCAGTATCAAAGTGACACACACTTGACCATCACTTCTGTCCCTGTTTCCATAACAGTTAAGGTAAATGATGTGATGCGGCCACTGTGTCATCCTGTATATAATGATGGAGCGGGTTCTCCAGCTGCTATTCAAATAACATGTTATGGTCATAAAGGTTAAAGAGTCAATGTGCATGGTGGACCTGTTTCTCAGTGCTGACAAAAGGCACTGTGTAGTCACTGCAATTTTCTTTTAAATTGCATTAATTAATTCTATAAATGGAATTAGAGGTTGCACAGTATGAAGAGCCTTGATAAATTCTCCCTGATACATTTTTTTTCAAACCACTCAAGAACTATACCTTAGGTCATGTTTAATTAAACCTTTGAAGTCCATGTGCTCATGAGCACACAAATACATCTAATAGCATTCACAAAATATCATATTATCTCAATATTTTCTACAATTTCTACAATTGTTCAACACATCAGCGACAAACTGACTCTGCCTTCAAATACCACCGGAGAGCTTGCCATCAAGTGCATGGTCATGTGTGTGTGTGCTTCAATAGTCCAATAAAATGGGTTAAATAAACAGGAAAGTTGTTGTATCCTCGTATTCCAGCTCAACGAAGGCATCTCATCGCTTTGTCACCATCAGGCTCCATCAAACACGCTATTTTCAGTGTATTTCATCAAATGGACCAAAGACATTGAAATTAATCAGTTCTATTTGTGTCTATGACTTTCAGTCTCAGGAATAGATGTTTCTAAGGAAGACAGTCTGTGACGTAGCAAGAAGGGCGCACTGCACAGCATCACATTCAAAGTTCATTCAGGAATTTAGAAAAAAGGAAAATCTAACTACAAATGTTACAAGAACCTTTACTGACCTGAACTAGAGAGAGGAGCTGGTGCGATACAAAACTGTTTTTCATTCGGTTGAAGTGAATAAGACAGTTTCCTGTTGAGGGGAAGCTGAGAGATTAAGGTTCAGTTTTGTTGAGATAAGGGCAGAGCATCTGATGGCCGCTGACAGCATCACTGCGCCGGTTCCAAGGACGATGGTGAGCAGAACAACAGCACCAAAGACCACACTGCAGTTCAGCACAGCTTTTGTCGTCTTTAACAAAAGAAAATCCAATTCGTATAACACATTTGTCAATTTGTCACTTTGGTTGCTGTTTGTTCTCCTTTGGTTATTTAGCCTTTTGAAAAAAGAAAAGGGAAGGTCACATGGGATAGAAATTAATAACTAACAGGATGTTTTTTTCCAGGCAGGTTGATGAATTACAACAGTGTTTGTGTTTATTGTGTTTGGCATTATGCAGAGCTTTCAGGTGGGGTAAAGGCAAAAATAATAGACAAAACACATCCACAGACCCATGTCAAAGACCAAAGTGCTGTCAAGAGGAAAATCGTCCCAAAATCGCTGTGCCACAAAACAGGTCAAGGGAATCATGAGTTATTTGCACTGATCCTCTGGGAACCATAAAGATATCACAACAGCTTCCCCAGCCGACTCATCACTATTTGTTGAGGTGTGTTTCTCTACAGGCGAGCTGATTCACCGGTGACACTGTCTTGTGAAAATGTATTTCTTTAAAATTCAAAGAAACCCACCATGACTTCCCCAGTGCAACACTAGAATAAATCAATACTCTCCACATCACATCATTAAATTCACAGTCATAATTGCAAACATCTGCAGTAAAGTAAATTTTTTTCCCACAATTTATATCCTGCCATCTGCCCCCCCTCCCACACACACAGACAAACACACACACACACACATACACACACGCACACCTCTGACGTCTGTGCTGGCTGCTGTGATTGTTTACCTCATAAAATTGATTAAGACACTAATGCCTGCCGAGTTGAAGAAGTTGTCCGGGGTTGCTTCTCAGATTGAAACACTATCCGTTATCCACGAGCGAAACACAATCAAACTTAATGGATAAAATGGCAATCTGTTCAGGTGACGTGCAGGATATGTGGGTTTGTGACAGTGTGGCTGAAGCGAGGCCCACGCTACATGACTCAGTGCCCACCTGGCATTAACATGCGTCTCGGGCTGATTGGATCACAAAAGGACAGCTCCAAGTGCGTCACTTCACACCTGATGAACGCGTCTCCACGTGTGTCTCGAGTGGCCACTTGTGATTGGAGCTCACTTCCCCGCTCTATATGCAAATAGACACGTACGTTATTTCTGCTCGCGAGGACCAAATCATGTGGTCTGTGGCCAGTCTGTGTTTACAGACGTGTCCTTCGTCAATGTGTGAGTGTGTCAAAAGGGAGACAGAGGAACCAGGAGCGGCTGAGCAGAAGTGCTGTGTGCAGCTCCTGGCCACAAATATTTCACGATTGTGGCCAGGGAAGTTTTAACCAGAGTAGTTTAGTCTGGTTGAATCAAACCCTGGAGCGTTTACACCTTTGTTGCAGTTCCTTTGGATGGTGTGAACACTGGATTCAAACTCTGTTGGGAAGCAAACAACCGCACTCCGGGCCGCCTCAAGAGATGGTTTCCGACTGATGTCAAGTGAACTCCGGAGCGGCTCATTGCTGGTGTCAACACCATTTGAACCAATTACAGGAGGTGTACCAGTATATGTGTCATACCATTGGGCGGCTGTGGCTGAGGGATAGAGTGGTCGTCCTCCAACCTGAAGGTTGGCAGTTCGATCCCCAGTCTGACCCATCTGCATGCCGAAGTGTCCTTGGGCAATATGCTGAAGCCTGAATGGCCCCCCATAGAATAACAAAGTGCTGTGATTAGATGCACTGTATGAATGTGTGTGTGAAAGGGTGAATTTAAAACTGTACTGTAAAGAGCTTTGAGTGGTCATCAAGACTACAAGATACAAGATACATTTATTGATCCTAAACACATGCACAGTCACACTACATGCAGATGAGGGAAATTTGTCCTCTGCTTTTGTCCCATCTGGTGAAAATAGCAGGACACACAGAGCAGTGGGCAGCCATGCACGGCGCCTGGGGAGCAGATGTTGGGGGAGTAAGGTGCCTTGCTCCGGGGCACTTAGACAGTGGGGTTGGGAGAATCCTCTTTGGAATTTTCGAACCGATCCAGGATTTGTCCATCCAGGTATGTTTTTATTGTCACTGCGAGGAGTCGAACCAGAGACCTTCCGGCCTGATATCCGTAACTTTCTGCCCATAGTCCAATGTTTCCATCGCCTGTCCCCAGACTAGAAAAGCGCTATATAAATACAAAACCATTTACCATTACCATTGTTTTTTACTTCCTGTTTTGATGAACGGTGAGTGACCACACCGTTTGCGACCAAAATTTCAACTGGCAGGGGACAAACGCGGACTCAGGAGAAAGTGAGAAACCTCATGGATATTTTGGCTAATGATAAGTAATCAGAGTTAATAAAGAAGTTGCACAGGAACAGTGCAGTTTCAGGTTAAAGTGGAAAAAACGGACTCAGTACAGTACATCAAAGTACGTGACGCTTTGCAGAAGAGTGGTAGCTCTGTAGATATCTTAGTTGCAGATCAACACCAGCATTAACAGAACCTGAGAGTGCTCCTTGATCCACCATATCCAGCAAGAAATGGGGCTTTATTTACACCTTCTGGGTTGTTTTGTGTGTGTTGTTCTTTTAAGAGCACGATTCAGAACAGTTGGAAAAACGGGAAGCTGACCTACGAATGTGGATTAAGTGAACAGATCTCAAACTTGTCGTCCATGTGCCTCTGATACACCTGAACTTAAAGCTGTCAACTTGTGATTGGATCACTTACCACAGATATTAACGCTGATTGACTGAAGCTTTGATAGCAGCAACATATGAGTGCATACTCTGATGTTTGAAATTGTTTTTACAAATAATGTTTTAATGAGTACAAGACTGCTGTACCTTTTCCAGGGAGCAGATTCTTGCATGAGAATTCAAGCCCCGTTTTAGCTTTTTTACAGTCTCTTTAAAGGAATGTGACATCTAAGTGCAATTTCTCCCCTTCCTTGCCTCCACTTCTCCCTTTTAACTTTTGGGAAATTTTGTGATAATTATTTTATTACCTTCTGAAGTAAGGCATCTGAACTTCAAAGCGATATGGATTCATGGCAAAGTATTCAGAGGAGACACATACTCGCTCTCTCTCTCCCTCTCCGTCTCTCTCAGCCTCTCTCTGGCAAACTTTTTTATCTGCTTAAAGAGGTCTATTGCTTATGGAATCAAAGCACTGCTGGAGAACAGCCTCTCAATAATGCAGCACGCACACCTTCCCTGGCTGTGGCTCACAGGAGAATAAAGGGAAAAGGTTCGACTCCAAACCCCCAAAGCAATTGTAAAATAACACTGATTTCAAGCACCTCCGGTCTTATTATTTCTTCCCCGAACTATTTTCCTACACCTCAGACACAACATCTCTTTCCCCATAACTCAAACCTTGTTGAGTCATTAATCTGACGCCTAAATCTTGTGATACAATTGGCCCCAGTTTGAATCGTATTAAAACCCGTGATTGAATATAACGTCCCAATGTGAGAACATTTGACCGATGTGCCAATTAATTTCCCCTCAAATAAGATTATATATTACATGTTATTATACTCTGCATAACTAATAACTATTGCACGGCAATTATTCAACATGGATGTGACAAAATGCATTAATGGCCACAAAGTGACTGATGATACAGATGTCATAGAATTTCAAACGAACAGAATTAGATCACAACAATGGTAAAGTCCTCCGTCCTTTAAATATGCTGGGCTCCCCCTTAAAGTGAAGTTGTATTCCTATCCGCCACCCCAATGTCACAGACATACAGCAAACTGAAGTTTTTATTTCTATTTTATATCTTTTACAATTCGCTATGTTTGCCCGTTAAACACAATTCTGAGAGACAAGGCCTTCTGCTCTCTGTCTCTTCACATCTTCTGATTGACTGATCAAAACTCAGTTGGTGGCTGATGGTCCTGACAGGAGGTCATGTCAGAGTTAAATGTCAGAACTTATAAGGGTCTGATATCTTCGGTATTTCAAGACATAAAGCATCGCTGCACCAGGTAGCATTTGGTAATTTTAAAGAATAGATAACTCGTCACTCGTTTTGGTTTTTCATCTCGGTTCATTTTGTGTCTCTTACCACAACACATTAGGTCACATCAAAATCCACACTTTGCCTTTGGAAAAGTACACTGTGCACCTCTTTTACAACGGTAAGAAAATGCATCACTGTTCATGTGGTGCCTTTTATAATTACACAAAGCAAGTAAAGCTTGGTAATTTATCCTAATCCCTAACATATTTATTATGTCACACCTCAATAATTACCTCAGGTCTCATGCCCCTCCACCTGATTTTGCCTTATCTACTACATGTTATCTGTTATTTATCAATCTAACAAAACACATTGTCTGATTAGCTCATATATAATAGTCTTCTTACATTTATATACTAATATATTCCATATCGGCAAATAATTGACTGACTATTTTGAATATCAGTTTTTTTATTCATGTTTATATACAATATAGGACATATACTTTCACCTGTAAATATTGCCTCAACCGCACCTTAAGTTTCCCTTTGTACTTTCTGGTTAGATGTTAATATGCATGTCATGTACTTGTACTATGTGCAATGACTATAAAGTTTAATCAAATCTAATTGAACTACATATCTGTATCTGCTAATAGTAAGTACTATCAGTAACAGTACTGTACAGAAACCTAGGCTTGCCAGTAGTAACATTGTCCAGCTGTGAACTGGGTGAAATGGGGAGTTTTGCTGCTGATTTACACCATTAAATATTGGATACTACTTATCATATCATCCAATACTATTCTGAAAAAGCACATCCATGTTGCTTCTCTCTGTGATGCAATGATGCTGTGGAAAGAACTATTTGAAATTGCCTTCAATAGGCTGTCAAACATGGAATGATTGACGGTTGTCTTTGTTATTCACACATAAACCATTTCCACGCACGATTGGTTCATTACTCACGGCGCTGTCTAAGCATCAGATATTCAATTTTGAAAAGATTCTTAGTGTGAATATGTTTGGATCCAGAAATATTCCTTGCAGTTGCTGAATCATGTTTAAATTAACATCCCCACCATGTACTTGATTGTTGATGGTACAGGGAATTGAAAATTGTACAGTTTCCCAATTCACTAATTGGTCCAACACAAAACTAGTTGGTTTCCATCATAAATTCTTAACTGGAAATTCTGCAATTGAAATGTGTATATTGTAGATTGGTAGAAGCCTAAACCGTGTCTTGAATAATATCCAGAATTTAGATAGAGTATATGCACAAAAAAACACTCAAGGTTCCACAGGAGCCAAATAAGCTGAATGGGAATGGAGTTATGAACAATTAAAAAAATTGTTTCAAGGTTGAAACATAGACATCAGCGCCATTAAGTCAAAGCCACTTTAAATAATTTTGCATAACGAATAAGGTGCTGAAACACAAGATGAAGCATGGATGGAAAGATATGTATAAAGCTATAAAACCTTACTAACTTAGGGTTCCAAGACATTAGATCCTATATAGACCTCCTGTTTTATTAATCTATTGAGGAATATGTATCAGGCATTTAAACACATTGAATATTGGGCTTTTGAATCCTCTGAGAGTCTAAGTATTTGTCTTCAAAGACTTGGAAATTGGCTAAACAGTTTTAGACCAAATTTGAAAAGGAGCCGTGAAACATAAAATCCACCTGAACAAAAAACAGAGCCCAGGACATACTCGGGTTCAGGGTCGAGTAGACTTTTGAAAACCCCTCGAAGATTAAAAACCTGGAAAAAAAAACTTTGGTTGCCATCCAACTGTCTGAGAATTAAATAAAACCACTTTCTCCAGAGGACAGTGATCTATTGAGAAATTATAATAAATTGGATTCAAGTGCCGTGCATATTTCAGTTGATAAACCATCCATGCTCTGGTGCTTAATGTGAATCCGCTGCAAAAGAAATAAAGATAAGCATAGCTAAAGATGCCCTGATGCCTGAGAAGCAGCCAAAACACACATTCTGTAAATACTCAATGACCCATTAGTGATGTGTGCCACTCCACATGTAAGAAATGGGAAACAGTAAAGCAAGAGGCCTGGTTGTGTCCATACAAAATCACGTTTTGGTAATGATAACTGCCAGGAAGCCTCCTCAGAGAACAGGAAATATTGACAGAACACAATTCATGAGAACAGTAAAAAATAAATAAAAAATACCTCTACGTATGATCCTACCTCAGAGGCGGATATTTTCAATTGTTGTAGGATATGATAGATTCTCTGCCTCCCCTTTTCCCCTTGGTATTCTCTTGCTAAGTAGCAGCACTCATCAGTCTGGTTGGTAAACATGAGCGAGCTGTGTGCAGTACAAAGCAGTTTAAAGTGATCAATAGTTAAATGCTTACCACTTTTAGGGGTGGAAAATGTATCTTGCGGTTGAAGTTAAGATGTAAGGGGATACGCCATGATAGTGTCTGGTGAAAGGCTTGAAGACGAAAATCCTCTGATAAAAATACAACAGGCATTCATCCTCTCTTTTCCCCAGCGTACGTATATCAGGGATTGTGCTAATGCGACAGTACCCAGCTACTTTCATAAGTTAAAGAGACACAAATGTTTCGAACTTGAACTGAATTGCATGTAGTCTCAATCTGACGCAGAGCTGTGCTAACAACCTGGCTGGTTAATTGAATGTAACTGCAGTCATACTCTTTTTTTAATGATGGCAAAACCTTATATCCCTTTTTTTGCTTGAATATAAAGTGTCAAGGCTCCAGTGCCCCAAGCAACCCTTAAAGGACAGGCGGTGAAGATAATGAATGGTTGAGTAGAACACAGGGGCACTATAAAAGACAGTTGTGCTCTCTCCCTCATTCTTCTGGCTACATGACGACAAACAGGCACATCCAGAACTACATATGTTCAGTTGTTTCAGACAGTGTAAGGTAAAGGCTTCTCAGTCTTTTTTTCTTAACAGAAACCTGTGTAAACTGAAATCACACATGTGAAAGGGTAATCGCATATGATTTCAGTTCTTCATCGAGGTTATGTGCACCTTTCCATGAGCTCGGCTACAATGTTTTGAAGGGATTCATCTATTTCCCTCCACTGTCCATCTTCGAGTATCCTTTTAGTGAAATGAGTGCTCTAAACCTCTTGATAGCCATTTCAAACCTAGCATGCCTACATCAATTGAAAATGTTCTTCATGTGGCTTTACAAACCGATATACTATGTACCATATTCCATATTCTATGGCTGACAAACTTCACATGCTTCCTCTCTGCTGACAAAATAAACTAATTGTCATTCAACTGGATTTGACTCGCTTGTGCTGCTGCATTTGTAATTGCGATCCAGTGATTTCAAAGACCTTTTTCATGTGATGCACCGGTTATTGCACTCCCCCTTTGGCAATTTTTTTATCAGGCTCTCATCACTGCTGTAAGCAGACGACAGCCACGCGTAGTGCTTTGAACGTGCACTCTTGTTCCCCCAAACTCTTTTGGGGTATGCTTAAAATCTTTTAATTTAGTTACTTTTTAAACTCATTGGGGATCTATTCTGTACACCTCAATATGTTCTGACCATATTGTGCTATGATCATCAGTAAGTAGATCAAAAATATTGTCTTTTTGTGCCACCACACTTCTTGACATATTGGAATACATCTAGAGAAAAGGATGGATTCGCCAAAGAAAGAGCGCTGTTCATTTGCAAGTTCAAAGGCTTAACTTTAAGCTGTAATGGGCTAAATGCTGATGTAAGTGTGACCTGCCTAAATCACAAAGGGATTGGGAAAGAAAAGGCCCTTCACTTAATTGAGCGGCTGTAGTTTCTGCCTTTTGTCCAAATTAGATTCTATTCTCTGTGTTGCCACTGATGGAAAAGCCCGTCCGCGGAGAGTGAAAAATCTAAACGTCCCTAATGGTCTCTCCTAAAGTGCAGTGAGTGATGCACAGTCCGGGTAATGTTGGACTGAACACTGGCTGATGTCATCTTTGAGTGGTTTCAGTTCAGGTTTTCTTTCAGTTGTCAGTTGGAGCTGCCAGCGTACTGAATAGCCTAGTCGAGCTAAAAAAACTTGACTAAAGATGTTAGAACCAGGCATACTCAAATGTCACCTCTCGGCTCTCATTAGGCATTTGCGTCGCGGGCAGTCGGTACTTCGTCATCCTGCTCGACGTCAACTTGAATTGACATTTCACTCAGCGCCGCTTATTTCATTCAGCATTCTTCTGAGGCAGCCTTTGCCTCGCTCCCCTCATCTCCAGCCATGCCATTTCACCTTTTTGTCTCCCTGGAATTGGATTATCCAGCGTGCACAAAAATTAAACTGCCAAATCAATTAGGACTCGTCAAAGGTGCAGATTCATTTCCATGCTTGTTCATCGTGCTCTTTCACAGCGTGTACTCTTTAACTGTGTTTCCAAACTTGGGTTGCTGGTGAACTTCGGCGATGTGCCAACCTACAACTGTTGACATTTAGAAGAAACTTTGATGCTGAGTATGAAGATGTGATTTTAATTCAGGGTTAAGAAAGAGCACTTGAATTTGAATCTGATTTTTGCTGTTACTAGTGAACTAATAAAAAGAAAATGCCTCTATTCTCATAAGTCAAAAACAGTATAACATCTTCATTTCTACTACTTAAAGGATAAGCAGGTACATAAGTCAACAAACTGCTTGCCTCAGATGTGGAAGTCTTATTGTTTCCCAGGACAGTCAGTGTTAATTTTCCTTGACATTGAAAATAATCTCTCCCAACCTCGACAAAGTTTTAGTGCTTCAAATTATCCAAACATTAATGTTACAAACTTGAAAATGTTTATTCATATTAGCCTAGGGCTGATAATGTGAATCAGTCAGTCCCCACTTTGATCCAGACTGAAATATCTCAACAGCAATCACATTGATTGCTGTGAAATTGAATGAAGTCAACCGGCTTTGTTTATCCTCCGAGTTTTTTCCCCTCCTGCACTATGAGCAGATTGACGTTTTTTGCCTAAAGTGAAATGCCTTGACAACTGATGAGTGATAGTCACTGAAATTTGCAGACAGTCACCCGTTAAAAGTCAGCCCACGTTTTCTTTGGCTGTGCTGGAAACAGATACATATCCAGCTGCTCTTCTGTCGCATTTCTGACAGAGTTGGTGCTCGAGATGCACCAGTATATCCAGGAATATTTTGATGGGTGGGCCTTGTACACAAATGGTTGTCACTAACGTAACTTGCAGGACACAGTTATAAGTACGGTTATAAATCATCCAACTGTTACTATTACGTCAGTGGGGAAGAAATCAAGGCTTGGGCTTCAGGGTTATATACAATAATCTCTATTTTGATTTAGTGACATAGGCGACTGCAGTTCGATGACCTGTCCACATGAACGGCCTGATAACAGTGGATGTGGTGTATTAATTATTCTCACTAGTTGATTAGACTAGGGGTATGCGTTTAGGAGAAAATAATTGATCACATAATCTCATCCAGGTTACAGTATTTAACTTAATTTACTTAAGATTAGGGCTGTGAAATGATTACAATTTTTAATCAAATTAATCACAAGTTTCTATGGATAAATCATGATTAATCACATTACCGATTTCTCAGTATATTTTTGTGAAAACAAACAATGTATGACAAAAGACAGATATATATATTTAACATGTTTTCTTTTAATGATCATAAATAAACAAAACAATGGTGCTGCAACTCAGCAGTTCTTTAGCAGTTCTCTTTGCTATTCCATATGTAATAGTTTTTGGGGTTTTAATGTTTGTTTTTAAGAAAGTTTACGCAAACAACACCACAACAGATATCCGCAAAAATTGCTGGAAGGATGAGGTGCGTCAGGGAGTTCAATTTTGGTGGGGTACTGGATCAGGGAGTTCAGGCTCCAGGAATCTTCTTTCAAATGCCTTCACATTGTGGTTTATCGATTAATGTGAAATTCTCAAGAAATAATGCAGAGATCTTTGTGAAAAAATTTGAGGACTGCTAATCTTCAGTTACGGGGGGCATTTGGTGTGTATCCAGATCATTTGGATTTTGTGAATCAAAGAGTATATTTCAACGAGGGATGATCTATATTCAGATACTGTTGGGTTACAAATATTAATTTAGGCTAAATCAGAGAAGGGATATTTTGCCTCCTTTTAACATGAGCGGTTTGCAAAACATTGAAGTGTACATGATACACAGTATGTATCTGATATCAATATGGTATCTGGGGATAAAGTGGACAGTCAGCCTTGGCGAAGGTATGCGCCCATCAAGTACCCTTCAGATCCAACACTTGATAGAAAATTGAAACAGTTCATGTGGGGAGATAAAAAAAGTGGAAAACAAATGGAACCAGTTGTTGCAATGTACCTGACCACAAATGGGGCAAATTTCCCGCATTTGGTATAAAGGGAATTTCGTTTTTCCACACAAGAGAACCTTTTTTTATATAAATGTGGCCTAAATAGTTAATTCATTCATTAATTGCAGTAACAAAGGCGCAAGTGTAGGGAATTCCTACAGAGAGAAAAAATATGTTTTTATTGTTTTTTTCTAAATAATTTCAAGTTGGTGAACATTATTTTCAAGATCAAAAGGCTGAACACATTTTCTTTTGGGATAGTAAGTAAATTTAACATTGTTATTTTAAAGATTACAATTAAAGAATATCATCTTGTGCACATTTTACTGTTCCAAGACAGTCTTTGACTGAAATTGTTTCAAAATAATTACAATTTAATCTAAAGTTCATCACTTTATGAAATATCAATTGAAAACAATTATCTTTGTAACACTTCTGTATTTAAGGTTTTAAGACTATTATTTAATTTAATGACATTTTATAAACACTCACTCCGATAAATGATTGCAGCAATTTTGGCGAACAGGAAATGGGAGAGCTCAAATCGCCCCAACAGCTCTCGGGACTAATTGTTATTCGTTGGAGCCATCACTGCAGGGTTTTCATGCTCCGGCACAAAGCAAGTCTGGTGGATGTCTGAGAATGTCTGCATGGCTAGTTCTGAAAACAGAGCCTGACAAAACAGAATACCTCTCAATTTTTGAAAGCAACGTAACACTGGGACTAATTAAAGGAATCTTTAATTCCTGTAACAACATTGGCTTGTCAAAGGATAATTTCCCCCTTACTGGGTAAAGTAATGGCTGTAATTGTACACAATTCAAGTACTTTCATGTTTTCTACACACACAATTGCGACTTTACATGCAATTAACATAGTTCTTGTCATAAACCAATGGGCTGTGAAGGGGATTAGTGTTTGCCTGTGAATGGAACCCCTGTCAGCTGTGGAATGTAATTAGGGTTAACAACCAAGCTTAGACCCCAAACATCTTCTCGCAGGAGTCAGTGAGCATTGTAATTACGAAGCACTTTGTACTTTATGTACACTAACTTTACACCCACTACGAACTCACTTTGTTCTGAAGGGGGGGTGGACTGCTCGGCCACAGAGGAGCCACAGCTGGTAGGAGAGATTGGATTCAAAATACACACAGCGTTCACAACTCATTATCGGATATGATTAAGTTGTCCGGACTGTAATGGATCTTGATGGCTCCAAACACCAAACACATCAATCATAGCTGGAAACCTGTCATTGCTAATCAATACACTGTCAATTTGTTCACATGCAGTGGTTACTCTTATATTGCTTTCCCTCTGGAGCTTTCTTCATATGTAGTTTACATGATGAATGGCCTAAACTTAAACTAAGTTCACAAACTAGTGACCTCGATTATTGGGCAGGATTCCAGGATATTTATAGATTATTGGATTTTAAGTGGACTATTTCCCCAAAATTTGAAGTGCATAAGAGAGGTTCAGGTTCTCTATGGCAGAACATGTAACAAACCTAAAGCTTTTCAGATTTAGCAGCAGAAGTGATGAAGAAGTCCGGAGAATTGCATGCAGACTTTCTCCACTAAGACCCGTTCAGGACAGCAACTAACACGGAGGATTCAGGTGAGGGATGTTGCACCAGGTCGAGGCAGGAAAAAACGCATTACGCCCGGGCCACACTGGCAGCAGGTTGCACCGTGGAAAAACTGCGGGAATGACTTGCTATTTATTTCTTCACCCTTGTTAACACATTAGAGCAGCCACACCGGCTGCGGTTCAGCCACAGAAGACGCACTGCTCTTCTAGAGATTTGAGGTCTCACTTCTTTCTCAGTAGCTCACACCAGAATAGACAGAGAAGATTATCTTTCATTGCGGTGTGCAACCACAGCCGTAGTGAAACGGGCGTTCATTGTGCTGCGGAGATCACGTTAATTTGTTTACATGATAAGAACATCGACCTATTTCTCCAAAAACTGTCTTCTATGTGTTGTACTTGTATAGCTCCACATTTTCATCCGGAGGTTTTTGTTTTCTGATTGTCGTTTTTTCTCATTTTGCATCGGTCTCGAGTAAGAAACGTCATCAGCCCAGTATTGTCTAGAACAAAGCTGTAACGTCAGCCTTGAATCAAACGCAGAGCAAACAGCCACACTGAACCAGAAAGCAGCCACGTTAGCTTCGCTGCTAACTCGCAGACAGGAACACACATTTTGTCCTGCACCTTGTCTTATTGAATGAATGACCAAACAAGCAATCAGCGAGGACAAGTGGCGAGCCAACGTCAGTCTGCAGGCTAGAAAGCCGATAAGCTGCTCAGCTGCAGCACATTAGACAGCATGTAAACGTTCCTGGAAATCTCACTCCGGTCCAGTTAGATGTTCTTCAATATGACCTAACAACTCTCCATCCTACTCATTACATACACGGCAACAGAAAGAGACGATTGGATGGGATTTGCCAGTCGGTCTTAAGTGGTTCCTCGACCATTTAACTGAGACGTCTTGTCATGTTTAACTCCTGATGGGGCCGTTTCCAGCAGCAGAAGTACATTAAACCCAGGGAAATTCAAGCACTTCAGGCGTTTTCAGGCGTTTGGTGCAGTGTCCACATGTCATCACATTCTAAAGTCTGGCAACTGTTCGAGGATTGTATATAATGTAATATAATAATATTTAATAAAGCATAATATAATGCTTGTATAAGTAACAATTTCCAACCCACATTTACCATTGCTGCTCCTCCTTATTATTAGTATTTATGAACATTTGCCACTTTTTATATCTAAACTGTATTTATTGGGTTTTACATGAATGAACTTTCATTTAAATAAGAAAATATTTGCCTATTTGGCCGAGGATCATAAGCTTCAGTGGGCAGCTGCTTTTGCTCAAAAGAAATACAAAATATAAAAATAAGAACTATTTGCATTGATTTTCACTGGCTGAGTTTAAATTCATCTAGGCCAGCGTCTATTGGGATTGCTTTTTACAGTCTTGATCAGTTCTGCTTTCAGACAGCGAGGCAGTCAAGCAGTCTCTTTTAAGATGATGATGTTTCTCCTTTTTCAAGTTTGAACTAGTATATTTTTAAAAATTATGTAAGAATCCATGTCAATACTTGTTTAATGTTTTAATAGTCAGCCTGCTCCTCCTCTGTCAGACGACCCTAAGAGAGAAAGCATCAATGCTTCTCCTCATTTATGGCAGCTGTCTTTTTATGATATTGCTCAAATCAAAGAATCTTTCTCATTCTATAGCAGATGTAATTATTTCAGCTGAAGCAAGAAAAAAAGAAATCCCCACAGATAATCTTACATTGTTAAACATCATCAATTTGTGCTTTGATGCCCCAGGGGTTACCTCATCTACCTTGACTTCAGCTCATGATGTCCTTCATTCCTCATCAGCCTCCCTCAGAGAAAGGCCATGAACTCATTTGTGTCAGTAAAAGTGGCTGTACAGGCATGAAATTAGCTGCAGAGTGGGAACATTCACTTGCGGGTCATTTGTCTTGTTGAGAACATGTTATCATATTTTCTGCACCGGATTCTGGTTTATTTCCTGCTGCTGAGGGCGGAGAAATGGTTATCTTAGCCTCTTCCATGGAAACGGCCACTCTACAAAGAGAGCCTTGCTCTTTGATTATGAGAGACTGACACAAAGACATGGTCTTTCGGAACTTTAAGACATTTCCTGTTATCAAACCACATCAGTGCTGCAGTTGAAATGTTCTCACATTATGTGAGTGCAGTGACCGTAACCTATTTTGGAATAGGCAGTTTGCTTGTC
Source organism: Platichthys flesus (assembly GCF_949316205.1). Lineage (NCBI taxonomy): Eukaryota > Metazoa > Chordata > Actinopteri > Pleuronectiformes > Pleuronectidae > Platichthys > Platichthys flesus. The sequence goes on from NC_084965.1 coordinate 17,559,279, forward strand.
CTGTGTTAATGCTCCAGAGCTCCTTCAGAATTATTCCTTGTTATCATTCTGTGAGTCCTCCTCAGATAGATCTTCCTGTTTATTGTTTGGCTGCAAAGCTTTTTATAACCAGTCTATGGTGCAGGGTGAAGTTAGAAGTTGTTAGTTGTTCATCCTACCTGGTTCATCTCTAGTGAAGATTTTGTTGTCTACATTTGTAAGGAAATTAAATGGAAATTTACTATATTATTGTCTTCATGCGTGGCTGGTATATGATTCTGAATGTTCTAATGAATTGCTGTAATTTTTTTCATACATTACATGTCTGCTGTTTCAGGGGTCTGTTAAGGAAATCAACTCAATGTTCAGACCCAACTTCACAATGCTTAATTTAGCTCAATATAAAGCAGTTCAGCAACAAGAACATTGTGCTTTTTGTTTGAAGACAAATTTCTAAATAGGAAATTATTCTATGAATGTTGTTTCCGTGATAGAGATCAGGCCACCCTCTAATGTCTGTACCTTAGTTTTGTTAGCCTATACATTTATACCAGTTAATTATAACATAAAATCAGGTTAAAGTGTAGTGCACACAGCTTCTGTAAAATAAGCTAAATCTATTACATTGCTGGTAATTCTTACGTTTTATTTAGATGAAACTGTCATTTGGAGTGAATTCCCCAAAAAGCAGTTGATATGTCAAAAGTCAAGTGTCAAGTGAATATGTTAAATTCACTTGACCAAGTGGAAGATTTAATAGGTTTGATTTATTTAAATGAATTTAATCCTACTAGCCTACTCATAATTACACTTCAAACAATGTGCCATAAGCCTCGGTTTCCTTTCCTGCCCATATTTCAAGGAGAAAGCCAGAGTACTCTCAACTCTCATGACTACAAATTAAATGAAAAAGGCTATGGCCAGCAGCAGATGGTTAGCATAGCTTAGCCAAAAACTGGAAACAGTCATAGCATGTGTGCTGATATATGTAAACGTATCCAGGAGTCTCTGGAGCTAGATATGACATTCCTCTGCCGCAGTTGAACCCCGAGGAAAAGGGTGCAAGAGAAGGAGGATTAAAAAAAATTCAAAGGACGACAGATGCAACAGATAATTTATTTAGTTTTTTTAGCACTCGTTGTGTGAAGTGTTTTGAAAGCCGAGTTGTATGCTAGATTAATCTGCAGTGATGATATCCCTGTTGTGCAAAACTATTCTTCATTCCCACTGTCATCTCCATGAAGGCCTCCGTGGAAAGAGAAAAATGAACTCACAGGGAGAGACCTTTTTATCCTAAAGAAATAGGAAATAGCCAGCAAGATGTTTTTGACGATTGTCAGTGGTAAAGTGCTGTCATGATGAAACACCTGCATTTCAGTACCCACGTGTCAAAGAAACTTAAATTGTTCAACAAAGAAACACAATCTGCAAAATCATCCAAACCTCCATTTAAAATGCAAAGGATGTGATGAATCTGTGCCTTTTTATAATGTTAGAAACTGAAATGGTTGTATTTCCTAACAAGTTGCATAAATACAACGATATGTTGTTAAGGGAGGTTGAATTACATTACATGTAGCTACACTTTTATTTAACATATAGAAGACAGCATCAATACATAAAACCCCTTAATAATGTATTTATGATATTTAAAAAGTAAGAGACAAACACTGCATAATCTTAGGTCAGCCCCAGCCGCCTTCACTTAGGACTAAACAGTCAAACATCAAATGAAACGTGGGATGATATATATATAATATAAACACTCCACTGATTACCAGCAAATTACATTTCTGAAGTTATTTGAAGTGTTTGAATCTGCATCATCCTTCATACAAAAACAAAAACATATATTAATATAACTTATCAAATAGCGTCCCACAGGCATTTGTCATAAATACCATCATTTTATGTCATATGAATAGGATAATCTAGAGGTTCTTTTAAAGGGTACTTAAATACCACTACTCAGCTGTCATCATGTAATGCAAACTGGCTCACGATAAGCTTCCCACTGCAGTGAGCACAGAATAATCTCCTCCATCTATACAGTTTGAGATTACAGAGTTTAAAATGTCATATGAAGTCCATGTCCACAGTTTATCCTCCTCTTTGTGTTTGCGTTTGTGAAATCCAGCGACTTCAGAACAAATTTATTATAAACATTGTCTCATTTAAATGTGTTTTCATTGGTCATGCCAGTAGACGTTTCTTGATAGTAGCAGCAAATCTCTGAAACTTTCTTTTTTTGACCCACAATAATTGTGGAGCCCGTTTTACGAGACGTCAGTTTGAGATTTGTATGAGGAATGGCAGCTTGTCATGGTGGACGGGATTTGGAATAAAGCGCCAAGCGATTGAAATTGAGATACTTTTGTGCGGCCGCGGCTTTGGCTCTGAAACTACTCATCTAATAGAAATGGGTTATAAATGGGAAAATAATGGAGGTAAAGGTCTAAAGGTGTCATTGGAACTCACACTACTGTCACAGGCTCCTAACTTGCTTGAAGAAACCTTTGTCAGGCGTACATTTAGATAAGAAAAAGTCGTTGAAAAGTTGAAACTGTTAAATTCAACTGGAGTGATTATGCTCCATAAAAGGTTTAGCACGCTCCCATTTGTATCCATTCTTATTTAGAAGACACAAAGCTACCTCTTTGTAGCAGATAAATGCCTTTTACATCAGATGATAAATGTCTGGATTCCTAATTGATATTGGACATCCATTATGTCACTATTATGTTAATTGCTCTTGTACAGTGCTGGGTGAGTAATGGGTTCACACTCGTAACATACCAGCTATTTTTTTTTTGTTTTAGTGCCCATAAATTCAATGAGTGTGTTAGAATAAAATATTGTAAAACGTTCCGCAGATAGAGGGGAACCCAGGCGTGGGTTTAATCTCAGTATAAGGCAGGTGCAGTCTTTTGGCCTCAGAGGGGAGATGCTGCCATGACAACCAAAAATGATACATTGTTGTATCTCTTTTAAGGTAAGGCATGTGTTAAGAGGCCGACTCAAGAGACATTTACAAAGACTAAAACAATTTGATTTATTCGGTGTAACCCACATCGCACATTGTAAATTCAGCAGAAATCCATTTAAAGCATCATATTCAGCTGCATGGACGTCAAAAGCTCCTGTCAGCCGACAGAGTACGACTCCCTTGAATAGGTCTATAAATTGACTTGGTAATCAGTCGGGAGCCACATTTAATCCGGGGTGTCTCAGTTAGTCTCTCACCTAAAGCAAAATGTACTCGTTTCAGTCAACAATAGTGCAAAAAATTACTCTTAATACTGCGAAATTAGAATTTAAATATATTTTTATAAACAAATAGCAGCTCTTACTAGACTGAAGCTGCTTGTATCAAAGGTACACGTCTCTCTACTCATTCCTACCCATACATTATTAGAATATCACAGCTCAGCTGTTTTGCAAATTGATATACGGTGGCTAGATTTATACAGAGGTTGAACTCCATTGTTAGTGTTTTCTGGAGTGGTGTGTTTAATTTTATACTGTAGCAGACCTGGGCTCTCAGGCACTTACTAAATAGTGTGTCTACGCCCAGAGCGAGGACGGTGGAGCTAATGGACTGTAGGAACATAGTGTTTACAACATCAGAGGGTGAGTTTCATGGAGTTTTGAAAAACCTACTTGCGCACTGTTTACATTCCATGACCTAAAGAAGGATAAGTGCCATGAAGAGAGAATTTGAAATGTTAAATGTGAGCAAAAGTGCTGTAAATGAATGGCATGAAGAACCTCAGAGTTGTTGAAATAGCAGCTAATGTGTTTGGAGTATGGCATTCATCCTTAGCATAAAATATGTTTTGAGTATTTATTCCACTTTTTCAGAGTGGAATTGATTATTAAACAATTGATGTTCATGTATGTTAATGTATTTCCTATTGCACTGTGTTTTAGTACCTTTTATTTCATATTAAATAAAAGGGGGGACCTAGGGAGGGCCCTCTGTAGAGCCAGTGTTTGGTTGGTCTGTTCTTGGCTATTGGAGAAACATGGCAATCCATTGTGCGGATAATACTGATCTCTATGCATCTAGCTTTAAAGGGTACATTTTAAGCTACCAAAAACAATTCTTAGTTTTAATTGATGATACACTAATGAAACACATATATGGCAATATACATATATTTGTTTTAAATACCACATATTGGACATTGCATACTTCATGATATGAGGTATACCCTTAGTGCCATTTACGTGACTTGCCTTCAAAAAGTTAATCTCCAAGCACAAGCCAAGACAACCCTGATAACATCATGCATGTTGCAGTATTTCCGTTAACCTCACATAGCTCTGGTCATGTTGGATACTTCATTTGTTACACTATACATAAGGGTAATTGGTTGACCGTGATTGGGTTCAGCCTGAAAAATCTTGTTGTATTGTACCACATAACAGCGTGATAAGCTAGCAAAGCTACCTACTTTTATTACCTAATCAAAGGAGCTACTGCATTCAGAGTAATCGGTGAAGAAAGTCAAATAATGAGAGAAATTAAAACAATTCAACTTGTATTGAAAAATGCACTATTAATTATGTGCTGGAAGCAGGGTAGGAATAGAAAACAGTCTCGCCGTGATGAAAAGCCATTTTAATAGTCCCGTGCGATTTTCCATGATGAAATGTGCAAGAGGCTGTTAATGTTGACTGTGAGCGAAGTGCAACGCCCACCACGTGCATGAGCAGAAGAGCCTCTATTTCCCTCAGGTGACACACTGCATGCAGACTGCACGCCCACGCCACCGCTGAGAAGTTCATAGAATGGAAGGCTGAACTTGATGGCTTGAAACAGTCTGACGACAATTAATCCTGCCTCGCCGTTAAGGACGTCTCTCTGATACAATAGAGAATGCCAGGTCGATCTGTGGAGTCGAGATGTAGGAGTCATGCATACATGCAGGCAGGGAAAGTTATGGCTCCTAATTCTGCTCATTAATCACCTGTCTGCCGAACATCCTCCAGAGGAAAGCTCTCGGTTCCTCCGAGGTAATTACAGTGCTTGAAATAATGCTCTCCCCAGCAAATGCTCATAAGTAGCCGTCTTATTCCTCTCCTGCCCTTCCTTTATTTTTTGTCTCAGCCGTGGAGCCGTCCATGTCCTCTGGAGAAACTTCCTCCTCCTCCTCCTCCTCCTCCTCCCTCTCTCAAGCCTTTTTCTGCAGCCCCACTCTTGCTCTTCTTCAGCTTTGTAGTCAGCAGACTTTTTTTCCGGGCACACATCCATTTGGCATCCGATGTGGGATAAATAAATTATAGCCTCTAAAATCAATGCTCGGTCCACAATGTAGGCTGTAGGCTCAGTGCTTGCCACCATGCTAGAATTACACCACTAGGGCTCAAAAAGGGGCATTTTGTGGGCCCAGGAGGAATGGTATTCTCTCCTTTTAATTTTTTTGGTGAAAAGCTCTTCCCGGCCTTCTGACATTTTATTATTTGTCCTAAGTTTTTATGAGTAATATTACTTTTACTGCGGCAACTGATGGAGGTTTTGATGCATAATTTCTCTCAGGAAGGTCTTGGTTTGTCGCACATCACGCTGGTTTGAAGCAGTTGTTTCCTCCGAATTTGCTGTAGCGTTTGGAGGAGTTGTTTAATTTCTCCACAGAACCACTTAAGAATCTAAAAATAAATCAAAAAAAACCCTGCAGGAGAGACATCTTTGTGCATTTATTTTTTAAGACCGAGCAGCAGCGACGCAGTCACTCAGCCTGTAAACTACTTGCCGGTGTCAAATGACTGATTTATAACCCTCATTGGATTGATGATGCCTTTCTCTCAATGTGGTCATAGTAATCTTGTAGTTGGTTTTAGGGATTTCGTCACCGAACTTGCACAAAATACGTCCTTGATTATGTCCTCAGAGTGTCTGCTTGAGAGCCGCTGCACTCGGCAGGATAATATCACTCTGCTAATGCTCTCTTTCTCTTGTGTTCTGTTTCTGTGTTCCAGATGGAGATGATACCAGAACCTGATCCTGATGATGAGGGGACAAAAATAAGTGTAAGTAGAGGGAAAGCATTGTGTAATCCTTTTCTGGGCTCAACATAGGGTCAAAGTGATTGTGAGAGAAATGATGTTCACATCATTTCAAAGATTGCAGCTACAACAAAGGTAAAGCTATTAAATAAATCTGGATGAGTAACATGATCAAATCATATCGCTGATATCTGTCGGGATTACACAAAGACACTGCCAAAGTGGTTTTGTGAACATCTGTGTATGTATGAAAAGCAGGACAATGTGCATTAAACACTTGAATCTGATTGGACACCGACAGTCCAATCCTGTAGCAGAATCCAGTCAGATGAAGAGACAGCCCTGTCACTTTCATCCCCAAGGAAGGTCTTGAAAGGTGGAGCAGATTTTTGTGCTAGCTGGAATTATGTTTGATGATTCCGTAGAAAAAAATGGAAAATGATTTATGTGCTGTGAATGTATACAAACCCAATTAGGTCATAAAAACCTTTCAGAACCAGTGGCAGAAATGAAGACAATGATGCCATTATCCTTTTCCAATCACATCTACATTTTTAGTTTTTTACATTGACATATATTTTGCATTTACAAACTTTTTTGTGAACATCGTGTTACGAGCTCAAAACCTTTTCCACCCTAATTGGAGATCATTTGGTTGTTGCCCAGTGCCTCTCAAATACATGTTGCCAAGACCTAAGTTGTCAGTTGCCTCATTCCAAGCAAACACAACCGCAACTGATTTCCCCTAATAACACACCTTCAGCAGTAGAAAGGAGCTAATCATTGAAATCAGTGGCAGTGTATTATTACTGTCATAGTGGTTCTCGTCCTGCATTCATGACCGGGAAACTGTTTCGCCCCTTTTCTTCCCTGCCACTTTAAATGCGAAGCTGCGCACAGAGGCGCTTTCATCTTTACCGCCCATCAAACTACATAGACTTCTTTGGGATGACGTCACTGGAGTTTACATAAAGCCGTACATCAAGTGACCAGTTGGACATCATGTCTGTTTTTAGATGCTTGTTTTGCACCGATCATTGTCTCATATGTCAGTATTTAAATTGAGTAAACATGATTACAACATCATAGTAACTTAATAAAATAATGGATATAACTATAAAGTATTTCCCTTTGGAATCATCATAATATTAATAATATGTAAAATGTTATCCAATGCATGTTACTTGCAGGTTATCAGGGCTAAGCTCAAATTTGGTATTCTATTTTATTTTGAAAATAAAATAGAATACATAGATAGAATGCACACATAGATAGAATGCACACATATTAACCCTGGGGGATATGATCCCCCAGGGTTATTGTGAGCCACTGGAAGTTTGTCACTGATGTTATATTTGCACCAAGGCAGCCTCACTTTGAAATTCTGCTTCAATTATTCTATTGCAGACAGTATTTCAATGTTATCATTATATAGACGAGACAATCACGTCCATTCAGTTTGATCTCAAAGCAGTCCATCTGAAGTACTTTCATTTGACTCTGCCAAAAATGAGGAGACACTCCTGCAACTATCTGGATCAGACACTTTTTTCGATTGACTTTATTTATTTATTTTACACAATAATGATGTTTTGAAAGATCACAATAGTGCACTCGGATGGATTTTCACTTTGAATCCCCGGGACACCTCTCGATTGAATGCTGAAGGCCAGTAAGTGAAAGATATTGGCTCCAATCCCACCAGTTTAAAAAGGTTAGTTCAGAGCCCTCGTGCCCCTCAGGATGGAGGGGAAAGCTGCAGATGATAACTGCAGACAGATGAGAACCTTTTGCCTCGATGCCAAGACACCTTGCTCTGGATATCTATTTTTCATCCCTGACAGTCATTACCATATCTGTCCGGGTTACAATACACAAATCCACTGTGCTTTTAACGTGTAAGTATCCAAATGTGACAGGATGAGAATCCCAGAGAATTTTGTAGAATAAAGAAGTATGACTTGTCATGGAACCTTCTGGTATTATATCATGCTGTTCAATGTTATGACACTGTGGTCTCTTTTAATTACTCTTACAGACAGTGAAGGTCCAGGGCAACGACATCTCACACAAGCTGCAGATGTCCAGAGTGAGCAAGAGTGACGAAGGGCTGTACGAGTGCCGAGTGACGCGAGCTAACTACGGGGAGATTGTGGAGTACAAGGTCCAAGCCTGGCTGAAGGTCAACACCACGGCCAGACCCCGGCGACCACTGACACCTCCCAAGAAGAGCTCGCCACTGCACCTGACGGACAAGAAGCCAAGAAAGTCCAACTCACCGCAGGACAGCATGAGCTCAGACCAGAGGGTGTCCTCCACCTCCACCTCTCACACATCCTCCAATACAGTTCAACAGAACCCAAGCTCAGGTAAGGCCCCAGGGCAGGGTTAAATAATGAGGGCACCTTAGAGCATAAACCCCCGTAGAGCCAAAGATTTTATTTCCAGCATATAGTCTTGTCCAAATACCTCCTGACTTCTTTGACACATTTGTGAGGTACTTGCCAAGTACCCAACAGAACTAGCTGTTTGGCTGAGATCCAGAAAAAGTGTAAGATGCAGACTTCAGAAAACCGACCTCCATTATAAAAAAGGTAACTGGCAAACTGATTGAGATCAACCTGCATCGCTAAGAATTATCTTATCTCTCACCCGGGATCGATTTTGTGATAGATCCCGGGTGAAGAGGAGGCCATCTTCGGTGTCTGCTGATGCTGGACAGCTAAAGAGTCTCTGTTCTCACAGAACTACTTAGACAGATCGCGTGTTGTGCAGAAAAGAAGTCAAAGCGTTTTAATGTGATTTGAAAGCCACAATGCAAAGAAGCTGACCGAGTAATGAATGAGCCTATGGTATTGATCAGCTCTCTGCCTAGCTGAGAGGAAAAGTGTAGCTTAAGTTGACTTCACAACATGCGCCAAGTAGCAGGAATACATCTCTGTTTAATATCTAGTTTTTTGGGCCAAGTCGGACTATTGACATTCTGCCATTCTAAGGTCATCCTGCCAAGACTGTGGCTTTAAGGTGGTGGTGTACATTTCAGTTTCTCAGGTCACTGTAGGATGTCAGTTGAGTGATTGCAAATTTAAATCACCATGACAGATAATGTGAAAGTTGAATCTGACAGAACTTTGGGTCCTCTGGGTTGTGATTGGCCAGAACATGCATGCCTCACACGCCAACACCATCAATGACAGACACACAAGTGAAAACTTCATGGATTTTTTGGCAGTGCTTGCATGCAATCTATATTTCAAAGCAAGACAGGAAAAGTATAAGGGATCTTTAGATAAGGGTTTAATTTGAATGGAATGTGTTTAAGAGATGATGTAAAGGGGATTTGAGCACGTGGTCTGACTATATGTGATAGCTCTTTTGGAAAGCAGCAGACCTGCACACACAGTCTCACACATACATCCTTGATAATGAAAAAAACATTAAGAGGCATGCGACAAAGTCATTTTTTTACTCCCACAACAGATATCGAAGAAGTCTTTGATTTTATTTGATCGTGCTGGACTGGAATCTTTATTCTGGGATAAGAGAGTCAAGCTCCTGCCTCCAGCATTCCCAAAGTGTTGCTTCAAGCCTTTCCACTAAGACGACGAGAGTCTAGCCTGTGACTCTCAAAATCAATTTCTACTACTTTACTGTTAATGTTTAAAGCACTGCATGGTCAGGCTCCCAGCCTAATTTTAGAAATGTCCATGTCCCATGAGTGGCTGCTGACTTCCTCAGGCAGGCAGACCTCATCTGCTTACTCTAAAACCCACATTGGGTGAACCATTGTTCTACAGTGAAAAAATTAAGAATTTGAAAGATGCTAAAATCACAGAAAACACATCACATATACTGGCTCAAAGTTATTATTATTTCTATTGGACTTGAGCAAATGTAATTCATGAGATTCACTGCAGTGTATCTGTATCATTGAAGCCCCAGCACATCTTTAACTGTCGGTCCCTTCTGAGATCAGGTCTGTAATTGCATTCAGCCGATTGCAGAGAATATTAATGTTACCTTTGTCCTTCATGAAGCACAGGGGAATAATTTCAAAGACGTGTGCGGGCTCATGCCAACTGAGTTGTCTCAGTGAGTGCAAACATGCTCTGCCTATGTCAAAAAATGGAAAATGTGCACGTGCTAACAGCTTGTGGAGGATCTTTTAACCATTTCATGGATATTGAGGTCACAAGAGTTCCAAGTAATTCCCTTCAACACATGTGAACAAAATCCGGATCAGTGGATTAGCTACTCACTGTAATCTTGTTATAATCAATGATCAAATGTGCAATATATAATATTCAAACCTCATTCCCAATAATTAATAAGTACCAACCTCTAAGTATATGTGTATATGCTCACACCTCAGTGCGAATTATGGTTAATTAAAAATGTTTTATTCAGACACTGCATTACACGAAAATATTGTGCATTAAGTATTATATTTACCACTAAAACTCTATTTTGATTTTAGGCCATTCATACAAAATTCACATTCAATGATAAGACATGAACATTATTTTTAATCTGGTATTAGAGACATATAGACAATTTGTTTGACTGTTCTTTAATACAACCCATATTCAGTATGTACTCGTTTCCAGTTTGGCGAATATTTGACATTGGACACTACGTTATTAAATCATGATCGCAAAGTCTAAACCTCACACCCAATAGGATTTTATGATGCTAAGACAACTATGATGATAACCATATGTCTGTCCATGACTCCTATGGTTTAAAATAAACCTGGGATTTAAAAGTATGATGGCAAGGCTGGAAACATCTCCTGGGACATTACATGTCAAGGGCATTCATTATTGCACCATAACAATAGAATGGTTGTCAGAAATGTGATTGTTAACAAAACATCTGCGCCCTATTGCTTTCTGAAGAGCCTTAAACCACAATTAATACAAAATAAAACAAAGAACTTGCCATAAGCTAAAAAATATTTTAAGACTGACCTAAGCAACTCAACTAAGAGCTTTCTCAAATAAACAAACACATTTATAAACCTAGACTCCTTGCAAAGAAAGTCAAATTGATGGCTGGGAGGACATGTTACAGGCTCCAGTTATATATAGATTCTCCTCTTATTTTGTGGACCTCAGCATAGTTGATGAGGAAATTAGTCCAGTCAAACATCAGTAGTTATACATTATCAGTCCCTGTTGGCAGCGCACAGATTACCTTCAGGTGTTTCAGTCTAAATTTGCTAACCATTAACTTTTGGAAATATTTAAAATTTTCATATCAAACCACGCTATAATTTAACTGCTCCTTCTCATCTATGAATTCCAGTAATGTCCTCTCTGGCCAGACAGTTCAAACACAAAGTCAGAACCTGCTCTGGGCTCAGATAGCCCCCTGCACCCTGAAGCAAAACACAGAAAGATATTACTTGCTACTGAATAGAGGTAAAAAGTTGAATAATCCCCGGGGCTGCAGAGTCGGAGATTATGAGCCAGCCAAATTATGCTGACAACTGTGTTGCAGTGAGTCCTCTGTGCGGTGTGTCTGACACTGATAAATGCCTCTCCGTAGCTGCTCAGACAGCCTTAGCCTCCTTCTATGAGCAGCAGAGAGGTGTTGAGCTGAAGGCGACAGAGTTCTATTACTCCTGTGCTCAGGTTGGAGGCAGATGATCAACAAAAGGTAAATGGAATGAGATGAATTTAAACCTGGGAGAGTGCAGATATTTTCCATTTCCGCATTGCTGCATCTGTAATCACTTTCCGGATGGGGGGGGGGACGTGGCTGCGGCTGGCGGAGCGGCTGCACTGCCGCCGTCGCAGCAGAAGCAGCATCAGCATCAGCATCAGCATCAGCATCAGCCTTAGCATCAGCATCAGCATCAGAGACAGAGGCATAGTGGTTGTTCACAGCTACTCCCCACCAGTGTGTCAGCTGTTGTTAGATCACAGCTCAGCCTCCATCGTTCCTGGCAGTGTTGTTTTTCTCAAAGCTCAGAGGTGACCGGAGCTGAACGAGAAAAAATAGGAAAGAAAAATGTCCCCTAAGCCAGACTTGTCCTCCTACTCCTGAGGCCAGCCTGGTTCCCGCATGAAAGAAAAAACAAATATGAACTCAGCTTGATTGCGTAAGCATTCATCCAAACAAAAAAAAATCGGTGACCTTGTTTTTAGGAACCACCATATTTTTTTAAACTGCCTTGACTGTGTATGTCTAAGGAAAGAACACCAGTGAGTCATCACTCCACTAGGTGGTTGGGAACAGCAGGACTGTTGTTCATGATTGCATTCACATTGCTCGACCAGTTGCACGCAATTTCTATGTCACTTCAGTTTCATGTGGATGAGTCCATTGTTCCGTCCTTTTCAAACAAAGGTCTTGCGAATGCATGCAAATCTGCCCAGCACCTAAGTGCACAGTCGGGAAAATGTCCAGTTCTGAGCAACACTTAAGTCTCATGAAGGATTTGTCTACATGACTCCCTTTGAAAGTACTCTGGAACAGTGAAAAATGTTTACAGAAGTAATCCACATTACTAATAACTGACCTGCCAATAGTAATACATCTAATAATCTAATAATAATTACATGATAGATAAAAGATCCAACATACTGAATTATTCATGTGTACAGCCCTTTAAAGCATTTTTTTGCAGTATATATTATTGTTTAAATTTTAGGTGAAGCAGACATATGTGCAGCAGACAATGTGGGGTTCCTCAGGGATCGATTCACGGGCCTCATCTGATTAATACTAATATGTCCACTCACAAGTATTCTCTAATCTGAACAAATGTTGCACGTTATACGGACTACTCAAGTTTATGAATGGTGGAGATAGCAGCAAGCAAGCTTTATGTTCGGTAAAGAGTTGTGTATAAAACAAATTATTGTCGTTTTTATTCATAAACAAACCTAACTCTTACAAATACAACATTATTGCATTCACTACATTTGTAGTTGCATTGGTTAGACTTTTTATAATGTTGCTGTATATATAATGTTGTTTTAGCAATCCTGTCTGTGTACTTTACTGTATATATGTATTTTTTTTTTCTTTTTAGGAAAAAGTATGTAGTTAGCATTTTCTTCATTCAGGTGGGGATATTATCAAAAACACCTGCATTTACGGTCAGTTTAATATAAGCTTTATAAGCCATCTGCATTTTTAAGCTTTCAATTTGAATACAAAAAAATCTTTATTTGTCAATCTACTAGTATGTTAATATATCAAACAACAATGGTGAACTGAGAACTAGACTCCAATATTTGAATCTGAAATAAAAAGAAAAAATTACCTAGAATTTGTAATAGTACATTTAATGAAAGGTTAAAAACTGGCTTTTTGTTTGAGGAAAGAAACCTAAATTGAAAAAAGATTGAATGAGAAGTTATATTACAGCACACAGTGGGCCCACACTTTAAGCCCTAATCAGCTGCATGTTCCTCTTATCAGTTATGGCTAGGTGCTTCGGAAAGTGTTTGCAGTAATGTCACACAAAACTGCTTGTGTGATCCTTTCAAATGAGGTGAGTGGTTATTTTGGAGTTCAAATACCAAACTGTGTGATCACATTTCGCCGGACCCACAGCTGAACAGTCAAGCTGCAAGGTAATGACTTCCATTTGTATTTAACCAGCCAGTCAGCAAAACAATTCCAGTCACGGCTCATGCAGGCAGACAGTCCGACATAGGGTGTAGGATATCAGCGAACAAGGGAATCAGACCGCAGGTTTTATGGCAGAGCCACCAAGCAAGTGAGGAAGCGAGTCAAAGAGACAGTCAGCCAGCCAGTCAGCCGGCCAGGGATCAGCAGGAATAGATGGAACTGGCACTAAGCCAGTTTGAGCTCCCTGTGGAGGTGCTGTGGTGATTCACATCCTTGCCTCACTGAACCTGACTGCCTCGCTGGCCTGGAATCGATATTTCACATCACCATTTCTCCGAGCCAAAAACATTTGGCAAATTGCAGAGCGTTGTGTAAGGTTAAGTAGGACAAAATGAAGAGTATTCTGTGTGGGTCCATTCTATCCCTGCATGTACCGAGAAAGCCTGAAGAGGTCTCACTGTGGCCTGGGGGGACAAAAGGCAAATGGATGGAAAAAATGTGGCGTCGTGCACAGTTCAAAGTCCTGAGACATCCTATAATATGTCTTCAATTCAAATTTGCAATGAAAACCTTTTCCCCAAGCTTTCGTTTCCCCTTCAAGTTCCACCTCTGTAGGTGAATAGTTTTGCAGGAATTGAGCTTCATTCCAGTTCTCTTGGATATGTGAAATACTCCAATCACTGCCCACATAAAGGATAGTTTTTTAAGAATTTAACTGAATTGCTGAAAGTAATTTTCCTCTTAGCTCAGCGATTAAAATGCATGGCAGAGTACAACAAAAAGTCACAATTGTTCCCGCCTTTGTTGTCTAAAAATAGCATGGGAGCACAGAGGGTACATTTACCTTTACTATCGGCACAGGTTATTTTTCAAGGGAAAAACAGCACACACACAAAAAAACAACCTTAAAAGAATGTTTGTGATTTATATGTTGGAGTAATAGCTTTAGACATTGCGTTGCTTTCCACCTGTTTGTGGCTGGCTTATGTGATGTCTGTTTCAGGGATGGAACAAATGGAAACGTTCACACACCCGATGCAAGCTAATAGGTAGAAGCTGGTTCAAAAGTCTTATATATGTAATATTAGTATTATAGTTCATACTTTATTACAGTGAACTGGCAATGCAAGGATCGAAAATCCCTGCTCTGGCAGAATTATAAATTATTTCTGGTGACATGGTAATGTCATTGTATAAAAATCCAACAGGAACTTGTCATTTGTTGTTAAGGTAACATAGAAAAAGGTACATAAGTCAGGAAAAATTACAAAGATATGAAGAAATGGTCTTAGATTTGATGGAAAAAAAAGGCACTACCCAACTGGAAATTTGTAAGCTCTGCTCTCAGAGTCCTGAGAGTAGGAGCAGTTTTCTGGGAGTTTGTTCAGACATGTGGAGCATAAAACCTGAATGCTGCTGCTCCATGTTTAATGTTAACTCTGGGGACAGGGAAAAAGATCTGTCCCGGATCTGAGAGGTTTATAATGTCGCTGCAGATCAGAAATGAGGACCCTAAAGCATTCAGCACTTAAAGGCCAACTGAAAAAGTTCAAAGTTGAAGATTTGACAATTGAACATGCGTCTTTCTATCTGAGTCACCAGCACCTGCCTGTAGTTCACATCCTGCTGAAATATTAGTCCTTTGATAATAATATGTTCTTAAGGTGACTTAATTAGGTTTATTACTGCTGCTGGACCTTGTCAGGACCAGAAGACCTCAAAGCCCAGGCCTAATGAGACAAAAAAGATTGTTCCTGAAGTCCTGGTTGAGGTTAAGGGTTGGAGATGAGGATTGTTTAGGCTGTGAGCCCTCATATCTTTTTTTTATTATTCTTTACCTGATACAATTGTATCTACATTCAAATTCAATTACTGTTCATGTTTTTCTCACATCAACCTGAAAAAAATGCTTTTCAGATACAATAAAAACACAACAGCAGATATATAATCTATGAATAAAATACATACAAACTCCTGTTCCATACTTTTTGTATTGCTCTAAATCCAGAAGACGTGTAATATTAGGGTTTGGTTCAAAAGATTAGTGACAGATTTCTTTCTTTTTTTAAGGTCCCACTTGGTCAAGTCAATTTAAAACGGTTTCAGGAAAACTCTATTTACAACTCCATCATCCAAACTACACTATTAGCTTTGTTGTGTTTGGACCAGGTGTCGGTCGAGCTAGTTCTCCTGCCTGCCTATGTAAAGCTGTTTTCAGACATGAAGCCCCAAAGATATCCTCACAAATTGCCTTTCACATATGATGAAAGCAGCAGGAGATTTAACAGTCGGACATATTCAAAACAACATACAAGTATCTGCATCATTCAGGTGAGGGGTGGCCCAGCCTCGGGAGGAAGGAAATAAATAAATACATTACATTGTGGTGATCACCTGTTTGTTTCATGTCAATTAGACATCATCTGCTTCACTGTATCCTGCATGCTTGGCTCCTCTTTTTCATCCTTATTAATTTATGTTCTTTTTTTTGTCTGTTGCATATCAGTGACGTCCTCAACACACCCGCTCGCTCACAGTGAATCCTCCAGATTATCTCCTTCTGTATTCTCACATTCACTCATTCTAACAATATCCTGAGTTTTTACAAGGGAGCCCGCAGGAGAAACTCTGAAGGATGTTCACAGCAACTGACTCGAAACATACAGCCCCTCAGCATAATTTATGGATATTTCTCAGACGTCAGTTTATGTCAGGGAACACCTCTAGTGTATTTTAGCAGTCCCCATTTGTTCCATAACAGACATACTGTATGTGTGCTGGCTTTCATCAGTACTACTGAAATAGTTTGGAATAAAATAGAATTAGTCATATAAATAAGTTTAAATTCAAATCGAGTTTAGCTTAATGTCAGTATGCAAAGTACAGATTATGATAATTTCAGGACTTTTCCCTGTCTGGCACACAGCTTTACGCCCATTGTTTCTCATTGAAGGCATAAATCTTTTCAAAGTAAATATGTAACAACTATATTTGGTTTGGATCTTTTCATGAGATTTGCTGGCAATATACATAATTTATAATAACGAATAATTTTGTGAAGCGTTGACACATTAAACCACTGCAGTTGCTTTGAAACAAAGCAATCTTATAGTACATTACAAGTGGGAATAGTGAATGTGCTAGCATCAATTTAACATGAGCCATTCTACCAGCCCATCTGTGCAGGTTTGGTAAGGTTTTTCAGTGAATATGCAAGCTCTGGGATTTCACCCTATGGCCAACAGTCAATGTGTATGGCAGTGTTAG
Organism: Platichthys flesus; assembly: GCF_949316205.1. NCBI lineage: Eukaryota > Metazoa > Chordata > Actinopteri > Pleuronectiformes > Pleuronectidae > Platichthys > Platichthys flesus. The sequence continues at coordinate 17,576,121 of NC_084965.1, forward strand.
CAGTCAACCTGAACACACTGTGCCCCTGGGCTACTTCAATGGTTAAGCATTAATGACATAACTCCTTGGAATACAATGTTAATTTTGCATTTAACAACACAAAGAAGACATTTACTGCAGTTTAGCAAACCTATTGTTTGATGATTCTGAAGCAATGCCGTTTGGTGGAAGATTTTTGATTCCAGTTCATGAGAAAGCTTTCCTCATGCAATCTGCTAAGGCACTGATCCATGCATTAAGTGAATTAACATAGCTGAAGTGCAGTCAGCGCTCACATAATGTGCATAACAAATGGTGGTAACCAAACCCTGACATTCACTGATTTGTGGTGTTTTTATGTATACTATTTTTAAAAATGAATAATTCATGTACCATTTCCACCACTGTGACTGTGACCATAACTGGTACGGACAGTGCTGTTGATGCACCGCTGATGGAATTTCACTATTTAAGCTCACGCACTCCGTATGGCTCAGGAGCATGTGTCTCAACAATTTATTGTACTGAGTAGATTATTGAAAAATAACCTGATATTACTGGATGTTCAACGTTAACACTCTGATGTTCTGTCTCCACATCTGCTTGGCTCTGACTTTTTGTTTGAGGCTTATTAATGAATCTCTATGTGAAGGATTTTTGGGCCCAGAGTGATTGTGGCTCCTCTGTGGCCCTCCTGTTCTGTAGATCACCTCGAGCTAAATGAGATGTGGTGGGGATGGAATAAAGAATCAGCGCCCTAAGTGTCTCCCCATCCTTCTCTCCTTTTTACAATTCCTTTCTATATCCCCTTATCCCCCCCAGCGCAGACAATCCAGAGCTGGGCCGCGAGGAACAAAGTGCTCCCCTGGGTGTTTTCTGTCCTAGAACCATCTCCTGGTTTGGCACAGGGATCCAGCAAATGTCAATATGATTCAGTGAATATTTCACTTTCTATTACCCAAGTACTGCCGTGTTTTTACAGGTTTACAACTTCTCTTGTTTCTCACTCCTGCCTTCTTTCACTCTGTCACTCTCAGGCCCTTTCTGTCCCTATCTAAGCAGTTCCTGAGCGGATTGCAACTCTGCTACATAGGATTTCTGCAGTTGTCATGTGTTGCTTGGCTCTCAACATTTCAGGTTCACTGTCCCTGAGATGCAGGCGAATCAGATATAGGCTCAGGAGGCTGTGTACTAGTTTGCAGTTGTTGGCATGTCGGATGCTCAGTAAACAGTCGGAGCAGCCTGCAGTGATGATAGCACTTTGTCAGGGGCCAAGACGGCGGTCGCTGCCCGTATAAATCCTTTCTATACCAGTTCAAGGGCTGTTGACATTGATGGGGGTTATTCCAGCTCTGCAATTAGGGTGAGATGCCTCGTGTGATGCAATGCTCAACTATGTAAATGAAGGCATTGCGATTGATTGAGATTCAATATTTGCACATGTGCTGATGCTTTTGTTACAAAACAGAAAGTCCACTTTTCCTCTTTTGTTACTAAATGAAAAAATAAAGTAAATTCCCACCATTTAAGCCACATAGATTAATGCAAATATGAACTGTTCTGTGGTTTCCCAACGTTTGCAAAAGCATTTAAAGCAATATGATGAAAAACCGAAATCCAGATGTCTGATGGTTTTTTAATCCTTGTTTTTAAACATTGTTTTGCCGCCAAGGAGAGCTGACAGCTTTGCACTGCAGCATTATGGGCTACAGTTTATGAAGCCATATGCCGAAACATGTGAAATAAAGAACAGGCTGATACACAGGCAGGCAAAGACAAGTCAGATCAAATGATTGATTCTGTGACTCTTATTTTGTAATAATATATACATTAAAAAAGTTAGCCATAAGCAGCAATTATCGCAAATAATTATGAATAATCTACATTTTACTATTGAGATATTTGTGAAATGCTAAATATATAAATTGCCTGATTTAACAAAACATATTTGTTGTAAATCAATATTTTACTATTGAGATATTTGTGAAATGCTAAATATATAAATTGCCTTCCAAATATATTTAGTATATATATATTATTTCAGGAGGCAAGATGACCAGAGCTATTAATAAATGTAATTTATAATCATTTTAATTTTGCCTTCATTATTAACATATTTGTGACTCGCCAAATGTATAAAATAAGAACATATTCAATCCATTTGTTAATAAAAAACATAATCCGGTCACAATTATGCCTCACACAAATGTACCTGCTGAAAGAATATTTTTGTAGAGTCATTTGCGAAGCTAAATGAGAGTAAAAATGGGACTTTATGAATTAAAATGGGTCTGTCCAGTGGAAAAGCAGATTTGACCTCTGAGGCCACTTCCATTAGTGTCTCAAGGTCTTAAGAACAGATGTTGTAAATGTAACAATAAAGAGCTTGGAAATAAAGATTTCTTTGTTTTTTATGGCTGACATGTAAATATTATATCTATAAACAATACACTATTAATATGTAGTTGTATGTGCTGTAGATCTGCAATATGACACTGTAGTGGGAGCAATACGATTGACTCATTTCTTTGTTTTTCGCTGTTGAACATTATCATATTTCCAACCTCGACCCCCGTAACAAGGATGTTTGCATGTTATGAAATATTCATTGTGTGTTTTTTTAATCCCCTGCTCCTTCTCGTTGCAGGTACAAGAATATTATCCAGCTGTGGGCTGACTGTCCTCCTCCTGGCGTGCGGTTTGGTGAGGGGTGCCTTGTTGTAATTTGAAGAACTGACGTGATTTGCTCCAAGATATATCTCTCTCTCTCTCTCTCTCTCTCTCTCTCTCTCTCTCTCTCTCTCTCTCTCTCTCTCTCTCTCTCTCTCTCTCTCTCTCTCTCTCTCTCTCTCTCTCTCTCTCTCTGTTTGCTCCCAAAGTGAACAAGAAAATTGCCTGTTTTACTTTCCCTCGCCCCACCACACGGACAGCACAGTCGAATCCTCATTTCCCAGCCACCACTGCTCTTGCACCCAGCACATTGTTATTAGCCAGTGTAAACACCAGTCACCTTTAAGCCAGTTGGATTACCTTTTTGTACAGACGTCGACCCGACACCATCTGAGGTGAAGTGCTCTGGTGTGGAAACGGACTCTGTATCATACTGGACGATGGAAGATTGACTCTGTTATGGTTTCAAAGTTCCAGTTCATGTGTTCATTGCTCAAAAGTGAACAAGAAAAAAGGGGAATATTTATCTGTGTAATAAATATGATTCCAGATATGCATATATATATCTGTTTTAGTTGAAACACCTAGAATTAACTGTATTTGCTGTATACGTAGCTGACACTCTCGTGATAGGCCATGGAACCTTAAAAGGGAAGAGTATATGTTGTTAGAAATACACTTGGAGTAAAGCGCTTAAGTATTTAGAATTATGTTTTATTTCTGATGATGTTAATACAAATGTTAATACAAAAATTGTCCCTTGTCATTTAAATTTGTATTGCATCATCAGTAGGAATAAAAAGGATGTCACGATTTACGAGTCGTTTAAAATCCTGATATGTGACCATTGGATGATTCATTTGAATTGACCCGCAGCATTTCTAAAAGGCATGCTTGCGGCTGCTGTGCACAACCCTGTTATGTCTCATTATGACAGAGGGTGGATGCCTATTAACCCACTTTTGATCATAAGTAGTAGCTAGTTTCCGTGACGATTTCGCTGTCACACAAACACACATATCCTCACATTGTGCAACACACAACAGACCCATGTTTGGGAGAAATAATTTATCTCACAATAATATATTTTTTATTTTTATTTTCCAAATGATTATATGATTGAGATTTTTATCCACCCAGAGCATTTATAAGCAAAAGGCTTTGACAATCTGACTCAAACCCAGGCGGATGTGTGCGGAAGTCCTATATTCGGATTCTCACCAAGGTACAGTGTCAGGGTGTCCAGGATTGAACCTCTTTTGTTGTTAACTTTTGAGCTGAAAAAGGAAATTGTACACCATCCTTTAGAAATGCAGACGTTCCGATTCAAACTGAAATGTTTATAAATAATAGAGTAGTTGATTTATGTCTCCAGAATCATGCTGTAAGTGAATGTTATCCACCATGAGTGTAAGCTGCCGGTGCAGCAGTTGCCCCCCGCAATAAGATCAATATTTTACTTTGGTCGATGTTGTCCCCTAAGCACACACTTTTTGTTTTGCTCAGTTGATGCCCGGAACCTCCACCTGACGTTAAGGTGTTCAAACATGAAGCATGATTATCTAGTTCCTCATGTGTTGTATGGTATAATCTAACATTCATACATAACATACAGGTGTAATTGCCAATAATTACTGTGCTGTGTGCTCTCAGAAAGCAAAATACTCGCCTCACTTTGTGCTTTTATTCCGCTTTGCAGACAAAGCAAAACTGTATAGTTGTACTGTAATTCCCAAAGAACTGTGGTGGGAAACTTGTTGATTCAGCATCGGGAGTTCAGAGGCTGACGGCGCGTCTCATGCTTTGGGATCAGACCACAGACGTCTCCCGATCAGCAGCCTTCAGCCTCGGTACAAGATGTGTGAGCAATAGCGGGCAACCCTGTCTAATCCCCCCGAGCTCCAAATAGCTTCAGGGTTTATTTGGACAGTTAATCTTGCATCACTTTCATATATATGCCACTCTGCTGTGACTGGAAATAGATTGCTACATTTTGAAATGAGACATGTTGTGTAATATGATTCAGAATGTTCAAGTTTGCAGGGAATAAAAAAATGTAAAAAAAAAAAACGGTAGAGCTTATTTTGAGGTACTGGGACGGGATGTGGAGTATATTGGAAAAGTGCCTGAGCACTTTGGAGAGAATGTGCACAGGTCGAGTGGACATGTTGACTTTGTCCAGCCCTCATGTAAAAAGTAACAGATCTGTACAACTTGTAAATGAATTAATCAGCATGTTAAGATTCTTTTTTTTTTTTTTTTAAAGAAGTCAATTTAAAAAGGCAGAGGCCAGTGATGTTCTGTACTCGTAACAATGGTGTCATGTACTCATATTGAAGTGTTAACAAGTCCAAAGTGGGTCTTCATCTCTTCAAAATGAACTTGGGTAAAATGTATTTGAGAAAAAAAAAAATATATCTATATATATTAGAAACATCTCCTTTATAAAGCTTTCATCCTTATCTAAAGGACTCAATCTCTGTGAGTCTCTGCATATTGAATAACAATGAGTGAAATATTGGAGTGACGATTGATTTGATATTGTGATCAGAGAGAAGCTAAATGAAGCTTTGTTAAAAAGAAAAAGAGAAGTTTGGGTATCGATGGAGGCAGAGGTGCCTACGGGCAACGATGCCTCTGTTACCAAAGAGGAGAACAGTTCACGACGATGGCTAAAGCAGCAGCTCCCTTCATCCAGGGATGTTATTTCAGAAACATCACACAACCATTTTCTGTTCTGTTTTATATGCCGCGCTCCTCATCCACTCTAGATGTATTTGTTTCTTCTAATGTGTTTCATTTCAATGCGGTCCTGTCTGTTTGTTGAGCTGTCGAAAAATCCTGATGAATTATAATTCTTTTCTTCTTTGGTATTGTGTGAGGCTTCTGTACTGGAACATTGCAACAGTTTGTATTATAATGACAATATCAGAATAATATTTAAATAAATCATTTTCACAGATGAAATTCAAACAATAAAGGGGTCCATCTGTTTGGTTGATAACATACTGAGCTCCATAGTGTGTGAACGAGGGAGAGTGCTGACGGTGCCAAATACCAGCCCAGTTTCAAACTCGGAGGAAAGTTACTTTTGTGTAAGCATAATCACTTTCTATTTGATAGTTCAGCCAATCACAATTCAAATCATCCGGCCATTCATTTACACCAAACCACCCAGAGGAAGTTACAGTAAGATTACACTAGAAAAACATTTCCTGAACTTTTTCATCTGATCAAATAAAATAAAAAATACCCTAAAAAGAAATAAATAAAGCAAACACACACACAAACAGACACAATTCAAAAATAAAATAAAAGAGAAACGGCCAAGGAAAAAAAGGGACACCCCCTTCTTTCTGGATTCCAGAGCACCAGCGCAAAAGGTGGCAAAGGCCCACAGAAGTGAACGCCAGGTCTCCACCGACATCCCCACGCTCCAGGGACTCAAGCGGCCAACACTGCCCAGCACACAAAGTCCAGGCGCGTCAGCAGCTGAGCACGAAAGGAGAGTCCCTGAACCTTGTGTACTGACTGAGCGATGGTGCAACTCGAAGGAATGAAAGTTTTAAAACACATCAGCAATAGCTTTTAATACATAATGCTTATACAACTCAATCAGTACAGGTTGGCATAATGACTGCATTTCAAAATGTATTTGTTTTGTATCGTATGCTCGGCTATATTATAAATGCCTTGAGGCTGAATGGGCCTTCACAGATTTGAATGCATTAGATATTTCATAACTGTACATGTCATCATGATGCCATTACGTACAGTTTATCAGTATGCAATACACAGTGTTTACAAATATAATATTTGTAGTGTGCACAGTTGCGGTGGTATTAATGCAATAATACTGAGTGGGGCCCCCATAGACTTTAATGCATAACATAATTCAAGTAACTTAAAATGTCATCATAATGAAATCTTTTATAGATCATCACTATGCAATACAAAGCATGAATGTCTATGGAGATTATATCGCAAAACATATTTTATCATTAAATGCACAAATGCCTGCATTTGATTTGAATTGATTTGGCACTACATGGAATTGTACATTTATCAATATAAAGACTTCAAACATGGTGGTTTTAAACCAGAGAGCAACATGGAAAAAGGGAACACAGAGGGTACCCAGGAAAAAATAACCACACTGTACTTTAGACTTTGATAGTTTCCCGAACAAAATGAGAACCAGTCCCCTCACAAATGGTTTTCCTGATCTGCACGTTGAGGCGAAAAAGAGCAGCAGTTTGCAGGTGATACTGCAAATTGGTCTTCCTGCAGATCTCTTGGTCTTGGCAGTCAGCCTCCATCAGCGTAGACCTCGGCAGCAGGAAACCACCTCTCTGTGGGTAAAAATGGGCCTGTCAAATCCCATCATCCATTCATCTGTTTGAAAGACAAGATAGAGGAATGGAAAATGAGGAGAGAGAGAGGGGGAGAGAGGGGAAGGGAAGAAAAGATCCTCTTTGGAGCCGAGGAGTGAATTTGGCAGCAGTAGCTTAACTAATCAGGTTTACTTAATCAGTGAATTCAGAATGCAAAGCAGGCACAGTCGCAAAAGAGAGCGAAGGCAGAAAAAGATAGACGAGCAACAATGCACAATTAACCCTCGGTCCGTGTTTGTTAATTCAGCAAGCAGTGACAGTTATTTATGTGGAGGTGAAGACAGAGCCAACTAGCAGCCTGCCTCTGGCACTCTAATCAGGGCACGGATCCTTCTGCTGCACAGAAAAATTGAGGATGAGGATATTATCGTGTGGCCACAAACTTTTTGCATATTGAAATACGTTGTTGTGGAATCTCAGATGCTGAATCTCAAGATCTGCTTGTCCTATTGTGTGCTTCCACCTAGTTAAAAGGCAAAAACACAGTTAGCTAAACGAAGTTTGGATTTTTTTTCACATCCTCATGAAATATGCATACATACATTGTAGCGACAGGATCCATGCTGAGCAAGAGAGCCGCTGTGGTTCTAGCCTTAATGCAAAGCCCCCCACTGGTTACACTGCATGTGTACGGCAATGTGTTTGTACCCTCTGTGTGTTTGTACCATCAACTGCTTCCTGACGCCGCAAGGACGACATTATGTATCAGATGAAATGGGGAAAGATCTTACCATAACGGCACTGCGGGAATTCAGTGGCCCAAAGGTTAGAGAAGGGGATTTGACTGGAAGTATCTGGGCCAGAAAAACAAGGAAACAAGACATGCTGTTACCTCCCTGCGCAACTCTGCAAGAAAGCATCAAATTGAATCTACTTAAATGTCCAAAGCCTCACGGATGCCTTTTTGTACTTACACTGACAAGCTTGTTCAGGTGGCTTTCCATGTAAAGTTCTAAATATAACTATATATGCATTGCTTGTCAGTGCCATGAGCAGATAGCAGCTCCCCCATAGATAATTTCCCTAGGTGGCGTGCTACATGACCTTATTGCTGGATGGTTATATAGTAAAACACGTGGTCCGGTCACACCAAGATGATTTCCAGTTGAAATCCCCATGGGATCTGTCATCCTTGTATCCCTGGATACTCTGGCTTCCTCCCACAGTCATGACATTCAGACTGGGATTAGGTGGATTGGAGTGAACGTGAATTTTTAAGGGTTGTTTGTCTCTGTACGTTGGCCCCGTGTTACACTGGCGACCTGTCTAGGGTGTAACCTGCTTTTTGCCCACTATCAGCTGGGGGTAATGAAGCTCTTCAAGTAGATTTTGACAAAGCCCTTTGTAAAGATCAGGTAGTGCAGCAGCACCAATCTTTAAACCATTATCCTGTGTTTTTTTTACCATTATTGGCCAAATTACTACCAACCAATTAACAAACAGTTAACCTGGCATTAAAGGCCCCAAGGAAATCAGGCGCCTGCTTGGTCAGTGCAGTCATGTGAATCTCCTCCCAACAAGGTCACCCTGCTTCTGCCTTTCCCTGTGCTAGACAGCAGTCATTATTCACATGGTCACAAGAAGTCCTTGTCACACGTTGTTGTTGTTGTAAAAATCTGAACAAACTAATGAAGCTGTCATTTTTCACAAATCAGTTAAAGTTCATCTCCTGGGGGAGCATAAATATCCGTGACTAGCTAACTAACATTTATGACAAATTCTCATCAAAAAAAAAAAATGGTTCCGTTAATTTGTCTCTCACCGAATCTGAGCAAAATGACAAACGTGACAAAACACCAAGGTTTAGCACACATGAGGGATACTGGGGAGTCGGGAGAAGCTGCGGCATCAGCAGCATATAGTGCCGTGGTATGCCAGACCATGCAGTACACCTACTGTGCTACCCAGCTGGAAGTCAGCAGCTGATGAATGAACCATGAGTACCTGGTGCCAATCAACTAATACAAGTACGCTCATACATATTCAGCCACAATTTTGACTTGTATTTTAGAGAATGTTCTTAGCGCTGGTCAGGGGAAAATGTTGAAATGACTGTTATAAATAAAATGAGATAAATTGCTCTGGGCCAAGTGCGCTTCAGATAAATGGGGTCAGCCACCTGGCGTGATTGTGTTTATGTGGCATTTTTTCCCACATTAAGGTATGGGACTAAGAACAAACCCAATTTCATCCAAACGAGTTGGTTAAACATAATAGATGTCCTGCCCTCAGCCAAGACTAAAACAGATGTAGCCCTCGGAATCATTTGGATAAAACCCAGAGGTGAGCACAAATCTTCCACATGCTTTCACAAATGCTGACGGGTACCCCAGACTTAAGAGGATGAAGGGTCCTCTGACATCATCTCATTGGTGCTATTGGGATCTGGTCGTTGGCAAAGTGCTGAGCAATTCCGCTCAGAGACATTTTTACAAAGGCAAAGTTATTGAAGGGCATTAAACTTTACTAAAGTTTCTGTTGCTTTCCAGTGAGGGTGTGTTTGTGTGTGTGTGTGTGTGTGTGCGTCTGAGAGAGAAAGAGAGTGTGTCCATGAATGGTCCTGCATTATTTATTTGCAGTCATTAAAAGTAATCAATTGAAGCTGGCATTGATGTAGGGGTCTTTATTGAGCTTTCAGGAATCCGTCACTGTAATGTACCGTGTGACTTTCTCACCCAGCTTGATTGTTTTGTCCCACAAAATGCCCAAAGGAATGGGAATGGGTATTGCGTGGACCCATCAATGCTAAGCATGCCTCAAGATAATCAACTTGGCTCATCGGCCAAGGATATATTGTGGCGAGATCAGGATGGGTGTTTATGACTTACGAATGCGACGACAGCGGCCGTGTCTCCTCAAAGTGTGTGAATAAAAGCTGTGAGTTTAACCCAACAGGAGAGACGGATGAGGCAGTAAGAAGGCAGTTAGGGGAATGTGATGCACTGCTATAAGTGAGTGGGTGTGTTGATTAAAAAAGAAAGCCCAAGAGTATTGAGTGTTGAATGTGTGTTGACAGAATGTGAAGCCTGCTTCATTTAACTATATAACCAGGGAGAGGCATGTAATGTGTGTGTGTGTGTGTGTGTGTGTGTGTCGGCCTGGACCGAGCATTATTACATCTCTTTATGCAGCATGCAAATCATAGTGCCACGCAATATGGAAGGCCCTTCGAGCTAAATCCTACTTTCTCCTGCACGTCCTCATGTTGCCGCGGGGGGCCTGAGTGAAGGACGGAAAACTCCAGCCACAGGAGGATATGAGAGTGGAGCCCTCCTGTCAGATCAAGTCAAGGTTGTTGTGGTGAATCCCAGATACAGAAAACAAACCAAACGACATGAATGTGAAAGCCCGAGACAGGTTCCTTACCTTTGCACTGTGTGGTTGCCTATAGTGACCCCAAATCATACATTACACTGACACGACTGCAACTTTCAATGGCATATATTCAATGTGACAAATGTTCACCAGATATTTATCAATTTTTAACAGCCGTGTTAGAAAAACATGGCTGTTATCTCCAATTCTGGAATATTATCTGGAATAGGAGTTGATCAAATACATTTTTAATGGACCGTTCCAACTACTTATAGGACGATAGATAGATAGATAGATAGATAGATAGATAGATAGATAGATAGATAGATAGATAGATAGATAGATAGATAGATAGATAGATAGATAGATAGATAGATAGATAGATAGATAGATAGATAGATAGATAGATAGATAGATAGATAGATAGATAGATAGATAGATAGAGCTTTCTCTGCTTGTCTGACTGACATCTCTCAGTGGATGTCGGCACACTTCTTGAAAATGTGTAATGTGCTAAAATATTTGCTGTTCTGGGTTTGTACCCTTATGGTTGAATGCACTTATTTTAAGTTGCTTTGGATAAAAGCCTCATATAAATTATATTTAATGTTATGTAATGTGTGTGTGTGTGTGTGTGTGTGTGTGTGTGTGTGTGTGTGTGTGTGTGTGTGTATGTGTGTGTGTCCCTTGCTGACAATGGATGCACAGCTGGATCCCCTGGCAAGGTTTTCTGAACAGTGTGTGTGTTTCAGAACATTTTAATATCGATAAAACCACAATTCAGCCCATATTCATCAACATAAAGTGCATCCAATTCAAGCACAGTGAATTGTTATTGAGTATGTCGTTGCAGCTTATTGCTGTAGGCTAAGATAAAAATAATAATAATTATAATCAAGTAAAAACATATTGTTGCTCGTATAGAAATATAGGTCTATATATGTTTTTTTAATGAGCTATAGGAGACACATTTTTTGACAGCAACATCAGCATGAATGATTTCCTCACAAAAGACGACACGACAGAGCCATGAGGACAGATAACAAATAGAAGTTCTGAATATTGTCCGCGGGCTAATTCGTTTATTATACAGGTGAGATTGTATTATGATACACGGTTGAAACAAAAATTGCCCAAAATGAAATGAGACTCAAAAGCCCCGCCCGGGGCAGGAATTAATTCATCAGATTCTCCTCCCGCACCTGACTGACTGTGAGCCACGGTGCACTTTAAAAAGGAAAAGAGACAAGACCGTGAATGAATCTCTTACAACATCGGAAAAGCGTAGAAAAGGGGATTTTATGGTTCCTTAGTTCGCACCTGCATTTAGCACGGATCCAATAATTTTAATTGGAGGAAGAAGAAAGCAAAACGGTTGGAATGATTACATCTGGGCTGGTGCTGATGTTTGTTAACTGGCGGTTGGAGCTTCAGTGTTGTTGTGCTGCAGTTTCGATGCAGCCTGATGTGTCAGTTCCGCTGCAGGATCCAATCAACAGATTTCCAATGACAGGGTGGAAGTGTTCAATAAAAGAAAATCCCCCTTAGGATGCTCTTATTTACCCACAGCAAAGTCCAAAGCTGTGCCCAGATTCACTGCAACACCGGTGTGGAGTGTCACGCAGCGACTACTGGTTAACATGTGGCCTAAATGGGCTGCGTTTCAGTCACTGTTTCATACTGGTTTTGTGGCCTTACAACAGCACTGCATAGGCGTGTAAATGAGAACAGTTGTCGTGGGTGTTCGTCTGTATTAAAATACTGTGTGCATGCCAATACCAGGGTTTCCCCCAGCACTATCTTGTTAAGGCGGCCGCCTTAACAAGACTAGGGCCCCGCCTTGACTACCAATGTACTGAAAAAAATATTGGTGATTGGTCCGCTAACGCCAGCATTTCGGAATGGAAACTTCCTGTTCCATTCCCTACATCACAATAAACCAAAATCACAACTACGACTCTGTAATTCGTGTGACAAGTGTGTTAAGCCAGCAGCGTTGTCCGGCTGACGGTGGCTGGTTAGAGCACTTACGGCACGTGTGTACGGTCACATACTGTTATAACGAACTTTCATAACGTGGCTAGCGGGCTAACCACCATGCTAACTGCGGTGGGAACAGCGCAAAAACCCGCTGACTTTAATCCCACGGCTCATGCCACTCTTTCTCAAACACCGTCAGGTTAGAAGCAAACACTTTAGATCGATACTAACTAACGGTAGTAGTTAGTATCGGGTGTCCCTGCTGACTGTGTGTGGAAGCTGGGGGGAAGCTAGCTGCCTCCGTGTAGCTTCAAGCTGTTGCAGCTGTTGAATTAGCAACGCAGTTTGGAAACAAGACCGGGGAACCGCTGCGTTAAGACACGATAACATAAGCATTATGACCCGCTGGGTGTCACTTTATTCAGCAAAAACTGTCGCGTCATCAACATCCTTTTTCTGTTAGCTGCCATCGTTCACTGTGTGTGAGGAGCCGGGAGGACGTAAATAAACCAGCGTGGACTTCTTCTATATACCTCATGAGGTAGGCTTCTCTAAGCTCGACTTCAGTTGCGCCATCTACTGTTCTGGCGGTGAATTGTTTTCACAACAAAAAGGCTCGTAGAACTATAAATCAAAAAGGGTCCGTCCGCTCCGTCCGTCCGTCAGTCCGCAACGGACTCGGAGTAGCATACATTGGCCTTAAGCTGCGTAAATGTCTAGTAATATCTCGATTTTAATTGGTCCATGAATGATATGTAACGTAAAGGCTTATGTGGCATACCATTTACGTAAAAAAGGCACAAAGAATGATGCTTATTTGCGTACATGTTAAATCATACAGAATCAGGTGCGCATGCGCGAAAACTTTTTTTTTCTTGCCGTCCACAATGAATAGGCGGTTAATTTGAACGGAATCCGACATCACAAACTGTCATCTTCAGAGGCAGCTTGATTTTTCTTAAAAACCGGCTTAAACCCTATTTTGTAGTGTCTGCATGTTTTCCACAACATTTGTACCTACTGTTGTTTATTTATATTGAAATAAACAGTTGTTTATTTCATTCATGCGTACTGGCATCTTTGAGCAAAATACCCCCAAAAATTTTCGCCGCGCCGCTACGCGCCGCGCCAACAGCACCGCCACCTGCTTACCACCTTGACTGACAGATTTACTGGGGGAAACACTGCCAATACAATGCAGGGTTATGTTAATTAGAGTATTGTGTTTTCTTGCAAGGGTTAGGGTTAGGCCCAGACATGTTTTGACCTCGTCTGTCTGTGTTAGCCACACTAAGTATGGATAGTTGTACTTCGCTCATGGTAATGAAAGGTGAGAATAGTCTGAAGAAAGTGGTTTAAAGATATGAGGGAAAGAGCCTACATAAAAAAAGAATAATACAGAAAGAGAACGAGTTAGCTATGTCCCTTCAGTGATGATATGTAAATAGTTTAGGTTTTCAAATTCAAATAACGTGTGACCACTTGCCAGATAATTATCTAATAAATTAGGGCAACATGGACACTCATAAATGAAATAAATGTTTCTCCCAAAATAAATTAATTAAATGTCTTTAAAAAAATGTGCATTTCCCTCTCATCTTCCTCATATATTGAAAACTATTAATTACAGTTCTGAATCTGACAGATGTTCAATACTTAGTAATCATTTCATTCGCAGTATGAAATTACCTTGAAAGCGGTTGACAATAAGTCTAATGATGTCAATGGTATATCCAAATTAAAGAATTCCCAATTAAGTTTTTTGAAGAGAACAAGTATTTCCCAACAGTTGAAATACATACACAGTTTAGTTCTTAAACTCGAATATCATGGGGCCATTGGCCAGATTATTCTGTTATATAATGACAACATGGGCATTCATAAACAAACTAACGTATTTTGTTCTCTCTTCAAATTCTTTGTTAAATATATTGTAAAGCAAATATGTATTTCCTTATTATCTCCCTCACACATTGAATTGTGTTTAGCACTGTTCAGTTCTGAGCCTGGCAGATGTGGAACCTGTTCCGTACCTAGTTATGATTTCTTCAGCACAATAAAATAACCACGAAAAACTGATAACAAAGCTAATGATGTCAATGGTGTATTCGAATTCAAGGATGCCGGATTAATTTGATCGAAGCAAGATGATGTTGATGATTACCAGTGGCTGAAATCCAGTAGCTGGTGTACAGAGATCTATGTTTTGATTCCAGTCACCTGCTGGCAATGCACATCGATGTCTGTCTCCGTTGAAGATGATACCTTAAGGCCACAGTATACTTTGTGATGGTCAGATCATCAACATCTTCTGAAACCCTACCCAAATTTGAATCACAGGTAAGGACCTTGGCACTTTTTTCCTACGTTGTAAGTCTTGAAATAATTGCCTACAAAAACTCAGAACCAACCAAACAAAGGAAACTTTCTCCTCCTCTCGTGGGTCAACGAGGGAATCATCTGGTTCAACGAGGGAATCATCTGGTTCTGCAGAAGGTGTGTTTGCGTTGAAAGGGAGTTTCTCTTTCCCACACTGTCAATGCAGTTAGGTCATTGATGAATGTTTTTTTTAATTTATAATTAGTCTGATTTGGACTTGATCTATATGAACAGTGCCCTGAGCGTACATGGGTAAGCTCACTGGCAAAAACATCTCAAACTGGATAAATCAGAAACAAAAAAGGATTGTCTAGTATTTTTAACATATCAATCAGCCTATCGTAAATCACAGTCAGTCAATTAGTTTCATCGTCAAAGCCTAAGACAGACACTACCAAGCCAAAAATAGCCAGTGGAGAATATGTTCTTTGCTACTTGTTAAAAGTGCCATGGTATAAACTTTGATAGCTGCAAGCTAGGCATGTTGTCAATTAAGAAACAGTTGTGGGTTTTCAAAAGTGGAATCTTTGCTCTCCGGTCAGTTTAGTGTCAACCACATCATCTCGAAAAATCCGTTCTCTTCTCTGTACTGCAGTAAAAAGTGAAGCTGGTATGCAAAACATGATCTGCTCAACCCTCATCCTATGTCTTTTGCATGGAAGTGACCCTACGCAGAAGCATAAACCATTCAAAAAAGATGAATGCCTGAACAAAACATTTAATTTGAAGCAAATCAAAGTCAACATTTTGTGTGAGAATACATATCAGCATGCTGGGGGATTCCGGTGATGCCTCTGTGGAAAAAAAAGGATCCGATCTAGTGGACACGAGGACTGTGTCACCATCGTAATGTGACCGCTGATGAGAATCTGCTTTAATAGAAGCCGTAAGTTACTCACATGAGAGCCACCCTAGATCTTCTAATATGTTTGTAATAGTTAATTAGAAGAGAGTGAGCGGGGTTCATTTTTCTCATGCTTTGCTCAGCTGCCTCTGCACACACGGGCCGTTAGGATATAATTGAGGCCGTCATTCTGTGGCCGTGCCGCAAATGGCTTCTTGAAGAAGTCCCTCTTACTCTCTGGCTGCCTGTCTGTCACCACGGGTATTGCCTTTTTGCTCCCTGTCTTTATTCCTTTTAATCATTGACTTCATTTCGCAGATAGAGGGGGCTGACATTGAGAGAACCTTTCATTGCCGTTCTGTGATTCTCATTGACTAGTATTGTAATGGATGTCACGCTGCGGAATGGAGGACCGGCTGAACAGCGCCAGCTGAATAGCGCTGTAATATGTTTCTGTCCTTCCTCTCCCGGCTGTGGCGAGTGTCTTGAAGCCATTTAGCCCGACACTTCTCACAGATAATGCCAAGTTTGAGTCCAGTTTCAAAACACTGCGTGTCTTCATCCGTGGCAGCTGTAAATAATCCATAAATGGATGAGTGTGTTGCATTTCTGTCTGTGCGAGTCAGGCCGGTGTGTGTTTAACGATGATTGACTGTGTGGATATTGCCAGATACATGAGGCAGGTTGGAAATTAGGCAAAACAGAAGGTTGATACCACAGGAACACAATTAAGGATAATTGCAGCGTCAAATATCTGTGAATTTGTTTTAGATTTCACATCCACTCAGTCTCCAGGATGAGCCACAGTTAAACAGACTGTTTTGAATAGTGCTTTTATACCAATGCCCATTCAGTTCCCAGCTGTAAAAAGCTACTTTAAAATGCATTATTTAGAGCTTGTTGACAACATGAGCCTTAATGTATCCTCAGACTGAGCATGAAGCATAGTCTACAGGTAGCAGGAAAATACAAGCATTAAAGATGCAAGTAGATACCATCAATCATGACTTAGCGATGCTCTTGTTTCGTGACTTGTAATTTAACACTTTGTGATTTTACCCATAACTCAAAGCAATATGACCACGACCTTAAATAACCAAAGGTTCAAATTGTGACACCAAATGCAAAATGCCCACCCCTACCTAATAACATTTGTTGCCTAAACCTAGTTAACCCAGATATAGACTTAATTAATTGTCTTCTGAGACAACCATCCACCCAAGACACCTCATGCTGGTTATGCCGCCTTTAATAAAGGCAGAACTTTATTAAGTTAAACAATTACGCTTCAAGACAGATAACTTTTGGAAATTGCAGTGGGTTCTATGTTTTTCCTGAAAAAGTCTTGTCAATACCACCTGTAAAGGGGTTGATATTGAATTTAAGATTTCTTATAATATTTCGCAAAAACTGAAATACGGTTCACAGTGTGAATCTGAACCTACAGCCTTTTTTCCTACTTGTGGCGCCTGTGGCACAGGAGGTAGAGCAGGTCACCCACTAATGGGAAGTTTGATGGTTCAATCGCCGGCTCCACATGTGGAAGTATCCTAGGGCAGGAGACTGAACCCCAAATTACCCCTGATGTTCCATCGGTGTGTGGGTGTGTGTGTACCCTGTGTGAATGAGTAAATATGAACTGTAGTTTGGCTGTAAAGACGATGTAAATAAAGATATGTGGGTCCACAGCTACATATTTCAGATTGAATCCAATTTATTTGTAATGAAATTACAAGCTAGGATTAAAATTTTTTTTTAACATTCACAAATTACAACTATTATCAATCTATCCATCAATTGATTAATTAAATTGGGTGCCTGTTGTATTTGTATCTATATCTATCTACCGATCAAAAAAACATTAATATTAAACATCTCTGCAAAATGTCCACTGCTAACATTCCATAGCCTGACGTTGTCAGACTCACAATTCTAGTCAGAATGTGAGTCTGAGACCGCTCCATTGGGCTGTGATTATGGGGCGTGTTTCAACTGACCAGGAAATAAAATTGGATAGACCTACAACCAATCAGAGCAACATAGTATGTGACGTATGCTAAGCAACGCATTGTGAGTTATTTACTAACGCCGGGTTCACACCGGATGCTTCAGCGCAGCGGCAAGCCTTAAATTACAGCTGGCTCCCATCCACTCCCATGTTAAAACTTTGTGCCGGTCACACCGGAGGCTGAAGCACCGCGAGGCAGCCTTGGCGCAGCGCGGTGCTTCAGTCTCCGGTGTGACCGGCACAAAGCCGTGCAGCGATCGTTTCGGCATCTGTTTTTTGAGCTTGACGCGAGTGTATCGCACCAGGAAACACACTGAAAAACGATCTTAAACTATATTGATGACTTATTTTATATGATATAAATGATCAAATATGCATCCCATACTTTGAAGTCCCCTTCTGTAGTCCTGGAGTTTTCATTTGACCAATGACATTATTAAATGTCCCCCTCTGCCCATCTACTACAGCCACACAAGCAGTGATACAGATAAAAAGAGAGGGAGAGGGAGCTACGTTCTCCACATAGGCTTGAGTGGAGAATACGTAATTTACCCCCGACACTTAACAGAGCAAACAGCGAAGTTCTTCAACATGGATGACATTAAATTAATAATTGAAGTGGAGAAGTGCAGTGAGTTGTATGATCCTCGGAACATGTTGTATAAAGACAACACCAAGGAGGACACATGGGACGCTATTGCTTAATGTTGGAGCAACAAGTAAGTATATGCTTTTAATCTACTGGATCAACGGGTGATATTATTAGCGCTGCCTGGCGGTTCAGCGTCGCTTCAGTGTCCGGTGTGAACAGCCAAGCGCTGGCGCGATAGGGATTAGCGCGGTGCTTTGGCGTCACCTCCACGTTCTGTGTTCCTCTATCAAAATGAATCCGCTGTCGATGTCTTCTAAAACAGACTCAAATGCAGCATCTACACATCTCAGCTCTCCAGCGGCAGGCATGGTTGTTGAAAACGAATTCAACCCAAGGGCACTTTGATGACGTGGTTGATTACGTTACCGTTGATCATCTGTCCATCATTGTATAAAGCCCACCCTGATAATCTGATTGGCCCGGTCGGGCATAATTTCTCCTCAACGGAGCGACTCCAGACCGAACTTCCCGACCTAAACTGTTGTGGGCGGGGCTTAGTTCGTCTGGCATCCAGGCTAAACATTCCATTGACTTCCCCTGAAATATCTACTGGTGGCACCTCTGCATGATTGTAGCTATTTTCAGTCAAAATGATTTATTTTCTTAAAGTTCAGGAAGTATGTAAAGCTTTTTTTTTTCGGGTTCGGGGAAGTTTACAATGGGTTGATAAATGTTAAACTGAGCGTGTGCTGCTGCTTGAGTATACTTTGTGCACTCTGACCTTCACCCAAATATTTCCCTGGGCTATCGGTGAAGCTATGTTTCTTGCAATGACCTCGGCTATTGTTTGCCAAATTGCAAATGTACAATCTTTGTTCTTAAATTTATTATTTGAGAGTGAAAGGTGAGGTGTTGACGTGCAAGCTGCAGTCCCCATATTGTGGAGGAGTTTCACAATGAAACAGATAAAATGATCATGTAGATTGTGGGTGATTCACTCCATGATGTACAGTTCCTCCCATGAAATTAGAATTTGCCCCACCTAACATTTAATTCATGGTGAACATTCCAATAAAGTCCATGAAATAATTTCCATATATAAAGCATTCATTAGAGTTGGTCTACACAATTCCCTGTGTCTGTTTGACTGCTGCGTCTCTATTCACACTCATGAAATGACATCAACGCTTCTTCCCTGCTGTTTCATGACATTTCCCGTGTCCATGGGAGGTTAGATGGAGTGGCCTGAAAAAAAGAGCACTGCAACTCTGGGTTTGGCTAGAGGGACAGTCTAATTAACATTTTAATTAACACAAAATGTTGTTAACTCGAGGCCAACCTCAGAGCCATGTCTGGGACAGACTCATTACATTCGTTGTTAGCCTCTCTACTCTTGCCCTTCGACGGGCTACCTGTGAAAAAGTCATCCTCCAGAAGAATGAACAGACTTGCATGGATTAAATTCCCTGGTGTGTTACTGCTTTAAATTGAAATAGTGCATTCTGAGGAGCTAGAGTACGTCTGGGTTAAGCCATAATCTGGATTTACATTATTGAAAAAGCTTATTTTAGTCCAGTACTGCAAACTCATGAACAACATGAGTGCTGCCATGTGTGTACATTGAAGAGCATGTTGTGTAACAGTGTGACATGCAGATTGATTTAATTTGACATCAGGCCAGGAGAGTGACGGGGCTCAGAAAAGACTCCATGGAAGTCATGACTGTTATTTCTGTCCTCAGGGGAAAAAACTGTCTCGAAAAATATGTCGCAGCTGAAGGATAGTGTTGGCACTACTAAGCTTAATGTTAACAGCAGAGCTGTACTGAAGCAGTGTATCATGAAGCACACGCAAAATTTAATGCTGCTTCATCATTGAATCCTTATCAGTTGCCGCTGCACAGTTCACCCATAAACACAATTAACTTTATATCTATATCTATATATAATACAGTAGAATACGATCACTTCATTTGTTTAGCTCTTTCATTTTGTTTGGAAACATTATGGGCCAATCACATTCAATAGTTTTCAATTTGATTCCAAATATTGCTTCCTTGCCACTAGGAGTTAATGGGTTTATCCAACCTGAACAACCATAGAGGTCGTTTGTCCCGACCTTCTGACACAACCTTTAGAGGCATCTCCTGAAACAGTCCAACTTTGGCTGGTGGTTTAATGTTTACAGTCTGACTTTTATCTCACATGTCAAACGTTTACCCACACAAAAAAACGATGCGTTTCAAATGTGTTAGAGGTCGGGATGACATTCCAGCTGTTTTCAGACATGATCTGCAGAGGATCATCTGAAAGAGATTTGGGTCCAGTTTTCCTTTTCATAGGACAACAGGAGGATCTCCACTCAGACATGTTCACAACAGCAACCAATCCTCCAGAGCGTTCAGGTGAGGGCTGGTGCAGCCGACTGAGGTAGGCACGCATCGTTTTCATTCGGCTGTGGAGATCACATCTTTTTTTGTTTCATCGCATCAACACCGGCTACTGCTCCAATCACAACAAACTGTCTACAAACCCCCACGACCCCCCCCCCCCCCCCCCTAAAGGATTCATGTTCGTTGCATTCACACACAAGCTCCGTGAAACTCTGGACTCTGACATTTGCACTCACACATGCTGAGATCTGCATATGAGTGCAGATCATTTAAAAAGCAGTTAACTGATGCATTTTGCCTGCCAACCAACCAACGCTGCTCAAACGTGTTTGGTCAAAGCCTTCATCCAAAAAGGTCCATCTGACGCTGTGGGGATTCTGTCTCATGCGATGCTCCTTAGGGTCCTTTCAGAGGAGACAGCGGATCGGAGCGACAGACATAAAGGTTATGGTCATTCAGAGTGGACGACTTTTTTGAAAACACAAGCCCGGCAAGTACATCAGATACAATGCTGAGCTTAAATACTGCTCGTGTGCCATTTACCTCAGCTACCGGGAGGATTCAATCAACAAAAGGATCATTTCAACTTCATTATTCCTATCTCTCATTCACTTTCCTCTAGAAATTAACAGTCCATTAACTGGTAACCTGAAACAAACACTAATGGCAGTGAAAAGGAAACAGACACCTTCCAGTTCCTCTGCACCCATTTGCTCGACTGCTAACTGGTGTGACTCCGTTTCTGGTTCTCAACACTGAACCTCGGGTAAAACCAAGTGTAAACAGCGCTCAGGGGAAAATACTGTAAATCTGATGAACCGCATTAGATCAATGGCTCAGCAGAATTTTTGATTTTTACAGTAGAGAATAACGTAAAAGAAAATAGGACATTCAAATCAAACGGCAACAGAGCCTTGTCAAGATGGAGCGAGTGTTTGAACTTACAGAGGGAGGAAGTGATCGCACTCCCTGAGAGACGCACTCAGCTTGTACAACTGTTTCTATTACACCACAAACTGTGTGTGTATTTCTCCAGGTACAGAAAACACAGTCAAGTATGAACAAACACCGCTCACATCCCAGCTGCATGTCGATACACATGTTATGGTAAAAAGCACATCACAGGCTTAATGTGGTGTATGGAAGATGTGAAATCATGCATGTACGATGAGGCGGAGTCTATATGATTTCTTGGGTATCAATAAAAGCTGTGGCTCTTATATTTATTGTGTGGTTTTAACCACTCTGTGCTATCTTTGAGTATCTAAGGGACGAAGTGTTAATGTAAGAGAAGCTGACATTCAGCAGAGGGAAAAAAAAACATGCAACAAAAAGCACATTTCCCGAGAAAAGCTGAAAAGACAGAGGCCAACAGCATTTGACCTGAGTGATGATGGCAACAGAATGCTGTGGAGATAAATACAATTCAATTGTTATATAACCACCTGAAAAAAAAACACAGTGAGTCTGATCCGAGGTACAAGTGGAGAATGGTTCCTCTGTTATTATTATTATCATTATTACCTTATCTGTTTTAAAAGATGTTGAAATGACTGAGGAAGATATTTCTTGTGTTTGTTGCTCTTTTTAAATTTGAAAATAATGAAGGTAGAAAATGTGGACAGTTTTTGAATTCCTAAAAAATAAGTGAATGAATAAAACATATGCCACCTGAAGACACGGCTCCAGGAAGAAGACTGGACCAGATTCCAGTCCCTGACTTTGATAATTTTTGCACAACATCTTCCTAAGAAATTAGTAGAACAAAATATTACATGTTAGGAAATTAAAGATAGAGGAGGAAAGACGAAACCAGGTTCAGAGGGCAGTCTGTTTTAATTAACTGAGCTGCTATCGCATTCTATGACTGGAAACTAGAGGCTGCCACCGTCCAAACACAGGAAAACTACAATAAAAATGTGTGTAGACATGCTATCACTGGGGGTCAGTCCTGGGGTCTAAAACGTCGTCTGTGGGTAAACACAGCACTGCAGTGTGTGGAAACATCATCACTACAGCTGGAAATGTCATTTCTGTGGATACAGAATCTGGTAGAAATGTCACCGCCATGGTTAGAGCTGTTATCACCCCAATCACCAGCGCTATTTATTCAGGTCAGTCTGGACATACGAGTTGAAAAGGCGACCCCTCCAGTCCCACCAGCGACAGGCCGTCAGCAAGAGCAGCAGTGGGAGAGCATGACGATGGTCTGAGAGAGCGGTGGGGGGGAGATGAATAATTCCTGATCTTGGCTTTGTCTCAAGCGGCGGTCAGTCGGACTTGCTCAGAATGCCCAGGTGATAGGAAGCTTTCTGGCAGCCGCAGCGCTGCAAGATATTAGAGTAAACAAGGAAAATACAGTCAGAGACTTGGAATACAATCCAAGGGAGTGGAGCATTCTCTGTATCAGCGGTGATTGAATTGATTCTTCAGACCCCCCCAGTGATGGAAAATGCATGTCCAGTGTTTCCGTGTTAATTGTGATTTTTTATTTTATCTGCAAAAACAAAAAATAACATCATAATATTTTCTCTGTATTTTCTTTTCCTGTTAAACATTTTCTCTTCCAGTGTCTCTTTCATTTTGCAGCCAATAAATTCTGCCAGTTAGTGATCGGCACACAGGGAGCGATGCTGTTCCTTGCTTAAATCCACGGGTGTATAAGTGACGAGATAGGGGCGAAAGGATCTCAACACCAGAGAGCAGACTGTCGTGGGGACTTTCCATGTTTATTTATTTATGCAATTAAACAGCTTTTTTATATTTATTTAACGGAACAGTGTAAGATTGGAGGTGGGAATTGCCCATGGCAACATTTTATTGTCAGTGTCTGTGCCAGTCTGACTGATAAACATCAGTTCAATGTACGTTGATATAAGACGTTTTCCAACCAGCTTTTACACACAGCTCTTACACACAGTTTACATGTCGGGGGAAATCATTGTGTTGTTTAGATTGTAATCCAGGGATGTGAAGGCTAGTTTACGTTTGTGTTATCATCAATCCCCTACACACTTTGTGTTTCTCCCGTATTCAAGCTACTTTCTGATGTGTTGGATTAATGCAGTTACTTTCAGTACTTACACTCCCCAGTACTGTTTCATTACTGCAACACTAATATTAAATAGTGAATGTTTTGTATTTTTTATTGCACTTTAGTGTTGATGATGACTCACAGTGCTTTACAGTACAGGTGTTTTTGCCATGCATGCATTCATACACCCATCTATAAGGTGGTTCTTATTTTCTATGGGAGGCAATTTGGGGTTCAGTATCTTGCACAAGAACACTCCGGCAACCATGATGTTTGTGATGTTTGTGTGATTTGTCTGTAATATCATAATAAATAGTAATAATAATAATAACTATTATTACTAAATTATTATATTATACCAATTTTAATGTACTCTTTTTATAACAATTCTGACCTTGTTAGTGCAAAAACCTAATCAAGCACTTATTAGAAATGAATAGTAGTAGCTTTAATTAGTAGTAGTAGCTTAAATTGAAACGTTTAAATATCAGTTAAAAAAAGGAAGAATTAATAAGCTCTTAATTGAGTTATGTTTAATTCAAATTCAATTCAAACTCCTGTTGTGTGTTCTGTTTCTTAGAGAGATTTTATCCAGATTTTATTAGACACAACTTTCAAGCGTTAAATAGGACGAAAAAGCAGTGCACAGTTTGAAGCCACATGTTTTTTCTTGTGCTGAGAAAAAAGGACTTCCTTAAGTCACAAAAGCATTCTGGTGGGCAATTATTTCAAAAACACACTTTTGTGAGTGCATTTGTTTCTCTCCACTCTCATCTCAGCTCCTGCCACTTCCAGATACTCAGGCCAAGGTGAAATGAGCCAATAATAAGGCTTCTAAACAAACTCCTCCGACTCCCATCGCCCACTCTGACATGCACAATCAACGGATCACCTCCTCCCTCCCCCCGCACATAGAAACAGAATGTAATCCTTGCAATAAAGATGTGTTGACAACGGCAGTGTGAGACAACATGCTATTTTCTCATCCACATGAACCTCTTATTCAGTCTGCCCTACATTCTTAATGTGTGACGGGGAGTGCTACAAACAAGCCGGTGTCAATTTCCCACACGCCTCAAGCGCTGACTTCAGGGACGCTTTGCAACGACGAGCAAAATGTGGTACAAGCTCAACACACTTCCTGCAGTGAGCAGATAGAAGGGGTTTGAGCTTATTTCTAATGACAAAATAAGAACTGCTGCATTTTAAGCGTACATATGTTTTTGGACTATGTCCCTGGCTCAGTTTGGCTGACTCGTCTTCTCTTTATTTAGTTATGTAAAAGAAGAAGGCTGAAGTCTCTGCGGAAATAAAGAAAAGGGTCATGAACAAACTCAGGACCCCATTAGAAAGCCTCGGTAAGGCCTCCATCCATATGCACAACGCTCCCTGGGGACAGTGGCAGCTACGCCACTGGGGAAGTGTCCTGTACTCTGCTCCGGTTATGAAATAGAAAGGAGGAAAGCACTCAGTGGACTGTTTCTATTTTTTTTTAGTTTATCTTTAAGTATGTAATAGGCATTCAAACAGCAAAAAACCTCAACATATCCTTTGGGCAGAAAAGGCCAGTGTTGGCTAAAAGCTGCTGAAGCACTTTGCTGTTCATTTGCAATCATTGTGTTCGTTCCCCCGGTTCAGATGTAGTGAGGCTTGTAAAGAATCAACCAGCCCACCATGTCTGAACACACACTAACACACACACGCACACGCACACGCACACGCACACAAACACAAACACAGCCCGATCAAATGTGATCGACCAAAATAAAGAGGCATAAAGATAATTGACCAGCTTACCCAGATCATTTATATATGATTTAAAAGCAAGAGGCATTTTAAAAACAAGTTTATATTCACTATTGCAACTTGAATGCCACTCGCAGTCTTTTCCTGGCATTCTTCCAACATTCTCTTTCCCATGTTCAGAGGAAAATTCAAGGACTTGTTGGGCAAAAGCAAATGTTCAACCTGCATTTTATTTGCATAGCTCGTAACTAGCAACTTGCAACCAAATACTTCTGGCCTGCATCAACTTATGATACATGTATACAGTGTGCATTCTCTCTCTCACCTCCTCTCCACCCACCTCTCCTCTCTTCCCCATCTCCTTCCAATCCAGAGCTTTCTTCCTGTTAATCAGGGTTTTTAACTGCCGGGCGGCTGTGGCAGAGGGGTAGAGTGGTCGTCCTCCAACCTGAAGGTCGGCAGTTCAATCCCCAGTCTGACCCATCTGCATGCCGAAGTGTCCTCTTGCAAGATGCTGAATCCCGAATGGCCCCCCCATAGAATAACAAAGTGCTGCGAATAGATGCACTGTATGAATGAGTGTGTGAATGGGTGAATGTAAAACTGTACTGTAAAGACCTTTGAATGGTCATCAAGACTAGAAAAGAGCTATATAAATACAAAACCATTTACCATTTAACTTTAAGGGTCTTGACCTCACTATGTAAAGTGCCTTGAATTAATATATGTCATGATTTGGTTCTATACATATATGATTGAATTGAACTAAATTTAGACCCTAGCTTTATTAACCCTTGACTCTAAGTCACTTTAAGCACCATTGTTTGTACTGTCAGGATTCACATGCTTTTTCCAATTTACACCATGAATGTTTGAGCTGTGAATTCCTTTATAACATGTGCGATACAATAATTGAAGGGGCTGTAGTTAAAATAGATCATGTTCAGTTGGATGAAGAATCGGCTGTAAATCAAGATGCATTTATATATGAATATATACATATTTCCATTCGCCTTCTCCTACCACCTCTTACTGCATGCTGTGCATGGTTTTCTATTTCCCCTTGTTGTCTAACAGTTTTCCTCAGCAAATAATCCAGTCCATCAGTCAACACAACCCATATTTACTGCTACATATTTACACTGGGACTGCCAGACACTCAACTGATGGCTTCAATTTACAATTACCCTCACAGATTTGATAGGCGACTCTGGCAGGCTCAGACTAGAATTCTGAAGTTCCCCCCGGAGACTTGCTTTGGAAATTGCTTTCCATTAAAGACATCCTTCATGTCGACCTTTTGTCATTACCTGTGAAGACGAGGCAGAGAGACAAATGAGCTGAATCATAGGGAAAACTTGTGATTGTCACTGATCTCCTCTTTGTATTTGAGTTTCATTTGCACATTGAGTTTTTAAGCAGTTTTTCCTTCCGAGCGTACAATTCCTAATCTGATGCTATGCACAGGTGACTGAGAGCCCCCCCGCCACTCCTCTACTCATCCACTATTTGGTAATCATTCATGCAGCGCTGTTTACCACTTTACACAGAATGATGAAATAATGAAACATGGCACAGCTCCTCGGTGAAAAGCCCAGAAAATCAAATGTTCTCATGAATGAGATGAGAGGAGATACACATCTGCGACTGGATAGAAGCAGTCAGAGACAAGCCCTCATTTCCACTGCTGTCAAAAACAACAGGGATAATTAGTTTAGCAGAGAATACCTAATTATCCTTCTATTCAGGACCCGACCTTTTCCCTCTCATTTTATACTTCCTTTGAAAATGAGGTCTCTTATGTATTAAAATAACCTGAACCTGAGAACTGAGATGTAGCTCCCTTTACAAGTTGGACTCCAGCTGCGTTGCTGAAAGGATTAGCATAGTATGTTAATATCATACTCAGTCATTGGTTGTGTGTGTCGGAGCTTCGCCTCCCGCCTTCACTTTGTTTCAAATCAAAGCTTTGCTTAGCATTTATGCTGAGACTTAAGAATCACGTGCAGGTGCACTGAAACCAACTTTATCTGTCCGCTGCATATCGCCTGTTTGATCTTAAGAAGTAAGAAAGCGTTCTGCTTCAGTGTTCAGGAGCCTTCATTACCTGAAGGGATTATGTGGGTAGAACCTGGAGAGGCAGCGAAACCACCCGCATGTGCACATAAAGTTTTGGACAATGATCGTTGGTCTGAATTCATTTTACACTTACAGTATATTAGAGGTGCTACTGTACTGTATATGGAGAGCAAGCCCTTATCCATGGAACCCCAACACTCTACCACTGTCTGAAAATGGATTAAATATATAACATTGGGTTTTTCAGCCAACTTTAGCCACATTATGTCGTCTTTTTAAATCTCATGTACCCTGATGGTAGTACAAATAAAAACACACATGGAGAGGAGAAGGAGACATGTTTTTGTGTATAAGGAGACATGTCCTTGGCTCCTTTCTCCACACAACAGGTCAATCACTCG
This sequence comes from Platichthys flesus, assembly GCF_949316205.1. Classification (NCBI taxonomy): domain Eukaryota; kingdom Metazoa; phylum Chordata; class Actinopteri; order Pleuronectiformes; family Pleuronectidae; genus Platichthys; species Platichthys flesus. Next base: position 17,603,934 of record NC_084965.1, read on the forward strand.
AAATCCATCCATCAATTATCAATACTGCTTATCGTTCGAGGGTCACAAGGGAGCTAGAGACAACCCCAGGTGACATTGAGTGAGAGGTTTTGGACAGGTCGTAAACCTATAGCAGGCCCACACTCTCACATTCACCCACTATGATCAATTTAGTGACTCCATTCCTTTAATAAAGGAGTGGTCAGCCATGCACGGCGCCCGGGGAGCAGATGTTGGGGGAGTAAGGTGCCTTGCTCAGGGGCACTTAGACAGTGGGGTAAGGAGAGTCCTCTTGGACTTTTGAACAGATCCAGGTGTTGTCCATCCAGGTATGTTTTTGTTGTCTCTCCGTGGAGTCGAACCAGAGACCATCCAGTCTGATTTTCTGCCCATAGTCCAATTTATCTGCCACTACTCCACCTCAACAAGTCCAAATGTGATCCACGCAGCAGACTCTGCTTCCTGCCTCTACCTGCTCCACCTCTCACATGAATAACACGGGGGGGTTGCTGCTGTTGTGAACACGTCTGTGCAGAGATCCTCCCGCTGTGAGAAACGTGAACTCTGGGTAACCTCTGTAGCCAATTTATCTGGATATTACCCGGAGGTCATGTCTGAAAACAGGTGATGTTATAATGCCTCTAATTTACTCATTTGGGGGGAAATTATTATTTTCAGATTCAACATGCAAAAGGAAGGACTGGGATCTTGGCTCGGCTAATATCCCTGTTGCTTTGAAGTGTCCAGTCTCCTGGCCAACACGGCTGTCTAGTACTTATTAGTTCTCTCTGTTTGAGGGAAACATGAATGGCACTTACAAAAACACAATTGTGTCTGGCCATCGAGCAATTCCTCTTTTTTGTCTGTCTCTCTCAAACAGGAAGGAGAAGAAGAAAGGGTGGCTGAGTGTGGGAGAGGGGAATTGTCGCAAACACTCATGACGCTGATAAAACATGTGGACTGTGTTGTTCCTGTCAGTTCCTGGAAAAAGTGCAATGAAAGATTGCAATGATGACTGAATGAAAAGTTATTCACAGGAAATAAAAGACAGGAATTTGATACATCTGGGCACATAAGGTAAGGAGAGGACGCATATACACAGGGCCTGACTCGCATTTACACACACGCACACAAACGCACTCCACATAGGGCGACAAGTTATTGCCAAGGCCTGTCAAGCTCAGGGACTGTGGAATATCTATAGGGCGCTTTGTTGTTGCGCGATCCGTCTGAGGTATTAGTAGTATGTGTTCCGTCTTTTCCCCTGCACACATCTGTCTGAGGAGGAGCGTCAATATGATGTATGAAGCTGTTTGCCAGGACTGAGCTAAAAAGGATGGAGCCCTGCATCACTTAGCATCCCATTGCCAGACACAGCCCCGCCATTACACCTCCCAGAAGTATCAGGCACACCCTCGCCTGAGTAATTTTGCCATCTGTTGACAATGTTTACACAGCGGGTGATTTGTCATCACAAACAGCAGGGCAAAAAATTAACAAGCTTATTTATGATCCGCGTCGCATTTGCACAATGAAAATGCCATTGGTCATGTAAAACAGTCAGAAAGCTATTACAGGTCTGAGTGAGGGAGCGGCAGGGACGCATAATGACAAACAGAACCCAATGTTATAAAGGTGAGTGTGTGCTATCTGCTAATAATAGCTATATTTGCAAAAGATCAAAAATATGACACTATTGAGGGGATGTATTAGTTTGAAGAATTGAGATGGACTTTTCCTTCGGAGAAGCTCAGCGCCCTGAATTAAAGCCCTGGGAGCACAATGCTATTTGCACTCCACCAAAAGAATGTAGCTGAGAAAAGGTCACACAACAAATTGAAATCTTGGCCCAATATTAGATGTAGAGTGAGAGCTGAAGTGTGGAATGACTATGAGAAAACGCTGAGGCAGAAGAATTGCGATGGGGAAAAAAAAAAAAAAGACGAAAGAAATCATGCCCAGTGTGTCTCAATGGGCATTCGGAAATCCTGGAGACTCTGGTAAGTGTCCTCTGAGTAATGGGAACGCCCTCAAATGGCGCATTCCTGGAGGGAAAGATTCTCATTTTGTATGTATAACTTTGAAAAGGTCACGAGGAGATCACAAAGGCATGGGAGAACGTGTGAACCATCAAGAGATGAGGGGGTCTGAAGAGAAGATCAGAAAGAGAAGAGGCAGAGCGCGTTGTTCCGATGCTCTGATATTCTCTTAACACCTCAAGAGCCTGGAGACACTGTTTATGGTGCGTGCTCGTGTGTGCGTGTGGATTTGCATGAGCACTCGCACGTACATGCACACAACGGGATCTGATGAACACAGCGAAAATGTAATGTAATTTTGTGCTTTATAGTTTTCTCCCTTATAGGTAGCATTTTATAACATATGATAAATACATGAAATGTGATATACAAGGCGATAATTGACGATATGCCACATTTTATCCTATAGAAGCTTCAAAACAATCTAATGTTGGAAGTTTATGTATATTATACATTTATAGTAGAATTATAAATAATTTAATTCTTCAATCATGTAGGCAATTTTGATGCAACGTGAATTTTGAATCGCACGTCATCAATGTTTTATCTTTATCATAACATGCATTATCACAAAGCACTTAACATAGTGAGGTCAAGACAGTTCCCATAATAAGAAACACTTATCTGTGGAGAGAAAAAACTTCCTCATTAACCGAAAGCAACCTCTAACCAGACTCAGTGTGGCCATCTGCCTCGATCGGTTGGGGTGAGAGGAGGGATGGGTGGATAAGAGGGGAAAGAAGAGGGGGGGGGGCACTTGTGTTACCTTCATACTTCAGTTCTGCCAGACTGGTTGTTTTGAAAATAATAAATATGCCATTCATTGAATAGATAAATCCATCGTCTATAAAAGGTGTCTCGCTTGGTGACCTGCAAGATCATGAGGGTCAACTCTGGTTTGTGTTATTTCTGGTTAAATAATAAAATATATTACTCTAATGCTCAGGTCCTCTCCAGCAGCAACTGACAGATGGTTTCAGTGCGAAAGCTCTGATCAATCAACTGTTAACTACCTGCTCAGCACCGAAAAGTGGGCAGACTCATTTAGCAGCTGGACTTCCTAGTGGAGCATTTAGCAGCTAAAGAAGCAGATATTTCCCTCAGGACTTGTTGAAAACCAAAACAGAGCGAAAGTTGAGGTGGACAGGTGCGACTTAATATTATCTAACTGTCCGCACAGTGGGGTAAGATGATCGTTTTGGGACGATCACAGTAAACCAGTACTGTTCCGGTCATCAATCTCATGCCGGGAGGGTCATTCAATCTTAGAAGGTGATGATATGACAGAGTTTTCCACTGCCAACAAAAATGGCAAAAAAAAAAAAAAAAAAGAGAACATGGCTGCATTTACAATGTGCTTTTTATCCAACAGGCTTAGAATCAGTCTCCCAAGCATACGCACATTCATGCAAGATGCATGCTCACGTCTACGGGGCAAGTTGCCAGTTTACCCAGCCTACTTGTCTTGGAGACTGTGAGAGGAAACCTAAGCATTACGCATGCAGAGGGAACACATGCAGCCACAGTCCACAGGCAGTGCCTGCGTCAAACATTTTAAAATGAGTCGTCTCAGTGCTCCCGATGAAGATAAATCACAGGGGGTTAGGAGATGAAAGGGGAGATATGGTAAATGGTTTTATATTTATATAGAGCTTTTCTAGTCTTGATGAGCACTCAAAGCGCTTTACAGTACAGTTCTACATTCACGCATTCACACACACATTTATTCCATACATCTATTCGCAGCACTTTGTTATTCTATGGGGGGCCATTTAGAGTTCAGCATCTTGCCCAAGGACACTTTGGCATGCAGATAGGTCAGACTGGGGATCAAACTGCCGACCTTCAGGTTGGAGGACGACCACTCTACCCCTCAGCCACAGCCACACATATGTCTTCTTGAGTATTTATTTGTCCATCTATATGTCAGGGATGGAAAAATCACTCTTTTCTTAACTAATAGGTGATGGTGATTATGCCCAAACTGAGAAAACACTAACATTTTGGAGAAGGCTTCATGTTCAGTCAAACTAAACGTAAATGAAGGTCCTAGTTGACTCAGGTCTAGGAGCAGGGCCACACATTACATTACATTACATTTCATTTAGCTGACGCTTTTATCCAAAGCGACTTACAATAAGTGCATTCAAACCCGAGGGTACATATCAAGGACGACAAGAATCAAGAAAATACAATTTCTTCAAATAAAGCAAAACTACAAAGTGCTATAAGTAAGTGCCATTTAAGTGCTACTAAAGTGTTAGTTTCAAGAAGTTGTTAGTGTTTTTTTTTTTTGTTTTTTTTTATTTATTCAAGGTAAAGTCGGAAGAGGTATGTTTTTAGTTTTCGGCGGAAGATGTGTAGACTTTCTGATGTCCGGATGTCAATGGGGAGCTCATTCCACCATTTAGGAGCCAGGACGGAAAACAGTCGTGTTTTTGATGATTGTTTAGCTCGCAGTGAGGGAGCAACGAGCTGATTGGCCGAAGCAGAGCGGAGTGAACGGGGTGGGGTGTAACGTTTGACCATGTCCTGGATGTAGACTGGACCGGATCCGTTCACAGCATGGTACGCAAGTACTAGTGTTTTGAACCGGATGCGAGCAGCCACTGGTAACCAGTGAAGGGAGCGGAGGAGAGGAGTAGTGTGAGTGAATTTAGGTTGGTTAAAAACCAGTCAAGCTGCTGCATTCTGGATGAGCTGCAAAGGTCGGATGGCAGTAGCAGGTAGACCTGCCAGGAGCGAGTTACAGTAATCTAGACGTGAGATGATCAAAGCCTGGACCAGAACCTGCACCGCCTTCTGAGTGAGAAGGGGGCGTATTCTCCTGATGTTGTACACACACCTCCACATCACTTCAATCACCTGTCAAGTCAACCGAATCGTCCAATCACGATTTGTCTCATACCCTTTCTCTCCTTTCATTCCTCTTTCTACCTCATCCCTCCCTATGCACATCCCTTCATCCTCCTATACCCAAATCATTCCAATCGCTCTTCCCCATCTCTTCATCGTCTACTCCTCCCTTCCTTCACCACAACCCATATGCCTTTATCCTTTCTTCACTTATTCCCTCATCCCTACTTACCTCCCTTCATCTTCTTCCACCTCTTTCCGTATCTCTACACACATATCTTAAACCTCTCTCCTAACATACCTTCATCTTCTGTTTACTCTTTCCCCCCTTATTACCCCAATCCTGTCATCAATTTCCCTTATCCCTACCTGAACCTTCCCGCGATCCTTCATCCTCTTTTCCTTATCACTACCCACATCCCTTCATCCTGGTTTACCTCCTTTCCTCATCCGTACCCATAACCCTTCATCCTCTTCTCTTATCCCTACCCACATTATTTTCACTTGTTTCCCACCTTTCCTCATCCCTACCCACATCCCTTCATCCTCTCTTCCCTCATCCATTCATCTTCTCTTCCCCCCTTTCCTCATCACTACCCACATCTCTTCATCCTCTCATTCCTCATCCATTCATCTTCTCTTCCCCCCTTCCCTCATCACTACCCAAATCCCTTCACCCTCTCTTCCCTCATCCATTCATCTTCTCTTCCCCCCTTGGCTCATCACTACCCACTGTCACGTTTGTGGAAGGAGATGGACCCAGATGCAGAGATGTTTAACAAAAACAACTTATTTAATGTAAAAGAACTAAACTAAACAAAAAGACAAGGAAGCTTACATGAGGGGTTCAAAGTGAAGAGGCTCAGGGAATCAGGACAAGGCAGGACAGGAACCCAGGACAGCGGGTAGACGAATAGGAACCACAAAAGCCAAGAAGCAAAACAGACAATCTGACAAGGACAAAGGGAAAGACAGAGGCTTATATACACAGGGAAGGCAGGGGTAATTGGCCACAGGTGAAACACATGAGGAGTTAGACAAACAATCACCAAGACAGGAAGTGAAGACCGAAACAACCCACAAGGAACAGAGACTACAAAATAAAACAGGAAACAGAATGCACACATGAAAACAACTCAAACACAAAACAACAGAGATCTAACAGTTAACAGAAAACACTTCTACAAAATCTTAACTGCCAGATCGTTACACCCACATCTTTTCATCCTCTCATCCCTCATCCATTCATCTTCTCTTAACCCCTTCTCTCATCACTACCCACATCCTGTCATTCTCTTACCCACAGCCCATCCTTACAATCCACATCCCTTCATCCCATTTTCGCCCTGATCGTTACCCAAATCAACCATCCTTTTTTCCTTGCCTCTATCATTCTTTCATTTAGTTTGTATAACTTGGGGTGGGAACGGAACCCCCACTGTCCTCTTGGTCTCCAGTGCGTCCTACCAAATCAGCCAAAATGTCTTCAACGCAACCGCTTCCCTTTTCAAAGCACACAGAATGTTCACAGATATTGTATGGGTAATTAAATTGATTGGCTTATCGTGATGTTGGGCCTGAGTGACTCACTGCACAGTGCCGCTTTGTCATGGTTTCCTGATTGATTTTGCACGGCTCGCCAGGCAGAATGAGTTTATACCACAGTGAGCTTAGGGGCATTAGTTACAATTCGGGTGTCATCTCTGCGACGCAAGACAAACCACGAACCCTCTCGTTGTGAATTCTTAACAAAAGAAGGGAATAAAAAGATCAACTCAAACCTTGATGGGTCAGCCATCTGTGGAAAGCACGTCTCCAAGTACCTGGTGCCTTCTGTAAGCATTGACAGCATGGTGTTTGTTTTCAGTTTATACTAAAGTGGGGCTCAGTGTTTTTTCCACTATGACTAATGTGCAACTTTGCAGGCTGCACAGCATCTACAAATGGCCGCTGAATGTTCCTCAGTTGCAGGATTTGGTCGGCTTGTCATTACAGATGTAGAGTGAATTTCAGTCACATTGCGAATATCTGCTGGCAAATAAACCCGAGCAAATAGGAGTCAGCTTGATGAAAGCCAAGCTGAGGTTTTGCCTTTCACGAACTGGAATCTTACTGAAACGATAAGTCTTCTTTTTTTTGTTGCCGGGATAAGCTGTGAAGTCCCGACAATCTCCAACAAGAGCGAGAATCAGGCCTCAGTATTCCAATTGCCAAATTTTGGACTGCTGCACATGTTAAAGATACGTCCGTGTGGTGCTTTTCAGGAGAGATAGTGGTTTTAAGTGGGCTTTATTCACCCAGAACAAATATCACCTTCAGCTGGTGAGTTATGATAACTGATTTGTACTTTGTAAAAATGTGACACATCTGTAATTTGTAAATGAAAGTATTCATATCAAAAACTCTACTTTCCTCCGAGATTCTAAGTTACTCTCCTGAAACAGTGATACATCATACAGTTAATCACATCTGGGGCACTGCTGATTCCGACACTGCTACATAATTGCAGTTAGAGAAAAGAAAAATCTATGAAGTTTTTACGTTATCATACGGTAGTTTTCACATTGCTTCTCCTTTCTATTAATGCTTTGAAGTTAAGTGTTGACGTGTTTCAAACTATTTAGGTTTAATGGCATTGAAATGTTGTATTTAGAAATTTAAACTTGAGATTCAAGGGAGCGCCACATAAATTACTGACACTGAGATGCCAGCAGTCATAGTGCTAGCATAAATAACATTTAAAATAAACCCCAACCTTAATAAAACCAAAGCTAAAACTATGCAGCTGCTGAGCTCATCTTCTATTTTCTTTTATTCTAGTGTCCTACTTTGAATTCCTAATTGAACAGCAGTAATCCAGAGTCACTGCTAACCAGCACTACAGTCTACCTGGAGCCAGATTCAGAGCTGGACCCTTTTTAGGCCATCCCCTCGGCAGTCCTACTGTTCCTTTGTCACCATCCTGTCTGCTCCAGCATCAGGGCTTCCAGCTGTCACATGTATCCCTCTGTCCAACCAACACCTGCTCCTGGTCTCATGCTGTTGGTCTGTCCAACATTTGCTCCATATGCCCAGTCAACTGTCCCTTCTCAGCCTCCAGGGTGGATCCACATCTGCAGTCACCTGTCTGCTCTGTCTAAAGAGAAATGTTGCTGCTGCTGCTGGGTTTCCACTGAGCTCCAGCCTTTGGCCTAGGAATACCTGCTGTTCGCCCTCAGCAGTCGTCCTGTCATTATTTATGCTTTCACCCACACCAGTTTGTCCAATTTTCCTGCTACCCCCCCAAGCCTCAGCCCCCACCCGGCTCGAAAGCCATTCCCAAGATATCCCTGGCTCTTTTCTTCAACTCCCTGTCCATTGGCCCTTGGTGATTAACAGAGTATGTAGAATTTGAACTGTTTTGTATGTATTTTCTCCATTATTTTGCCTTCATGACAGCAATAGCGTCTGTACGCCTTTTTATTTATGTCCAAATACTTTTAGCTTCACCAACTTGCCTTAGTTGAGTGTTGCACTTGGGTCCTGAATTCCTCAAACCCTGTCCTTTTACTTTCCCCTTACTAGAGAGAGAGCAAAGACAGGATATAGAATAGCAGGATTCCTACATGTAAGCTGTTACATGTAAGCTGTGACAAAAAGCTGTAATTGGGAAAAACATGGGGACTTACATCCAAGTAGTCTTGCGTCAGTGCCACAACAGCTCACAGAGGGTATAATGTACATATCAGGAATCCTTAATGTGAGATGGTAGAGAAATAAATGTCCAAACATTTTATAAAAGGCAAAACAATAGTATCCATACTGAAAAGGTACAACTGACTAATTAGTACATCAAATCCATACTGCTTCTAAATAAGATACAAGGTCATGATCAAAAGTGTTGATCATTACCAATTAACAATTTGATTTACACATTTCTTTTTTATTATTCGTTCATTCATTATTTACCCAGGCACAAATCTTAAGAACTTAGTTTTGATTATGACCAGGGTACTTTCTCATGAGAATAACAAGAAAGAGTAAGCGTAAAACAATAAACAAATTAATACATTTCAAGCAGACATAAATCACAGTGAGATAAAACAGAAGATGAAAAGAAAAATGAGAGCACAAACTAACACAACTGATACACAATCAGTCTGATATTCACATTCTGAGAGCTTAAATATGAAAATGGTTGCATATATATACAGTATGTATAGGGTTCAAAGTATCAGTGTTTATTATCAGTCCCTCTTCTGAGATCATTAGGTTAACATACATATGAGAAATGTAAGGCACCGCTGATATATTGTCTTCAGTGTGAATTAAATGAAAACATGCAACTTGTGCAATGTTATGTGGTAAGAAAATGATGTATAAGGAGAAGAAGTGATGTGCTGGTGTTGCTTTGAAACAGAGTGCAATCTATTCAAGGCTTAAAACTTTCATTAGCTTTTTCAAATGCAGGGTGATATCCAGGCACATTTAGGTTCAAATGAAAGAGCAACAATGGACATTACACATACATGACGTGCACACAAACTTGTAACAGTAATGAAATGTTTGAATCTCTTTCAGTTTACTTTCCATAAGGCAGGGGTGTCCAAACTTTTTGTCCCAAGGGCCACATGCAGAAAAAATTCGAAGGTCTGGGCCACTCACACCGCCACGCCCCCCTGCCCTGGAACGGACTGTTGACAGTGCGCATCAATCTCGTCGCTCAGGGCGGGGCGGCATTCTGAGGGACAGCTGGCAGGTCAGTGGTGAGTTGGGCGCCACATAGTGTCTAAACTGAGAAGTACAATACAGTGGGCCAAAGTCCATTACATTACAATTCATTTAGCTGACGCTTTTATCCAAAGCGATTTACAATCAGTGCATTCAAGGGTACCCGAGGGTGCAAACCAAGAAAGTACAATTTCTTCAAAAATACAGCAAAACTACAAAGTATTATAAGTATTTTTTTTTTTTTGAGGCAGGACAATTTAAAATGGATGGCGGCCTTAGTTTGGACACCCCTGCCATAAGGAATAACCAGTTGAAAAACAAAATGGATAATATTGACTGTGGTTCTGAGGATGATCTTTTTCAAGTCAAAAGAAATAAAACATTGACTGAAGAGCTCAAAGCCTGAGTAGTTTAAAAGACCTGGGCCTTTACCAGAGAGGGAGGGTCTAACGGAACGACATGATCTCACTGTATATCTGCTCTTAGACATGCACTGAACTCCGGTGATCCTCTGGACATTCTCAGGAGGGGCAGTATACGTGAATGCAAATGTCCGACTGTAAGCCTCTGGACTCTCTAGCCAGCCCATGAGTAAAGGGGCCACAGAAATTGTGGAGGACTGTTTGATGATGTTAAGACCGTTTTTAAGGATAAGGGCCAACGACGATATTGATATGACGTAAACAAAAACACCTGCAAAGCAATGTGTCTGCATGATGTGCCATTCAAAATGCCTTTTAGCGAGGCATGACCAACTGTGTTGTTCATATGTGAAAGGCAAACTCAATGTTCCGGAAATCCTCCGGAGGCCATGTCTGAAAAGGTTTAGTATCCTATATGAGTGGCACCAGAGTGTTGCTTCAATTTCAATTGCTTTCTTCATGTGTCTCCTGCAAGTTGCACTGAGAGAGTCTATTGAACTGAAAGTGATTTTACTATAAGATTGCTGTAATAAAAAACATACCTCGGAGAAATTTTGAAAAGGTGCTATATTTTTCAACAGATGTTAAAATGAGTAAAGGCTTATAAATACACATCCATATGTTAATGTGCTTTCCAGTTTTTCACATTTTCATGCTGTTTTTATCTTCTGCTGGTTAAAAAAAAGCTTCAAAACCATTTCACATATTCACCCTTAAATAATGGAATTACAACATATTCAACGGCTAAACCATATTCTCCATCCTGTGCATCTAAATCACCTAATTCTTTCTTTATTGCTAATAATAAATTATTGATAAACAACATTCCGTGATAAATGTAGTCTAAAATTGAGTCAAAGATGACATTTGAAAGTATCAATGCATGACTGACACATCCCTAATTGTTTTTCTCCGCTTTAATTAGAACAATAGCCTATAAACAATATTTCATATCTATAGGAGATATAAAAAAGATGACAAATGGGGAAGAACGGACATCTGTGTACAGATACATTATACAGCTATACAATGCATCTAAGGGCAGGACTTTTTCTACTGGGTTCAGTATATATACATATCTAATATTAGGAAAATTGTTATAACATTGTTTATAACACAGAAAATAAGAACCTTCTTCTTTCTGAGGGTAAGCACATGTGATGAGTAGTGGTTTAAAACTTCCAAGAACAGCTGCCTGAATCCCATTAGCAGTCTGATATCAGGAAAACTAAATGATCAAAGTTTGATCCCCCAAAAAAAGGATGTTACGTTAATTAAGAATTGCCTGCATACTGTTTTATTCATTAAAGATCGACAGCAGTCAGAGTGGTGAGCTGGTTTGATCATGCACCCTCTACTGATGTCGAAGCAGCGCCTGCAATCATTGCACATACATGGTATCACTCTGCGGCAAGTGGCGCTTCCCTCTCATGTGGAAGACGAGCGTCTCCTCCTTCATGAAAATTTCAGCAACATTTGGCAGACCGGGGCAGAGAGTGAGAGCGCTGTGCTTCATTGATTCCGTCAGAAGTGTCTGTATGCAAATGACTGTCAGATAATCTCCAAAGTCAACTCCTGATATTTAAGCCTCCTGACAGAATGTCACCCTTTATCGCAGACACTTTTAATACCCTGTGTTTTATACACGATGCTTCACAACAGAGGAAAGAATTGAATTGCTTCCTTTTCATTTGCCCATATTTGTGCAGTTTTCTTTTCCTTTGGAAACCAATTAGATTTTGGGCTGTGTAAAATGAAGAATGAGAAAGAAGCGTCTGAACCTGAACGATTAGGGCCTCTGAAACCCTCTCTAGGGATCTTAGGATCTCTATTTAAAGGAATAGTTCACACACCAACACTTTGGGGGTTGCAGGGGTAAACAGTGTACCTGATTAGCGACCTGTCTTCAGATGTAATAATACAACAGTAAAAAACATACTGTGTCTCCATACTGCTCATGTGGTGTCATTTAAGTATGCAGAAGCCCAATCATCCATAATCGTTGACCATCCTCAAAAATTATACCTGTTCATCATAAGGAGAATAGAGCTTGTCTCATTCAACACATAATCTCTCCAAGCAATACCCAGGGTCAGGTTAAAGATAAAGGGCCACATAGCAGTACATTTTACTATCTACACTCATTGACTTTTATATCTAATTCAGAGGCCACAGACAGAGAGGCACCAACACTTCAACTCTTTTCTGAATTACACAAGTAGTCAAGACTCAACCGTATTTAGGTATGCATGCTTTACTCTGGTAGCGTTTGTATATTGTGTCACCTTCTGGTCTCCTTGATGCATCAAGTCTACATTGAAACCTTCTGCATAAGACATCAGCTGCTGCCTGAGTTCTCCTTTCACCAGCTTCCAGAAAACTTACATCACACTGGCCACCTAGTGCTGTGATACAGCAGTGCCAACCACTGCACCACCATGCCACCCCACTTCTGATGCACTTGTAACTCACAAGTGTTAAGACCTATATTTCAGTTTCAAGACATTTCTCAGCTTTTTACACTTACCATTTTCTGTTTTAACGTCTTCAGAATTAGAGAGAGAGAGAGAGAGATAGAGAGGGAGAGAGAAAGAGAGAGAGAGAGAGAGTAAACATGTTCTTTCAGTGCTCCGTTCTTCACTAACCTAAAACAGTGGTGACAATATACATATGAAATTTCCTAACACAAATGCAAAAGTTCGCAGTGAAACTCGGTACAAAGAAACCACCAGAAGAGTCAGCCTGTCCACCCCAACCATAAATCATTGTGGCGATCAATAACTAGAAATCCCACATGGGCCTTTGCCCCGAGTATAAACAAACCAGAGACAACAATGCTACAGCATGTCTAACTGACTCATGAAATGAGCTTTTAACATCACCCCACGACTAATGCAAGAGGAATCTGTAGAGGGGCTTTATCACAACACTGTGAGTCAGCAACTCAAACTTTTCAGTCACTTGGAAACAAAATTACCAAATTGAATTTAAAATTTCCACTTCAGCAGCGCAAACAATCAACAGTTGGTCGAATGGCAAGTTTGGCATCGAGTCTGATTGCTGGGAAAAAAATGTTTTATATAGTTTCCACATGAGCAGTGGAATTCCTAAACGTGGTAAACAACCGGCTGTCAACAAGCCATCTCTACAACAAAATGTCCATGCTGCTAAACCTTTGTGTTCACATGTCTTCACTTATTATCGTTCATTCTAAGACTGCAGTGCTATCAGCCAACTGCAATGGCATGGATCATTATGTCAATTCTGAATATGTACAACATTGATATTTGAAATTCATTCTCTGACCTCACTGAGCTGAGCACAGCGGGGAGTGTAATAAATTCTCTCACAGGTGACGTTGAGTTGGAGCCTGCGGGTGTGTGCTGTGGTGGAGCTGAGCTTTGTAAACTCTACGCGAGCAGCAGCAAGTGGCCGCAGAGCATTTATGTGAGCGGTGCAGTGGCATGCTTCGCAGCATAACCATGAGCAGAGCATCGACGGCTTGAGTTTAATCAGTGTGTTGGATATTCTGAAGGCATGTTCCATCACGAGGAATATTCCACGCAAGGCTTCACCTCCTTTGGCACTGTGGCCAACTCTACTGTGAACACACTAGAGAGACAACCCTGAAATAAAGGTTAAGTTACTTTACCAGGCCCATTTTTACAGTCAGTGCTTTGTGCTGTTCACATTAACATAACCTGCGTAGAACGAAGGGAAATCTGTTTATTGCAACGAAGCCTCTTGAGAGCAGATAATGTTGCTCATTTGAAATAATTTTCTCTCAATTTTGTTGTAATTTTGTACTCCTTTCTGAGAGCTGAGTCAAGGGTCAATACAGGATAAGCTTTTCAACACACACTACATAAACTGACAGGCCAGATGGCATTCAAACACACATCACAGACATGTGTTCTTTGGTCATAACTGCAGAAACTAGTGGATACAAATCTGCCAAGGCCCACCAGCCTCCCTGAATTCAATCAAGTCACAGTAAGTTGCACACACTCAACTCAGACTCTAAATATGACTTGTTTTTTCATTCAAGATCCACGTGTTATTTCTTTGGAAATTGGCGAAAAATACCCAATCTCGCAATGTTGAGGGAAAGTGCTAAAGGCCACTGGATGAAATCATTGGTCTGGATCTACTCTAACATTTTATGGGTTCTTTATTGGAAAAAACTAAAAACAGACAGACAGAGGTAGAAAAGTTTTGATGGGGGTATAGTCTCATTTTAACAAAAACTGTTGAATTGAATCACCCTGCACCAATATCAAGCTGAGAAAAATGATAAATCTCCTACTGGTGACATTGGTATAGAACATATCTTTCATTAGATATTTTGCAGCAGTCAATATATGTTACCCTTAACATTAACCCAAATTGCACTGTAGCCCTTACCCCGAGCAGTCTCTACGGCGCTTAAATATAACAGCTCGCACCACGCAGGGATCACAGAGAAAAAAGACTTTGAAACCAAACCCAGCCTTGGCCTCCCCGCAACCTGCTAATTAAACCATCTAAACTAGCATGTCCTTTTCTCTTCATCGACCCCCTTTTTTTCTTATGCCCTTTTCTTTGTATTGACTGTTCTTTGTCTCTAACTCTAAGTCAAGTACCTCCAAAGCACTGAATAAATCGTCAAATGTGCGTCATTGCTCTCACTTTGCTCCGCCGTCCATAGTTCCAGCCCGTCTGACCTTTATCTTTCCTATTGTCCCCATGCTTCACCTTTAATTTCACCAGTCCTGTTGAATATTTCTATCTCGGGAGTGGTTGTTGGTAGTTAAATACCACTTTGCCAGCAGAAAGCCCCGGCATGTGCTACATGCTTTCACGTAGATAAAGCTCCCGGAATCAAAGAGCGTCATTCTAGAGTCTAGTTTGGTGCCGGGATACCAGTTTGTCCGCACAATAAAGCTTCAAAAGAACAGTTTGGAATGCAGCCAATGAACATAAATGGATTGTTTTGTCATCTGGACAACTGGGCACGCACAATATGAGATGTTTTCTCCCCACTTTCCCTTTTTTTCCCGGAAACAATTTGTATTATAGTTTTTTTGTTCACTGAATGTGCAGTATATTTCTATATGGCCACCTGTGACCCACAGAACCAGGTCCTTGGTAACACAAGGAATAGCTGACTAAAGTAAAGAAAATAGAATGCCCATAGATTGTCGAACATTTCGACCAAAGCCTCTAATCCACTCACAGAAAAGAGCAAACAGAGCAGAAATATGAACATAAAAGAGGCTGCAGAAATGAACTGTATATTCTGGGCATATTCTGAGTGTTTTTCCAGAGTTAGCGTTATAAAACTTGATTTTCTGTGTATGTTGTACATATGTGATTCATTCACAGGCAGCAGTGGTTTCTCCTCCATGAAGCCATTTGCTGAACAGCCGCTACAGGGCAGTGGAATGTGGAATTTCTCTCAGTTTTCCAGGATTTTCACGAGTCAGTTGCTTTGAAGAAGTCTTCCTTTGGCAACCTGATAAACACTGAGCATAAAGCAAGATACTTAAGGGAGCACTAGGATATGCAAGATCACATACTGCTCCTGTTTTTACGGCCTTGCTAGTTTGCTCAGTGGGGTGCTACACACTTGCTGCTTACAGTATTAAACATGTGTTGCGTTTGATTCTGAATGTTTTGATGTGACAAAATGATGAAATTATTATAGCTTGACGACTGTTATTTGGATGTCAAATATAATTGTGAGACCTGATGAGAAAATATTAGTTATATGAGTTATTTTGTCAGCAAATGTGGTGTGTTATTATCAAGGCTGTACAATACCACACGGTATACAGTATAATAGCAGAGAAAAGCAGTAAGCAGGTTCTATTCATTTAACTCTTAACATTAGGTTAAAAAGGTAAATTGCTCAGATCCCAACCATCGACCATATTATATTTAAATCTTAAAAGATAATTAAAGCGGGTGAAGTTCTCTGTCTCTCGCTGCAGTCAAAGCCAAGCACTAAAGTCGTCAATTCAATCTATTAGAAATAGTCAAGACTGAACAGAACAATAAATTATTATTATTACCACCTTTGTGTATCTGACCTAGCCAAATGCTCATTGAACATTTATAAAAAAAACACTGTTATATTCACAACCTATTTCACACTATACATCTCACAGTTAAATACAACCCCAATGTGGATAAGTCAATACAATAACAGATTGCACAGCCCAGAGTAGCTATCGCACAGTTCCTAATAACTATTGCACAGCTCTCAATAGTGAGTGTCGTGTAAAATGAAATGTAGGACAATGTTTTTTTTATTTTTGTAAATTAATTAAGATAGTTAATGGCCTGAGGAAAGACACTGTCTGCTGGTCTGACGGTTAAATGACCTGTAGCGTCTGCCTGAGGGAAGTAGGTCACACTGCTGGTGGCCAGGGTGAGAACAGCCTTTGACACCATGTTTTCAGCTCGAGAAATGTATCTGGTGTTTGCAATGCCTTGGAGTGGGGGGGCATGTTGATGTGTTGCAGGCATAATGTTGTATTATATTGTAAGTATTACAAAACACCTGAGACTGTTGGGAATGTCTAGCTCTGGAGACCAAACCAAAGAACTGGGCATATTGCAATTCAAGCCAGAAGGCCCAGATTGAAAGTGAGAGAACCCTCTTACAATTCGTCTTGAGGGGTCCATGGATGTCTGTAGAAAACTTCATGAAAACCTGCTAGTGCTACTCCAGGAAAAGTCAGCAAATCAATAAAATCGGTTCAGGCAAATGTGGTGGAATGACAGACCAACATTCATTCACATCCCTAGAGCCATTCATCTAGCCTGGCTAGCGGTTACAACAAAAAACATATCAACTGTCAGAGACTCACAAAAGGTATAACCTAATTTCTACTTTATTCAAAAACTTGCTAACTTTTATTAAGCTTTTATGCATCAACCAGAATTGTGTACAATACATCATAAATAAAACGCTATTCCATTCTCAAAGCACTAGCGGTGTCCAAGGGCAGCCCCGCATCACCAATTGTGTTACAGTGGTGATTGATCGAAGCTTCTAGTTTTGTTGACAATAGACAGGTGTTGCAAAGCACTTAAGATTGAAAGTCATTGTGCCTTATTGCATTGTTATACTTGATGTAAAAATGTTAATAAAACAACCCTATCTCCTCAGGTTAAGACTCTATACAACCAAACAGCAATTGCAAATACATTAGAAGGAAACACAATCACTGTCTGGATCATGTTCACACAGACAACATGTGTTTTGGAGCCAATGAAGCGTTATAAATATGGAAAGCAACAGAATCACTGATAGGAGGTTTGGTTGGATATCAGGTGTACAAGGTATTCAACATATGTAGTTCCATTAAGGCAGCAGAGGCACTTAGTGGTATGGGCTGCATTTATATTTTGCATTTCTGATCTTAACTGCCACTCAATATGCTTTAAACTGTGAGCCGTATTCACTAATTTACCACCATTCATACATCAGTTCTATATATAGCACTTATTTAGCACTCATCAGTGCTGGGTGTCTTGTCAAAGGATACTGTGAGATGATCAAACCACCAACCAGCCAATCAGTGGACAACCTGCCCTTATCCACAATCCGTTATGGTCAGGAACAAGTGTAGTTATGGAAAGATCTCTTCATCCACTGTTGTCTCACTTCTTGCCAAGTGATGCTATCTGCATGCTTCATTCAGTGAGATAGAAGCACCCTCTCATCTCCAACTCCATCTGTGCATATTTTTATTTTTATCTGAGAAAACTGACATGTCCTCGGCAGACCTCCTGTGAATCCCAGCTGTGTTGGGGAATTTGTGTATAAACTCTATCCCCTGGGAATTATATTTCTATGATGTGACACATCATGCAAGAGGAATTTAAGCCCCCTGTGTTCTGACACCGTTCTCTGACCATGATGCATCCAACACACTATAGAAAGGCTTTGATTGTCCAATCAATTTAATGCATTAAGGAAGCTTTTGCAGTGTGTCTGTTCAATATTGTCTTACACCACTCTGAGACCACTTTGAGACTTTAGGACCTCACAGCACATATTGTGGTTGCCTTTACTTTAAAGGTCCACCACTACAGAGAGTGAAATATATGATCTCTAATATGGACACTTACTGATGTTTTGTTCTACCTGTCCAACAATATTTTCACAAATTTAAAATCTCACCGCTATTGTTGCATTACTTTTATCTTTAAATTTGTTTTGAATAAATCGGTTTTTAGTATCCGATTTTATGAATTGTGTTGTTTTATAAGTCACATTAACAATGAGAGCCATATCTTTTTATAGGGACTACAAACTTGCTTATTCACAGTTAGGGGATAGTATCAGTTGCCTGGAGTAAGAGCTCCAAAAGAAGGATAAGCTGCTTTTCAGCTTTGTCTCCGTAACTGCTGCCCAGGCAAGCATATTGCATCCATAATTTCCCCATATACACCGCTGTCAAGCCGCCACCACCGGTAGACATTCCTCACATGCACTCGCTTTAATGTTGGTGCCAGTCTCTTGTCTGCAGTCCCAATTAATCCCATTCAAAACTCAACATGGTCTGGCAGCCACAGAAAGCTAGCCTGCTCCTTCTCCTCACCTCGCCATATTCCACTGTTGCTGTCCAAGCTAATGTCCCAGATGGTCTCGGCTTCTGCACCGCGCAAGCTCCCCTGGCCGGCCTCCATGAACACTGGCACTGTACTGGTCAGCTGGGTGGGTCCCAGAGGAGTGAGCTGGAGGAAATGAGCTCCACCACTCATGCTTCGGGCCTGGATGCTGCATCACGATGCTGCCAGATGATCCAGGCATCGGCAGCCAAGCTAGGACCGGGAAACTGGTGTGGAGCGCCACATCAAATCCAACTTGTGCATTCACGGTTGGATTCTTAGTTAACAATAGTGTAGATTAGAAATTCCACAAAGCTTTGAAATTAACTATTTCTTAATGTTATAAGCCTCTGACATGGTCTTAAAGTGTTAGCAAATTATTTGACAATAAAAAAAGAATAAGACTGTGTATTAACGTTAATTTCCCATCAATATCCTCACCGCTTTTGTTTGTTTTGCAAGACTACAACAGTGTGGACAGTGAATCCCACGTTAATCATGTTGCAGAGTGTATTGTATACGTTTCATTGAACTTAACTACACTGGGAGTCCTTTTTCTCTTGATCAGAATCACACTTGGTGAAGCCACATTTTGTTACCATGCTGAAAACTGATGGCACCAACTTCATGATTAAAGCAGCCAACGACATCACCTGCAGGATACATTTTTTCTATTGCATTTTGATATAGTGCAGTAGGCAACTTATACTGAACATGAGTCTGGGGAATGAAAAAAGATAAATGTCGTGTTTTATTTTCTGTCATTTTCCAAAATGAAATCTGTTGTTGCTGATTTCACCATTAGAAAGTTTAACCTACATCAGCAACCCTTCGTTGCAGAATCAGCTAGCAAACAGTGTCACTTAATATTCATATGGAAAGTTTTCAACTGCTTACATTCCACACCATAAACTTGTCATAGACAGAGTAAGAGGATTCAACAAGAAGTTTAGGCCCATGATTGTAAGTTCTAAAGTCCGAACCCACATAGACACACATAAGATTAAGATTAAGATGCATTTATTTGTCCCAAACACATGCACAGACATGCAAAGGCACACTCATGCAGGTAGGGAAATTTAATCTCTGCTTTTGACCCATCTGGTGCAGGACACACAGAGCAGTGAGCAGCCATGTACGGTGCTCGGGGAGCAGATGTTGGGGGAGTAAGGTGCCTTGCTCAGGGGCACTAGACAGGGTAGGGAGACTTTTTGGACAGATCAATCCAGGTTCGTCTTTTTGTCGTCTCTCCGTGGAGTTGAACCAGAGACGAACCAGAGACCTTCTCTGCCGAGAGTCCAAGTTTCTGCCACTATTCCGCCACCTCTCTAAGGACTATTGACTTCTGCCTGATTAACAGTCTGGGTGCATAATTGGCAGTAATTCGTTTTTTTTGACCTATAAGAATGAAGCAATTCACAACTTAATTGTTACTGGTATGTACATAGCAGTCCAAAGCAGACAATGTCCGATAATTCCCTGTACATTTGCACAAAACTGTAACCTGAGAAGCAGTTTATTCAGCCCCAGTGTTCTCTTTGTTCTGTTAAATACTACTCTAATCCATTTCCTTGGATTTTATCAAGCACTTTGAATCAGCCTGTCATTTAAATAGATGTGTCTGAAATTTTTTTTATATTCACAACTTACCCAAATAGTTAATCTTTTAGAAAAAAGAATCTGCTCATAATCATATTTGCATAATTCTATGTGCTGAACTCTAGTGACTGATTTTCCTAAAGCCCAACTTTATGAAAACACACATTTATTTACTTTTATTATATATATTAATAAAAAACATGCGCTCAGTTTTCTGTTAGCGCATGTTTAAGTCAATGGGACTAAAATTACATCCATCGCTGCTGTTCATGCTACAGGTCGGACTAGTCACTGAAATTCACAGTCACACCAAAGGGGAAAAAGAAAATTGTGAACGATTAGTGTAATTGATACTTAGGAGCAAAAAATGTGGAAAGAATATAATCCATGCTAAATATGTTCCCCCTTCAGGGACACTTTTAGTAACGTAGGGTAATAGTAATAGCATCATTTCCTTTGTCTCCGTAAGGCTGGCTGCTGCCCTCCCGTGAGTTTAGCTAGGCTGTTAAAGCACAGGTTTTACAAGAGCAGCAGGGGAGGAGACGGCATGGAGGAGTACCTCTGCTGGTCAGACTGTCAGTCCAGCTGCATTGCTGTAAAATGAAATTTGGTTGTTACCCTGAGCTGACAGTGACAGATTTTGTGGTGCAGATATTTTCAACCTCTCAACCCAACAGAGAAGCACAGTGCTGCCTTCAGGTGCTTGCCAAACATCAGAATCGCAAGTTGAGTGTGCAATATAAACAAGCCAAGATCAATGACATGGAGTTTTTGTTCTCACAATCCTTTAACTTAATGTTCGGACACTGGGCAAATAGCTGAGAGGTTTAGGTGGGGCTAGACACCCACATTTTTTTTTTCACATAGTAGCTGTACACGTTTTTTTGAATTTCAAAGCAGCTTTCAGCCTGAGACCTCCGTAAGTATACGGCAAAACAAATGGAATACTTTCTTTTTTAAGGTGAATGAAGTAACATTGCAGTAATTAGTATTACAGATCTATTGATGATCGAATGTTCACAGATAGTGGTCTCTGGTGAAACAGTGTGCACTTTGTACAGATAAAAAAAGCATTGCTGCTGAACATTATCCAGCCGGAAATCACGTTTTCTGCAATAAGGTTATGTACAGAACTCATTTGGTGACGTGGTTTAGCTTGGGAGATGTCATCCAATACCCTACATGTGGCCTTGATAAATATAATACAGTTATATCAGCAGGAGTGTAGAGACATGCTGTGTGAGATGGAGAATGTTTCAATTAAAATAGAGGCATGAACACACATTGCTAAACATATATTTCCTTATGCCTGTGGATGTTGACGGTAAGCCGGTGACGCACTACTCTCCCGAAGCAATTCCACTGAATTGTCACATAACTATACACAAGTGCATACATTTCATTAGCAGCGTGGCCCCCTCAGAACACTTTCTCTGTATCGTAATTGTTGTGGGATTTGGTATGGCAGGGGCAAAGAAGCGCTAAAAAATGAAATTGATGTTCAAACAAGGGAGCAGCTGTCAGCTACCTGGGGGGGCATTTCACAGAGGAAGCTCGAGGAGAGCAAGACATCTGTTGATGAAAGTCTCACTTCATTAAGCCCGACTTGGTCCTCTGCATTAGTTAAGTTTCACTAGACCAACTAGCAACTCATCCAGTCAAGATTAGAGACTTAAGGGTCGTTGGATGTCGTGCATGTGTGTGCATGTTGGGGCCGGCTGAGCAGAGCAGTGCAGCAGGCACACTTCAAACGAGCGCAGCGCCACATGTCATCACATATCGTGCAATGATTTCAAGCGTCTAAAAGCCTTATTAGGAAATTCAGGGAATGCAGTCTGGCAGTGGAATGCTGATCACATCAATTTGTGTAATCAGACAAAATTTACTTCAATGAGAGCGACTCCCTCCGCAGCTTTACTTCTGCTGCCCCTCTCAAATTACCCCCCTTAAATACATCAGCTCAACTCAGTGGAGTGAAGTAGGCAGGAACAAGGATAAATTGTAATTCCAAGCAGATTCAGTAAACTAAACTAAGCCATTAAACTAATACAAGTGGACGCAGTCAATTCCATAAGAAAAAATAAAGTAAAGTCTTCATTTGTCCCGTCAGGGGCAGTGTGAGGCAAATGTAAAAATAGTAACAGCCCAATCCCATATCGCATGCAGGCAATTTAAGGATATAGAAAAACATTTGATTGATTGATTGAAATGTATTTATGAATTCTTGTAACCTTACCTTTTACCTTGGCTGTTCTAAAGTAGCACACCCTTTAGAGTATTACTAAATTCAAGGTTAGTAATTTGAGTAAATTGTTTATTTGTTTAGAATATTTTCTCTCCTGCACAAGTTACTTACACTAATGCTAAATCATACACGATATCTAACATTGTGCAGGGTTGGGCATTATTCATGATACATGTATTATTCTTTTTTATGAGAAATACTAAATTGTATTTTGTAATTTGTAAATGATAGGTTTGATGGAAATACTGTAGAATCATGTTTTCATATTTCTGTGGATTCAAAATACTGTAACATACTTTCAGCGAGACGTCCATGTGATGACGTCATAATAATGAAAATCGATACATGCAGCCTGTATCTCCTCAATAATTTGCCCGGGTTTGTTGAGATCAGAACATTGACACTCAGAAAATTGATGATCCAACATGGAGCGAGACCCAAGGGAGAGGAAGCACAAGGTGAGGGATACATTTTTAACAATTCCTGTTAGGTTTTGGTGTTTGTTTAGGTGTCCTGTAGCTAAGTAACACCCCACAGTTAAAGTTAGGTTGCTACTTTCAACCTATGTTGAGTTTTCGTCGGTTGTGCATGAACAAAAACAAAAGAAAACTCTAAAGCCTTTCAGAGTTATTGTACAACAATATTTTATTAATGCTATTATTGTTTAACTTAATAGATATACACATGCGCTGTGCCATGTTGTATCAGTATCAACAATGTGCCGCAAAGTCATGTACATCAGGTTGATATCTCAACCTCCACTAAGATTTGTTAGAGCTCACAACTTGTAACTGCATGTTACTTAGTGGGGGCTGTTTTATAACTCTGTTACGTGGGCAAGTGAATGATTGAATAATTGTTTCCCTAGAAACGAGTTGCCATGGATAAAGGTTTGATCAGCTGATGAATGACGTCTTTGCCTTGTTGTCAGTGTTGCTGATGCGAGGTAAAATCCTTCATCACTGTAGGTCAGACTATTTGAACTATCTGTTGACTGGTTTCATGTCAGATTAATGACATGCCTCATTAGCTGTTGCTCTGAAAAATGGTCCACTTAATCAACTCAATCAGTGTCCTAGTGAACGAATACCTCAAAAGGCTGATATATATATATATATATATATATATATATATATATATTTAGCATTTTTGTAATAGAAAAGCATTAAACTATTTTGATACACTTACAATAAAAAGGTATCTGGTGTTATGTTTAAAAATACATTTGGATGTATCCCTGACTCTGTACTTCCCTTGTGTGATAACAACTCAGACATCTCCACGACAACTGAAAAAGCTCCATCCAGCAGGATCCTGTTCAAAATTAAAACCATGATGGTATTAGCTCATAAAACACATGGTATTCCTCAAGACTCAGTAAGATACCGTACCTTAAGTTTTACTGAAAACATAAGAAGTATAATGAAAGCTGAAACACATTCAAATCAAAACTTGTTGAGAAAAATATATATAAAACCACTCAGAGATCAAAACATGCACTTTCTTTCGAATGTGTCCAAGCTATAAGCTGTGTAAACTGTGCCAAAGCTGCTGAGAAGGCTGCTCTTCTTAATTTAATTAGCATTTTTAGTGATTTTCAGTTTGTCATTAAACCGTTTATAAGAATTGCTTGACAGATTCAGCACCATTGAAAGCTGCTCAGTGTGCTGTGCTGGTCCATGATATTTGAGTGACACATAGTGACACATGTCTTTCCTGTTTATCCAAATATATGTTATTCCAATGAAAATAGGCTTCAGGAAAAATGTTGTCAAAGAGAAAGATGTGGCCTGCACAAAGTCCCTCTGGTGACATTGACCAATGCACATTTGGTATAGGCGGTAACAAAAAGCGTCTGGAGCATCTGGAAAATGGGAGATTGAGATGTACTGTGTGTGTTAGCAGCAGGCATTGACTTAATTGACTTTGTTTTATACCTCCCTTATCCTTCCTTTTAAGGAGAGTACGAACAAAGCAACAGTGAAGTGTCATTTGAGTGAAAGAGAGAGAGAGAGAGAGAGAGAGAGAGAGAGAGAGAGAGAGAGGCTCTCACAAGGTAAATATGTAAACTATTCTCATTCCAAGTAAATATAAGGAATAAATATATATTATTTAAAGGAACATATAAAAGGGAGCAGCTCCTCAGAGAGTGGGTCTTCTCTATGGAGGCCTCCATGTTTTTAAAGTCATCCAACTGGACAAACTAAACACCTTTTGAGTTTTCATGACAACTGAAGTTTGCCACAGGTTCTCTTTCAAGTTTGGGTTGTTTCTACCTAATGAAACAAAAGTGGAGCCCTATGTTTTTATTTACTGTTGTTGTACCTTTTACTTAAAGCACTCTGGTCGACCAAGTTGTTTTAAATGTGCTGTAAAAACAAAGTTGACATTGACATTAACTGGTAATTGTAAACACTTCCACAACAGTGTGACCTCAATCAGAGGGATTGCAGTCCATGTGTGTCCAACTAAAGGAGATGAAACGTTTCACTTGATCATTTGATTAAGTGAAACGTTTCATCTCTCATCCGAGAGGCTTCTTCACATCAATTTGCCAGGTCTTGTTAGTAAAGAACAGATTCATATCATGTGGCCACGGGTTCGATATCACGTTCCCACAAATTAATAACACATTTCATATAAAAATATGATATAGTTATTATGTTTTTCCCCAAATGTCACCACTTGGGGTTCATAAGCCTGGAGGTATATGAGAACCTCTTCAAGTCTCCACTTCATCCATCATTCAGCCATCTTGTGCATTTGGAGCCAGAGTCTGCACAGCTTTGATCAAAGTATTGAGGTGCTGCTGATACACAGAGTCAGATTTCAGATCATAATGTCTCACCCTGTTTTTATAAAATCAAATTACTAATAAACATTTTACGCAGTTTACGATCTATACTACAGCCTTTGGTTGTTGTCCCACCTTATATGTAATGTATTCTGTGTCTATTCTGGGATTTTTCTAAAGTATCCGACACAACTTGAAGGTGATTATACGCTGATTAAAACATATTATTAATTTTATATTCCATTTCTGCCTATAAATCCCCTTTAATCCAACCTTTGAAAGCTCACTGTAGTCAGAAATTACCAGAACAGAATTTAGCTTAACGTGTGTGGCCACCGTCTAGTTTCAAACACAGCCCTCATCAATTCATTTCCCCATCCCTGCCACTTCCCTCCTCCTCCCTCTCTTGTCCGCCCTCCATACTCCATGTCTGGCTGTCTTTTAGGTCTGACTTATGATACCAGCTTAACTCTTGGCCACTGTAAATGTCCTGCTGATAGTTTTGCTGTAATATCGCAATTTGTCTTGCCAGGCACGACGGGCACTTTTTGCAAGACAAGTGACTTTTGAGGAGACAATGTGAAGAAGGCCCAGAGGAGCGTGGGTCCAGGCTCGTGAAAGATGACAGGCGGCGTGTCTCTTTCATCAAGACCCACAGCGCGTCTAGCCTTGCTGAGCTGAACAGCAGGTACAGGCGCAGTGGTACTTCACCTAAATTAATAGTTGACCCGCTAGCCACGTCGCAGGGTGAAGAGTTATGGCCGGAGTGCCGCAGCAGGACAGGCAGCAAACATGGCTAACAATGGGGCGGTGGGATGTTTGATGAGGGGACTCAAAGCAGAGGCCAGGAGGTTAAGATGGATGGATTAGCTTCGTTATCAGAAAGGCCACGGAGGCGTTGCACCAGCCGTCCTCACTGGCTTATCATCACATCAAACCGGCTAAATCCAACTCCCGCTCTTCTCTGGATCCCTCGTCTTCATCATTGGTGTTTCTAAATTTGTACGAGCTGACTGAGGTGTCGAGCTGACTGAGGTGTCACATTTCCGGATTTGGGAGCTTATCGATCCGGCTTTGATACTTGCAAAACTATATTTGACCAGTTTCATTTAACTCCTGGATGCACAGCACATTTATTGAAACCCTACACAGCAACGATTGAATGTTATGAAGTGTAAGCAAAAGGAGTGCAAGACACTTTATCTGAGAATCAAGAAGGTTTATCAAAATCCATCGCTTTAATTTCCAGACTATTCCAGCTTCACATCAAGCAGCCATGTTCAAACTACATTTGAAGAAATACAAAATCAGAGGGACATCTTCAATAGCACACAGGGGCTGATCCAGGGCTGGGCAAGGGCGGCAGCCAAAGCTGAAACCTGATTTGCCCCTGAAACACTCCTGTCTCATCAGTAGTCTTTATTCAATTTTATTTCCAACCTCGTTTGAGGACAAAAATGTGCTTGAACAATTATAATAACAAATATAATACTTAATGTGTATTTTGAAAAAGGGAATGACTTGATTGTACATCCGACTGAATCAGAAATTGTGCAAGTATGCTGGACATATAATTGCCCCCCTCTGTGAAAAGTATGGCCCCTGAAATATCCTCGAGCCACTGATAGCACATTAATGTATACTGTATGTAAAGAAAGAACATTATATTAAAAACTATTTACAGAATACTCAGTCATATCATGCTGCTTCATGATGCTCTGCATAGAAAATGTATCTCTGTGACTTCAGATGCGAGGTGGTTATTTACATTCATTCATTTATATTTTTCCAACCTTAACCAAAAGTATTTTCTTAACAGCTGGTATCCATCACGCATCTGATGGGTTACTTATATAAAAAGGTACATTATCTCCTGGGAACATATTTAAGAGTAAATGTGTGTAGAGAATTTGTGATAATATGTAATACCTGCACATAGGATTATTCGATCTTTCATTAGCAAAGCTCAATCTTTCTAAATTCTGCCTCTTTTCTTTTCGGTTCTCAGTATATCGAGAAATTTTCACATATTTATTCCAATTGATTTGCTCTCAAAGAGCTTTTAAAAGCATATTTGGGATTTTCGATAGACTTAAAAAGAACAATGTACAAGGTCTCAAATCCCTCAGAGGATAATTAATTATGAAGAGGGTTTTTTTTTCGAACCAGGTTAGCCATGCAGGCATGAAATCGATATGACGTGTAAATCAAAAATAAATTAGGTTTTCTTTTGTTCTCTGCGAACAATCATTTCAAATTAATTACTGAGTGGACTCCATGCTTTAAAGTAATGGTCCAGCTCAGATTCAGGGCTGCTTTACATAATGCATACAGGGCAGGCTGGATTTAAAACAATTTACTTCTGGGGTTAACCAGGCTAATGACATATTCATTTTCTGCAAGGGGGAAGCTATACAGTACATAGGAATTAAATGAGCTATTCATTGTCCGCTGGCTCCCACAGACCACTCTGAGCTCAGTCTCCGTACAACAAGGGCTGCAAGGGCTGAGATTTCCATGATAATGGGATTGATCCCTCATCTTTGAAACTGCAGAGTTAAGCTCTAATTAATAGCCGGTGCAATTTGGTTGACGCTTTTGAAAAAGGACGTGAAGTAATCACAAATACGTAACGTAGATGCCTCAACCTTTCAAAAAATTAGCAAGAGCCCTGGAAACTGTTCACAGAATTCATATTTTATATTCTGATCCTGAAGTGGGAATTCAGTCTTCTGTTAACCTCTTGCTGAGGAGGGCACAGTCAGTACACTGGGTCACTGACAGGGAAGCTCCTCTGGAGCTGGTGAGGGTTCAGTGCACTGACAACCCAGGGCTGTCAGTCATTGGTTTCTGAGGCCATGTTGTAAAGCTGGGCTCGATCGCTGCCATCTTACTCAGTCACTGGAACCAATTCAAATGTGGTCATTCCTTTCTGAGACAGTTTATAACTCCTTAGTGTAATATTCTCAAAATATGAGAATTACCATTTAATCTTAATGTCTTAAAAAAACATTTGAATGAGAATTTGCAGCCTGTGAATGTTCCTTTGTTCAAGAGAGCTGGAAGGCTACAGTACAGTAAGTACTCATTTGGTTACTTTTTCTCTGCTTCAAATAAGAATAATAATTATCAAGATAGAGTTATGAAATTTAAAAGCAGAAATCAAGCGATCACGATTAATCACATGCATGACTGATCAAAGCCAAGGGCTTTAGAATGAAATAAATAAATTAGATGATTTTTTTCCTTTTAAAGTATGTAAATATAAAATTGGCAATAATCTATATTTATAATGTCACATATTCATATGAATAACATGAAAGGCAAATGGCTGATTTAGGAATAAAACTAAACTGCTGCTGGCACATAAGTAGGCAGCATCATCATATAATGGGGACATTTATTTACAGCTGCATTTTAGTTTTTGTTGTTGATGACAACACAAAGGTTTATAAATTAATAAAATGGCAAATACTACTAATAACTTGGGATTTTAACAAGAAGTCCACTCGATTGAGCGCATACCCCCAAGGTCCAATATTCCCCCTTAAATTCAATAAAGCTGCAGAAAATTGCCCATATTCATAGAAACCAGTCCCATTAATAATCCAGATTTTTTTGGACCCTCAGTGGGTCCAAAACACCAAAATGTAAAGGCTTTTTTAATGGGTGGTTCCCTTCCTCCAAAATTTTTGGTAATCTGCTCAGTCGGTTTTTTTTTGTGTAATTTCGCTGACAAACAAACATACGAAACAGCCAATAAAACAAACGGCCATCGGGTTAAAACATAACCTCCTTGGTGGTTTGTGCCTCTGGGTCTGCAAACACCTGCGATATATATTTTTAACTGTGTCAAGCGAAACCTTGAACTCAAATAATATATCTTATCTAATTAGTGTAGTGCTTATGAGCTGCAGGAAGTTTGATAAATACATTTTGTATTATTTACTATTACTATTATTTTCAATGTAAGTTCAACCTTTCTATTTAACAGTTTGATAAATACATAACGGGACATGATCCCAATCACACACATGCATTTTCTTGGCGTGTGAGGCATTATGCTGTAAGGCAATGCACCTACGACTGGTAAGCAAAGGTACATAGAGATAGGATCACTTTTCTGCCAGGCAAACATTACACTGAGTAATCTGGAGGTTGTTGCGTGGGTGTGTCTTTTATTCTGACTTTTGAGGAAAACGTGTAGAAACGGGATTTTTAGGAGACAGGTTTGCTCTCTGACCTCACCCAAAGAGCTGAATCCTACAAATGGAGCAAAGTGCTAATTTCCAGGTCCAGTCTCTCTTTGTGCACCCAACATTTTTCACCCATTTCACACCCAGCCAATGACTGCATGAATTTGGTGAGAATGTTGTGTTCAAGTCATTAAAGGTTGTGGTAGTAGCCTTCACATTGCCAATATTATAATATTGTGCGTGTTTGGAATGTAATCATATTGACCCCTTCAGAGACAGGGCAGATAAAACACATTGGAATGCAAAGGTGATGTCCAAAATCTTCCAAACCTGTTGGATTTCATTGGAAAGAAATACCATCTAATTCTAAAACTGCATAATGTAAATTGCTTCCACAGCCTAAGGCAATTCTGAATGGAATATGTCTTTCTGCCACAGTGGGGGCAGCTTTATTCAATGACTTGCTCAAGGACAATCTAGCAGAGCTCTCTTTTACAGAACTGATTGTGTAACTGTGGTTGATAGACAGCATCTTCACTTAGTCCAGCTTGTTGCCTCACAGCAGTCCAACCTTGAGCTCCACATTTGTTTAAGTCATTCCTACTAATGAGGACCACAGGCATTGGAGGCTGGAAGATGGACGGATGAAAGAAATATGTGAGGAAGGAGTTGAGACCAAGACAGATTTCATATTCCGCTGCCTAAAATGAATCATCAAGCCTCTGCCTTCCTTTTCTTTCCAACTTTTATTATTCAAAGTTCAAAATTGTTAGAGGGGATATGTGTTAATGCCACCAACACGACATCAGAGAAGGAATGCGGTGAGCGCTATATATACACGGCTTCAAGCCAATGTTTAGTTTTTTTCCTGGAAAGTTTATCTTTCCACTCCCATGCCTCTCTTTGATTCCTGTTGCCACATCCAATTTTGACTGTCAAGAACGACTGCAGAGGCGGCATAATCACTCTGGGCTCCGTGGTATGTGATCTGACACAGGAACTGTCCAAGACGTTTACCCTCACCAGTGTGGCCCCCACACAGAGTGACAAAGTGGTGGTTTCAAGACACGAGTCCATATAAGTTCAACATTTCTGTTAGATTTTATTTGTATCGCCCCAAATCACAATTGGCATTATCTGCACCATCTGCTAAGTTACTGTACATAGCAAGGTGAAGACCGTACAAAATTATAAAGTTACCACAACAAGCATGAAAAATATGTTATTGTTATTGATAGCAGCACCAGTTGATAATAATAATAATAATAATTTGAGTAGTGAAGTGTCAGATCTTGATCCTGCAACTCTGGAGTCAGAGAAACCTGCAGAATATAAGTGAGTTTAACATTCATCTGTAAATTAGAAACAGTCTCAGTGTCTAAAGAGCATGTGGTCTCTAGAAAACACTTGTTGATTCAAGTGCATCATGTCTGTATGAAACCCAGATTAGATTTTGCAGACTATATGCACCTCTGTCCGGTGCACTCAACTGACTGCAGCCCATCGAGTTTTTCCCAAGCTACGGGGCAATTAGCCTAAGTTTGCCCAAAGGATAATGCATCTAAAGCATGTGAAGCAAAGATCCCACTATCATGTTTTATTTGTCTATACAAAGGCTGATATATCATATTCTTCTCTGCAATGGAGTTCCACTGTTGTCCAAAAGCTATTAAAAACACATCAGTGTGCCACACTGCTGCATTAAATTTAATATGTCTTCATTACCATGAACACAAATAATATAATTTATTAATTTATTTTCAATTAAACTAATTTGTGAGATGTTTTTTTATGTCTTGAGTAGGAACCAATGAGTGGTCAAAGTCTGAATCTGTTGAGGTGGATCTGTTGGACTTGTATTCTATTGCATTGCTTTTAATTCTAATTACTTCTTCATATAACCCATATTTAAAATAATTTTAATCCTGCACTTCATTGTGAATGGTTTTCACTGCTCCTTGCACAATCTCTACTCATTTCAGCTCCCACTGGCTATTAATTAACATTTTCTAATGTGATTTTCTGTCAGTGACTCATTACTACGGAGAATGGTACAACTCTCCTTCTGCAAATGAGAAATGCATAATTTCTGACGAGGAACTCAGTAATTGTTAGGGTGTTGTTCTTTAATTTCTGTTTTCCTATCTGCTTTTTAAATTAATTAAACACAGTATACCTCTTATATCTTTATTTGTTTTTGCCATGTGATTTAGTTTCCTGACCACCGATTAAAGGTGCTTTTTTGGGCTGCAGCTCACAACATCAAGGATGTAACACTGCCAGCTTTAAAAGTAAGGAGAAGCTGCTGGTTCTAGCTCAGGTGCATTCGCTACCTTACTGACGGGCATGTATGTTCCCTAAGTGTGACATAGCTGCTGTGGCAGCACAATGCACACAGGCCTGAAGCAGTGGGAGACTGGCAGGCCTGAAGATCCAAAGAGGTAAAACGGAAAAAAAACGGCAAACGCTGCAAATGCCTAAAATGACAGCAACATCTAAAAGTTTAGAGGATGTACACCAACAGCGGTCTCTATTTGTGAAAGTCCTGCGTCCCACTCGTCCCTCCCAACCCTCCTCCTTCTAACTACAGCTCCTTACGTCCTCTGTCGCCACCATCATAACGACCAGAATTCGCCTAACAGTAAAATGGAACTATTATCACAATAAGCAGCCATTTTTTACAGGCTTGTTATAGATCCACTAGTTCACATTTCACTGACCTTGGATTTAGCTCTGCTTATTCTCTGTTTACTACTAGGTTTTCATAATTAAAATTCAAGTCGGTATGTAAAGATTTGCTAGTTAGCGAGTGAGATTGCTACCATGGTAAGTGATGCAGCGACCTCAAAGCAGTCAGCGTTATTAGAGCTGGAAGACACAGGTCAACTTTTGTTTTGTTTTGTATTGATGGATGTGGAGGCGGCGTCGGCCCCGCAGGTGACACAGGTGAAGGGCTCCTTCTTATTACAGGGCTAATGGTAGAGAGAGCTGCGAAAAGACATCAATCGTTATCCACCATCCAGCCGCCAAGGTTACTGCAGTGCCAGATTAACCAGCCTCTCTTCCTTCTGTGGCTGAATCCTTGTAATTCTTTAAATTTCATTCTTTTATGTGGTTTTGTTTTTCTCTTTTAAAATGTTATTTTTCTTCCCATTACTTTGTTTAATCACAAAAGCTTTTAAACCCTATTAATCACACTGTAATTAAACATCTCTCTTGTATCTCTTGGATATATCGTTGTACCTGCATATCTTGAATCAATATCGTCGATGTGATTAAAAGATTGAGATGATTAAATTGGAAGGATATAATGAACTTTGATCTCCTGCGTGACGATCCATCCATAAAGCCAATTGCATTACTAAACACTGGCATCGGACATACATTTTGAAATAAAAATCAATCCGATGTCGATGCAATTTCTTGGTATACTGAGTTTGGTTTCCTGGGCAAATCCAACTGGGAGGAGACCCCGGACAAACTCAGGACCTGTTGAAAGGATTACATATACAATTTGGCCTGAACATAAACTGGGGTATCCCTTTCGGTAACTGAAATACGCAGCTAGATAGTAGCAAGCATGGTTTCCCTTCCTTATAAACTCCTTTAGACTTGGATAAGTAGAATAAAAGGGATACATATATCTATATATATATATATATATATATATATATATAATTTTTTTTTTTTTTTTTAGTTTTAGTAAATAATGAGGAAATTACATCTAGAATTTACTAATCTTAAATCTTAAAAGTCTGATCCTGAATATGGGTTGAATCAAGATGTAGTTACTTCATCATGTGCTCTCAGTTGTTGTTGTACAATTCCAGTATTTGTTTCCTAATGCGAGTGCATGATAAAAGCTGTCCTTTACCTCTATGGAGCCTTGATTGATTCTATGACACTACCGGTATAATGAGAAATGTCTGTGGGAGAATATCAATGCCAAGGATCTCAGAGGTGGCCAAGGATACATCAGTGCTCAAGTCTTTTAACTGTGACAAAGAGAACAGGCTTCTGTCTGTCAACATTATTCCCTCCAAACACTGACAGCTGCTGCATGGTAATTTATCAGAGACTGGCTTAATCAAAGTAATATATTCTGCATATATTTTTAAACTCAATTAAACTTTCTATTCAGTTAGCACATGTGTACGCTACATCCCCTCTGAGTTAACTTACGAAATATCTTGTTGTCCCCTGCTCCTCATTTACACCCTCTCATGTGTGTAGCGGAGCTGGTGACATTACGTAAGTGATATGTCTGGCCCAACTGTTTTTCTGTAAATCACGGTGAATCAGACTTTGTAGATAATCTTCAGATTCACCAGAGAATCAGGAGCGTTTCTCTATACATTCACATCTTAGATCTAAATAAAAAAAATTGATTTTCATTTTATTGGAAATAAAGGTGGCAGATGACTACCAGATGGCAGCAAGATGACTATTCGTAATTTATTAAACATGTTGTTAATGTCGTCATTTTTCTCCTTAGGAATTTTCAGAAGTGGTTTTATCCAAAACACATCCTCATCTTTGGACCGATGATGAGAGGCTTGTTAAGACCGTACCCACCTCGTATTCTTGCTTTGTCCTTCATTTCAGCTTCTTAGCTGTTGTCACTCTAACTGCTGCCGCTTGTCATTGTCGAAGCTGCCCTCATGCTCTTCTCAGCTTGTTATTTGTGTCTCTAGCTGACATCGTCCCTCTGTCCTCACAGTCAGTGACCCTGGAACTGATCAGCTGCAAGTGATACTGATGCACGTCGTCAGTCATTGCCGTCACTGCACGACAGAGCACCATAACGCAAAAGGATATCTCATTTGGCAAATGTGAACCATAAATAAACCGAGAACAACTTTGTCTTTTGCCAGAGTGCTTGATATATTCTGTACCAGAGCCATTCTAATCAGTCAGTGGGTGACAATGTCAGCCTCCCAGGATGTTGCCTGGTTGAACCTTGGAAGGTGCAGAAGTAACAGCTGGCACCCTGGTGTGTTAATTAGCAGCCACAGAGGTTAATGGTCAATCTGAAAAAATAAAACCAGGGGTATCGCTTGTGAAAATGGCCAGAGCAAGGTTGACAGCCCCACATGTCATTCCCTCTCAGTGAGACTAAATCATCTACAAAAAGACTGTGTAAAAAGAAAGCAGCAAACTTCCACCATGTGATGATTTGAACTGATTTGCACCTTTCTACTTAAATAGCAGACATTGCCCATCAGCTGACCAGGAGACAAAATAGCCCTTAATGTTATCAAGGGCAGCCTGAACGGCCTGAAGTCATTTGGACATTCATGACATTCATTGCAGGGTGAATTTTGAAAATGCAAACTCGTTGAATTGATGGCACTGTGTAAAATCGGTGATGGCAGAGGATGTCTTTCTCGGCCCTAAATTGGACTGTAATGAGCTCAGCACTGCTGGAGGCCACATAAAGAAAGGATGTGCCGTCTTTGATTTTCTTTGATTTGTGATGGCATTAGTGGAAGTCACTCTATTCAGTTCAGTTCAATCGAATACTATCTGTATCAAGCCAAATCACACCATGCATTATCTTTATAGCATCGCCGTTAAAAAAGGACGGAAGAGATACAAATTGTCAATAAAAGCTAACTTGTATGAGGGACATGCTGACTGTAGCCATGCATGTGATGACACTGAATAGTATTTTCAAGTTTCAAAATCATTGATGTTTTCAGAAGATGTTGGCGCTGGGAAAGCAATGTGTTCCACCTGTTTTACATTAAATGTTCCTGATATTGAATCGCTGATCATCAGGGGCCGGTATTTCAAAATGATCCGACAGGATTAATCCACCTGGATTGGATTAAATCCTGATCAGATCCTAAAAACGGGTATTTCAAAGCAAATCTGATCCTGAAGATTCAGATTCAGATTTGGCAATCCAATCCTGCCTTTGATCCGGATTAAAAGCTGCTGTTGAGTATTTCAAAACTTAAGTGGGAAATCTGGATCAGTTTGATCCTAAAAATCAGGATCACCCTGATCCCACCTCAGAGGTGGATTTGAGATTACATGTTAAGATTTGAACAGTTGAAGTGTAACTGCTCCCAAAGTTCTTTGTTTAATACAACTAAGCTTCACTGCTGTTTGATCAATGTTTATTTCCTTTTCATGTTCCTTTTTTTTTTCTGCAAACATGCACGCTGTTCACTGCAATGCTTTAACAAATCGGCGTCAGAAGTGCAACACAGAATAAACATTACACTACTGCGTGTAAGTGACATTACAAACTCCAATTAACAAGGAATTATGAAGGAAAAACAATGTGATTTATTAAACAAACAGTGTTAAACTATGCAGTATACATTTCAGTCTTTTAACTGCTTTTCCAGCAACTGAATTCTTAACTTCACTTCTTCTTGTTTAAGAAGTGTTAGTTTGATTTGTTCATTTGTTAGAATTATTTGTTGCTGAGCCCGTTCCGTTTCCACCTTCAGTAGTTCATTGTAGCCATCCCCCTTCTCAGCTTGCCTTTTGCGCTTACATGGTGGTGGTGGTGCCGGTGGATTCCACATCTCCTCCAAGACAGGGATCTGGCTTGTACTGGGCTCTTCAAATGCAAGCTCCACAGGGGTGAGGGTGACCAATTCAGCAGACAGGTTCAGAGGCTCCGTGGGGTCGATTGACTCCCCTGTACCAGCTGGCAGTATTCCAAACAAGGCTTGGGAACTCTCACCTCCTATGATGTCCAAAACCGTATCAGTGAACTCCCCACGTTTTATGGACTTGTTCCCTGTTTGGGGGTTTTTCGCCTCAGAATGGTCCTTCGTAGCCTTTTGCTTTAAGTTTTTCCACCTAAGCCGAACCTGCTCAACACTCCGCCGTTGGCCACTACCAGTGGCATTAATTTGCCTTGTTATGTCGGCCCATATTTTATTTTTTACTTTTGAGGACAGACAACTCTGTCCAGGACCACTAAAACCTCCAAAAAGGGCCTGGTAATTGGCACGAACACCCTCCAAAAGGGCCGTTGTCTCTGCTGTTGTGAAATTACTTCCTTTATTCTTCTCCATGTTGTCTGAGAAAGCCCTATCACTAAGGAAGGCCTTAAATACCATAAAGCTAAATTGAAAGCAGGTGAGAAAGAACAGGTCACAGACTTTACAACTGGGCTCGTTAGGTCAATGACCTTTGCTTCTGCAACATGACATCCATAGTACATGTCCTGCGGCACCGTCAGAGACAATACAAGCCTCGTCAGTATGTCCAACGAGGTAATTTCATTGAGCAGTACTCAAATGATGAGCTTTATGCACGGTTTAGATTTCGAAGAGAAGATATTTTGTATATATGTGAAATTCTTCGCCCACATCTTCAACGTCCTACAAGAAGGAGTCATGCCTTAACTGTGGAGGAGCAGGTGCTTATTGCCCTACGTTTCTTTGCCTGTGGATCCTTCTATGAAGTCATTGCAGATGGCCTGGCTGTGACAAAGTCTACAGTGGGACACGTCATGCATTCAGTGGCAGCAGCCCTGGCTGGTCTAATTCACCAGTATGTGAGATTTCCAGATACTGAGGAAGAAATAACACAAACCAAGAGAAAATTCTTCTCAATTGCCAGGATGCCTAACACTATTGGTGCCATTGACTGCACCAACATACACATTCAGGCACCCCATGAAAGAGAATGGGAATTTGTCAACAGAAAGGGATGGCATAGTATCAACGTGCAGCTCATAGGGAATGCTGACCTTAAAATAACCAACTGTGTTGTGAGATGGCCTGGTTCTGTACATGATGCACGGATTCTAAGAGAAAGTCATCTCTACAGAAGACTGCAACAAACTGCGCCGGATGGTATCCTCCTGGGTGACAGTGGCTACCCACTTCTACGGTGGCTTATGACCCCCTTTGCTACTGTCACATGTGACCCACAGCAGAGGTATAACAATAAACACAGCGCAACAAGGGGAACAATTGAGCATATCAATGGTGTTTTAAAACGCAGATTTGCCTGCCTGAACTATCTTCGTGTGGAGCCGAAGCAGGCCTGCAATATAATATCTGCCTGCATTGTTCTTCATAACATTGCCCAATTGAGAAGAGTTCCTCTGAATGAAGACATCCTGGACAGACCACCACTTGAGGCAGAAGTACCACAGCTGCAGCCACCACCACCACCAACACCACATCAAGCAGATGAACCAGCAGGAAGAGCAGTTCGAAATGCCATGGTTAATTTGTGTTTCTCTTGATCCTCATTGATAAGGTCTGGTGCTTTTGTTTAACAAAACTTCGATTTGTATGTTTAAGTTTGAATATGAATGCCTTATTTAAGTAACAGTTTTTTTTGTTAAGTTACCCACTGATAAAAGCCTCCACTGAAACTCTGTCAAATGTTTTTATTCACATAGATTCAGCACACACACTTAATTTTCATAGCCAAAGCTCAAAAAGTAATGCCATTTGGAGCAAGTCTGTGCAAGTCTCTTCCCACAGACATCTGTAAAGAAAATCTAATATTAAGGTTTTAGGGCTGTCCCCTTTGTTAACAACTGTTTCCTAAAAAGATATGTACAACACATTTTAAAATCTACACACAATGCCTTGCGAGTGAATGCATTCAAATGGACTGTGGACCGCGACATACAGACGCTAGCCTATTTACTAGCTTGTTAGCTCCTTAACACAGGAGTCAATGGAGCAGCGTTAGCTCGCATTAGCGCGTACTCTGCTTAATTAGAGATCGCCGAGCTCTTCTTTCAACTTTGTGCTGATTTACATAATTGGTTAACTCAATATAAT
Organism: Platichthys flesus; assembly: GCF_949316205.1. Classification (NCBI taxonomy): domain Eukaryota; kingdom Metazoa; phylum Chordata; class Actinopteri; order Pleuronectiformes; family Pleuronectidae; genus Platichthys; species Platichthys flesus. The sequence goes on from NC_084965.1 coordinate 17,642,152, forward strand.
GATTGCCTTTCATCTAGTCTGAGGACGCATCAACACTGGCTAAGATTATACTTTAATTCAGAGACAATAGTTGAGCTAGCTTCTCCTTTTTCTGTAAAATGTTGGCTCCATTTCCTGTTTCCTGTCTGTGATCCAGGGGGCGGGACGGATTTGGACATCCCAATCTGCCGGTATCAGGATCACTCTGATCCAATCCAGCAAAGTTTTGAAATACCGGGATAGATCAGGTTGATCCGTGGCTGAGGACAGGGGGATTTGGTTATCCGGATCATTCTGATCTGGATTACAAGTTTTGAAATACCGGCCCCAGGAGGATCTTGACTGAAAACAGGGGGCATTACCAGTGGACTGCATGCAGCTGGTGTGGCTCACCATCCAAAGGTAGAAACAGACAAAGACTGATCAGACACAGTCTGTTTGATGACCAATGGGAGGGGCAAAGTGCTGCCCATCTAAAATGGCTTTTAGTTGGAAGGGCTGAGATGACTCTGGACAATAGGGGGCCTTGCCACCTTGTCAACTGTGAGGAAAAGCCCTGTCTGGCTGTGGTTTGACTTAACCAGGACCTTGGGCTTTCATCCCGGCTGGAATCCAGTTGTTTGCATCCAGTGCAGCAGCGAAATCTAAACAGGAGATGGTTGTAATGGTGACTGCAGTTACAAGAGGGTCAGGATCTATTCCACACATGTTCTGGATCAGGCAGAGACACTATAGTCAGCGCACGACTTAGACAACCTTAGGAGGTTGTTGTCTTGGCAGATGATCGTTTAATCCAAATAGGATACCTGGGTATCTACAAATAATTTTGCACACAACTACTATGATCAGAGTATAATTAAATGGTGTAAAACTGTTAAAAATAAATAAAAATAAAGATCCAAATAAAAAACACTGGAGGGTTGTTAGTGCAGTATCTATTTTATAACAGCTCATCTGTATTTAACAACAAAAACAGCTGTAGCCCTTCATCAGTGTTCATGTTGAATGTGATCAGCCTGTTTAAAAAGGATGTTGGCATAGGTCACAACCCAGTGCATCATTTGTGGAGTTACAGTTGACCACTGTGCAGTGAATTGCAGATGTGTGCGAGCTGAGAAACTGTAAAACATGGCTGAAACATGTCAAGATCGGACCGTCTGTAAGTTGTCTCCACACTTTCAGCCATGTTGATGTGTCAAAGAAAGCCACCGGATTATACGGGACATGAACCCCTACCATCATTTTGTATCTATATCAGTCCATAATCCATGAGCTGCTGCTGTGGGTCAATATTCATGATGAACACATGCCAGATCTTTCCCAAAGCATTCTACCATTGCAGTCATATGCACATTTTGTAAATATATTTCACAAAATACTACAGAACAGTAAACTAAATATTACATTGGTGGTTCCAAGCTACTTAGCTGTCAAACATAATCCACCTATTTTATTAAGGGGCTTATAGTAGTGTTTACCAACTGCATGGAAATGTATTTGTAGGAAAAACTAGAACAAAAAAACAATTCCCTAGTTGCACTGTGTAGGGTCAGGTATTTGATATCTAGGGCCATGATTAAAGGGACAAGAGTAGAAAATATGATCAAGACATTTTTCGCTTATCTGGGCACTCTCCAAAAATATCTCAGGATTAGAGGCTTTTTGTTTCCATGGGCCCATTGGCATGTGCCAGGGAGGCCGGCATTCAATTATCCATTCACTCTTCCACTTTGAGAGATATGGCTCCAATTACCACTGGCAACCACTGCTCCCTCCGCTTTCCACATCTTCTCTAGCACACATCCACATCTGTCGTTCAGCCCTTAGTATTTTTTTAACTTTTCATGTTCCTTTTTCTTGATGGATCACAACTGCCTTCATCTGCTGTGTGTTGACCACCATGATATCCAATGTTTATAGCCATCTCCAGTTTATTGGTCTTGAGTTTAGCTTGGTCATTCTCAAGGACCATTGGGGTTAGGTGTCTTCCATTTTGACACTGGAACTTCCAGCCCATACTCTAGACTAAGCTGTGCCTGCGTGCATCTAACACACTAGTGGTATATATATATATATATATATATATATATATATATACACACATATATATATAAGCTTTGTCTCAGGGGCATCTTCGCAAAGCCTGCACCTGCGGTCCTGTCAGGTCTACCCGGCCTACCTAACACCTGGCACGGACCTTGTCATCTCCTATTTAAATTTAAAGGCAAAAACACTCCTCCTCAATGAATCTACCTTGAATTCTGAGGAACATGTGAACTGAGGATCCTAAATGATAAATATGTTCCGCTCAGGTAGACCAGAGGTTTATTTGTTAGCGGTCATTTAATTCTGTCATAGAGAAATTTGACAAATAATACATTGACTTTACTTCAAGTGGTATTCATTCATTTGGAAGGCAAGTTTAATGTATCCACATTTAGCACAACTGTAATGCACTCACTTACTGATGAAACAGAAGACTATGGTACATAATTGTGTATGTTGTGCTGCTCCTTCCCCCCTGTAAACAGCACAGAGGTGTGGTGTACAGGATCTTTTTTTATGGCTTATGGCAGAGCTGACATCCTGCAAAACACATACATACTGAATACACGAATCATCTTCAACAGTACAACCTTATCAGTGCAAACTGTGCAAGGAATAAACTCAGACATTTTGCTTTACATGCAAAGCTGGTACGAATGTCCCGTTGACAGTGCCTTCCTGCTGTGGCTGTGAAAGCCCATCACTTCTTCCGCAGCTGCCAAGGCAGCATGACACATCTCCTCTCGACTCCAATGTAACTGCTGAGAGCAACATGGAGACTTTTATGACTTATTTACATGGACAATCTGTTGTCTCTTGGTTGTCCTGATAAGACTCACAATGCACTTCTGTCCGACCATAAACAGCCCCAAAGACATACTACACTACTCACTGAAAAACATGCTGCATGCACATGCTGGCTGAGTCCTATGCTCAATTTTTGAAGTGTATAAGTATAAGTCAAAGGTGAAGTGCACCCATTGGCTTTAAAATGCTGCAGTATAACCACTAGAAGTCCACAATGCTGTATAGACACATTATTAAGTCAATATATTTACTCTACATAGAGACTAAATTTAAGATAAATTTAAGTGTAGCTTAAATAAGAAGACATGTACTTAGTATAACCAAAAGTCTAAAAACGTGGGCTTCATTTTACATTTACTCATAAATCAATCAGGAGTTATTCAATTTCTATAAGCAGTTGTATATATATATATTCACATATCATATAGAAATGGGCAAATAAACCAAACAAAGAATAAGCAGCCTTCAGTTGTCATAAATCTGAAAAGGTGTTTAGTTTGTCCACTTTGAATTACTGTAAAAAAACATAGTAGGGACCCTCTCCCGATGTAAATATACAATATTTAAACATAACGGGCCCATTCTAGGCGAAGAAAACAACCAATAGTAACAGTTTGATGAAACTCACTAGTGAAAACACCAATAGGATTATTTGATATTAAATTACTGCAAATAGATCACTTTCACCAAAATCTTACCGACTGAACCTTAAAAATTAATACTAAAAGACAATAATAAGCAGATAATCAAAACCGGATGGACCCTGCTGGGGTTGAACAAAAAGCAACAACAATTGTATTTAACAACTCAGATGTGGGACAACATCATATTTTTTCTTGTAATGCAAGTCAAAGTCCTAAACTGAGTGACTTCACCATTTGGTCAAATTAATGCATCATAGAAAATATTCTATTACAACTCAATTTTAAAAGATGCATTCATTACTTTCAATTAAACAATATAATATTTAAGGCTGAAGGGAGGCATATTCAGAATATTCAGAAGAACATCAGCGGTATTAGCTACCAACATCTATTCCCAGCTACCTCTTTAAATGGTCTGCTACTGTTGTAGCCTCCTCTCCTCTCCTCCGCTCCCTTCACTGGTTACCAGTGGCTGCTCGTATCCGGTTCAAAACACTAGTACTTGCGTACCATGCTGTGAACGGATCCGGTCCAGTCTACATCCAGGACATGGTCAAACGTTACACCCCACCCCGTTCACTCCGCTCTGCTTCGGCCAATCAGTTCGTTGCTCCCTCACTGCGAGCTAAACACTCATCAAAAACGCGACTGTTTTCCGTCCTGGCTCCTAAATGGTGGAATGAGCTCCCCATTGACATCCGGACATCAGAAAGTTTACGCATCTTCCGCCGAAAACTAAAAACATACCTCTTCCGACTTTACCTTGAATAAAAAAAAACAAAAAAAAATAAAAATTAACAACTCTTTGAAACTAACACTTTAGTAGCACTTAAATGGCACTTACTTAGAGCACTTTGTAGTTTTGTAGTTTTGCTTTATCTTGAAGAAATTGTACTTTCTTGATTCTTGTCGTCCTTGGTATGTACCCTCGGGTTTGAATGCACTTATTGTAAGTCGCTTTGGATAAAAGCGTCAGCTAAATGAAATGTAATGTAATGTTGTAGCCTGGATTAGACCTCAATTAAACACAATCAAGATGATTTAATCCACTAATTCAATTAAAGACAAAGAGCCAAACAGCCAGTAATCCACTCCTCTAAGCCAGTGTCTGGAACTGGGTCCCTGCTCTTTAATGAGTGGTGCAAGCAGTATAGACCATCACAAAACAGGAATCATAGAGAGGACTGGAAAATTGCACCAGTACAGTATAATGGTGTTACATGTAGAAAGCACAGTTGATTCCTCCTTGTCAGTCTTTGTGTTACACAAATCTTCTTACATCCAACCTCTGCTCTGTAACCATCTTTACTTACACAGACAAAAACATGAAAACGAGGAAACAAAAAAGCACAACACCAATCTATTCATTATTGACTTAAGGCATAAATAATGCTCTAAAACTCATGTGCTCATTAATAATGATCCCATAGCAGCCGGCTGCACCATTTCTGAGGGTCAAACTCACAAATGGCCAGAGGACGGTCAACCCATTGGTATATTTTGCATTCAGTGTGTGATGATGGGGGACTGATTAAAGGTCCCTTTTGTAGCAAGGTAGATTTTGGTTTCTGATTTGATAACAAAGCCTTAAAATGAGCCACACTTCCTTAACATTGTGATGTCGAAGCTCTGAGCTGTGCCTCTGGTGCAGACTGCCCAGGCCGCTTGTCCAGGATTTGGTTGCCCTTGAGGGTTTTCCTTAGAATCTGCTCTATTTTAAATATATCTCTATTAAGGAGTCCTTAAGTGTTTTTTGTGCGACAACCGTTTTAGCTTTTAATGCTTTAAATATCATGCAGCTTTCCAACTTGCAGTTTTAGGTTCCCCATTTTATCCATCCTGTTGCTTAGTGCGTTACATTTGGACTGAAACCCAGACAACTGTTAAAGCTGCATGAGTGGACTGAAAACTTGCTTACTCACACTTAATGGATGATATCCACTGTCTGGAGTCAGAGCTTTAAAGAAAAGATAAGCCCCTTCACAGCTTTGTCTCTGCATAGCAGCTGCACAGTCAAAGCATATTTCCCCTCTAATTTACATATACACAGGCATCGCATTACCTCCCCTAGACATTCTTCCCATGTACTCACCTTATCATTGCTTCCGCTCTCTTATCTGCACTCCCACTCAATCCTTTTCTGTCTAGCAGCGACAGAAACCCAAATTGCTCCTTCTCCATCTTTTGGTGATCTACTCACCATATTCATGATCACCCATACTGATGTCTTTGATGGTTTAGGATTCTGTGTAGTAATCTGGAAGCAGTGGGTTACTGCACACTGGGACCATGCACTACCAGATGATCCATAGGTTTGCAGTGGAAACATGGTCCAAAGCTCCAGTATTTAGCTACACACCAAATCCTGCCAGAGCATATAGCCAGAATTTGACATCAGTTTAGTCCGTCTTGGCTCTGACTGACCATTTGTTTTTACTTGTGAGTTTTACCAATCGATATTAGTAGGCTACAATCCATTACCCGTGATTTGCCGGGCCATGCTTCACTCAAAACAGTCAGCCGGATGCTGTTTGATATTTGAAGCCACAAAACCTTTACTTCATTGTAGTTCATACTTCTTCATATCTTTACCTCATTTATCTCATTAATGGCAGAAGGATTTATGTTTGCATTTCTTTGTGGATGGACTGTCCTTGTCGTGTCCTTGTTATTTCATACCTTTTATCATACCATGTGCTCTGCTTTATAGCAAAAGACAAATTTCTACATGTCAACTGGAAAATTGTCTCATTAAAAACGTTGCTAAATTTGTTATTTTTACTTTTCTTTGACTATGTTTTTCCAAAAAGTAATCTCAATAGTTTATTACAAAGGTTTTTTTTTTAAGAAATAAAGGGTCACTATGCTCTTCACACCATGTACCAAGAAAAAGAAAAAAAACACTATTATGTCAAAATAAAGCCTTCAATGTCATGAAGTGTAAATGGTTTGCACTCACCAGCATTGCTTTGGCTCCTCACTTTCCCGAAGGTGCTTCCGTGAAAAACAGCGGCTAGTGTTGCATCAGTATGCTCAACGAAGGAACTGCATCATTTAAACACTGACCATAAATGCTGTCTGGCAGGAGAGAGTTGTTAGTGATGAATACAGACTGGAGAGGAGGAAATGACACCGCAGTCTCTCTGTAAAACCGTCCATTAGCTGTCTCAAGAGGAGAAAGAAAGCAGGCAAGTGTGTCTGTGCACAGAGATCCTGTCTGTCTTTGTTTAAAATTAAGAAGAATTTCCAAGTACTTTCTTCTTTCAATTTTGTTTGTAAGTTGTATATACATCCATTTTAGAATTCTTGAAAACTTGAAGTGGCAGTTTCTCATTTTAACTTGATTTCAGCACTTAATCAGGATATATACTTAATAGAGAACAAAAAAAAATCCACATAGTGTTATTATTTAATCTGTTGACACTCTCCTTTGAGACACAATAACAACATTTTGAAAACTGGACAAATTTGCCACATAGATGTATTATAATTCTTCACACAGGTTTACTTTGACTTCACATCAAATGGTTGATCATGCATTCACAGTGTGATAAACATTCTGGTCAGCTGTATGTGACTCTGAATATTCAACACAAATTTATATTTTTTCCAGATAGGTTTATGTAGAGATTAGCTGAACACGACTGTGCTTTCAGGGGTAGCAGGCACACAGTGCAGGAGATACGCTGCTGGCACACACTCCCTGCCATCCTCCTCCTCCTTCACCTCGGATGACACCTCTCCACCACCTGCATTCATCACCAACTGTGAATGATGTATGAGTTTATCAGGATCCACATTAGCTGATGCAAAACATCAGCTTCTCTTCCTGGGGTCACATCAAAGCATGACGCAAATGATAAAACTATTCCGAATGATACTGCCACATGAAATAATTCAGAAAGGTATAATTTAGAACATGATAAAACATATCATTATACAGGCATTGGATCACCTTTTTTTTAAAGTGTATTTTGTAGTCTGCTATAGCAGTCTGAAATGGGGGCTCAATGTACGACAGCAGTGACCTGCAGTAATTGAGTCACGGTAAGTAAACACCAGCTGTGAACTTGGTGAGGACATGTCGGCCTCAGTCCGTAGAGCCCTGAGGCCAATCTCCTACCGCTGCACAAAGAGCTGCTCACCTGTTCATTTAAAGTTCGGTGAAGCTCGACTCACAGTTGAACTCGAAACCCTGAACTGAAAATTGATTAGAGAATTATAACATATTTACCACTGTTCACCTTTGTCATGATCAACGATAAACATAGCGTGTATACAAATTGCACCAAATTTGCCACTGCAGTTCCTTTGGCCTTTAGTTAGAAGTAGATGGGACTTTTTAAAATAGACAAATTACCTAAATCAAGACAATTAGAGATCGGTCACGTTATAGTAACATATAACAAATGAGTGATGCTGTCAGCTACTTCTTCAATTTCAGAATTTTACATTCAACCTTTGTCAGCATAACATTAGCAAGAAGAACTGCTGTCCTGAGCTTGCTGCTCGTTGTCTTAGAAAAAGTGTGTCAAGCATGGTGTTGACATGGATATTCCTCCCCTATCTTTAAAAAGAGCGAATCCTTATGGCTTTATGATCTAGAATAACACTAAGAGGCTTTGGTTCCACATACATTGAAAGAAGAGGTTGAAACGAGGACTAGGCTTTTAGTCTTTGATATTTTAAAACATTGCCAGTAACCCTTAAGAAGTAGACAACAGCCTGCTAGCATGTTATTGTTTGTGCATTGTTGAATATCTATACACAAGGTCATTGTTTTGCTTAAGTAGGTGGAATTTTTATTTGATAAGATGGAACATTTTAAGAGGCCAAGTGAGCATCCTTGTGGAGTCCCAGAATGCTACCTCTGTGTTCTACTAGATATCAGAATCAATCTGTGATGAATCACATCATGCAGAACTGAAGTGCAATGGCCCTGCTCCCACGGTAGTCTTTTTATCAATTTATTGCAGGTAATCATCTGTCATTTGTGTAAGTGCTATGCATGTTGTGTGACCTTCCCTTTAGGTTTGCTGGTAGTCAACCATTATATGCGCAACAGAGCTAAAGCCTTGCATTTGATCAAATTCATTCGTTCCGAGAGTAAGCACAGTTAGCAAACATATTGGTTGCTCGTTACAAGCAAAAAAAGGCAGCGCAAGCTTTCTTGGTAGGTGAAATGAACTTCAGTGTGTTAATGAGAGAGACACATATTTTCGAGTTAAATACTATGTTTTGTAAGACATTTAGAACATCCAACTTTATTAGCAAGAATAATCTTACCCTAACCTTAACCAATGTGATATTGCTGCCTACAAATTCGCACTTAATCGTTTTTACCCAGAACCCAGATATTTAGTTTGGGTGAATGGCAGGGATATGATAAAGTAAAGGAATGCCAAACAACCTCCTACTGACTCATTATCATTAGTAAATCAAGCACTTCATTCAGTTTTTTTTTTAAGTTTCCTCTTAATTTAGTCACTTTCACTTTCCAGTGATTGTATTGTTCCCACAACAAACAATAAATTGGAAAGCAGTTAAGTAGCATTTTATAGTGGGTCATCTCGAACAAGTTAAGGTCAAATTATAACCAATTTATTGGGGAGAGCATTGCTAGAGAAATAATGCTACTGTGGCGTGCACTCAGGGGTGTGTCCTCTCACCCAGTGGGTTGATGGGTAATGTTAGAGGCTGTAGCTATATATACTTCCCGTATGGGGAACATGTCCCAGTTCTTCCTTGCTACTGAATAAACGACAGTAAACAGTACCTGCGTCTCTGCCTTTCCTTGTCTTGCCACATTGGTGACCCCGTTTTTTGGACATGTTCGAGGTAGAGGAGGATAGTGTCCCTTCCTCATCGGGGGAAGACGTGTTTTCTTCCCCGGCGCCTGTGGACCGTGTCTCCACAACGACCATGGCGCCGCAGCTTCCGCGACCGACCAGCTCCGCGGAGCACGTTAAACTGCCGGAGTTTTGGCAGGACGACCCCGCGCCGTGGTTTCTGAACGTCGAGGCTCTTTTCCATCTGCGAGGAGTAACGGCAGACGACTCAAGGTATTTTTTGGTGGTCGCGGCTTTGGACCAGCAATCCACCCGGCGCGTGATGCAGCTCCTGCGAGCCCCGCCGCTGCGCGGAAAGTACGCCGCCCTCAAGCAGCTTCTCCTCCGGCGCTACAGCTTGTCAGCTGCGGAGAGAGCGGACAAGCTACTGTCGCTTCCCGGTTTAGGCGATGGTTCGGCAGTGGACCTGATGGACGAGATGCTGTCGTTGCTGGGCTCCGAGGATGATGGTTTCCTGTTCCCGCACTTCTTTCTGCGCCAGCTCCCGCTGCAGGTGCGCGCAGCCCTCGCCAACTCTTCTTGTTTGGCGGCCGGCGACTTCCGTGGATTGGCTGAGCAGGCGGACCGGATCCTGCTGACTTCGAGGAACGTCTCCGTGCAGAGTGTGGCCGTGGAGTCCTTGCAGCCGACGTTGGAGGACGAGGTTCCGGCATTGACGGCTGCAGTTTCCACCCGCAGACAGCGCGGCCAGCTATGTTTCTTCCATCAGCGCTTCGGCAGCAAAGCGCGCCGCTGCGTTCCTCCGTGCGCGTTCGAGGCACCGGGAAACGGAAGAGCCGGCGCTCGGTAGCAGCCGTGGGCGCTGGCGAGCAAGAGGAGCTGCTGTTCGTTCATGACTCCATATCAGGTAATCAGTTCCTGGTGGACTCCGGCTCGCAGAAGAGCCTTCTCCCTCCTGCAGCTACGGACCTCTCGGCCTGTGGCAGTGGTCCGCGTCTGACAGTGGCTAACGGTTCGGCTATAGAGACGTTTGGTACCAAGTCTGTGACTCTGTGTTTTAATGGACGCAAATTTCTGTACGACTTTGTTGTAGCCTCCATTACGGTTCCTATTATCGGAGCAGATTTTCTGTGCACTAATGGGTTGTTAGTGGATGTAGCTAATCGCAGGCTCATTGATGCTGTGTCTTTTGCGTCTTTTCCGTGTCAGACAGGGGGACCCGGGCCGTTAACACACACTAATTTCGCGGCGTCAAAGGATGTCTTCCAGCGCTTACTGGCGGAATTTCCTTCGCTGACAACGCCCGCATTTTCTGCAGCGGTTACTAAACACGGCGTGGAACATTTCATTCCCACTGTGGGTACGCCCGTTTTCGCACGTTCGCGTCGCCTCGACACCGTGAAGTTAGCCACCGCGAAGGAGGAGTTTGCTACCATGGAGCGTTTGGGGATCGTTAGGCGGTCCAACAGCCCGTGGGCTTCGCCGCTCCACATGGTGCCCAAGGCGGACGGGTCTTGGCGGCCGTGCGGTGACTTACGCCGTTTAAATAACATTACGGCCCATGACCGTTATCCCATTCCGCATGTTCAGGATTTTTCGATTCGTCTGGCGGGCATGACGATTTTTTCTAAAATCGATTTGGTGCGAGGTTATCATCAGGTGCCTGTGCGGGCAGAGGACGTGCCCAAGACTGCAGTCATTACACCGTTTGGGCTTTTCGAGTTCCTGCGAATGCCGTTCGGCCTTCAAGGCGCAGCGCAGACGTTTCAGCGCTTGATGTTTGTTTTTGTCTATTTGGACGACATCTTGGTGGCCAGCCCGTCGGTTGATGAGCATTTGTCGCACCTCAGGCAGGTTTTTCAGCGCCTTGATGGACATGGTCTCATTGTCAACACAGCCAAGTGCCAGTTTGGGCTGTCTGTCATAGACTTTTTGGGCCATCGCATTTCGTCGCAGGGTGCGGTTCCTTTGCCCTCGAAGGTGCGTGCAGTTGCGGATTTTCCCCGTCCGGTCTCGGTCAGGTCGCTACAGGAGTTTTTGGGCATGGTATACTTTTACAATCGTTTCTTGCCTCGTGCGGCCCAACTCCTGCAACCATTGTATGGTGCTTTGAAGCTAAAGAATGCCAAGGACCAGGTTGACTGGAACCCTGTGAGGATCCAGGCTTTTGAGGGGGCTAAGGCTGCCCTGGCTAACGCGGCGCTTCTGGCGCACCCCGCGTCTCGGGCGCCCATCGCCCTCACGACCGATGCTTCGGATGTGGCTGTCGGTGCAGTTGTTGAACAGCGTGTTGCGGGTGCGTGGCAGCCCCTTGCATTTTTTAGCCGCGGTTTGCGAGACAGTGAGCGAAAAACCATTGACGTTTGCAATGGCGAAGGTGACAGAGCCATGGTCTGCTCGCCAGCAGCGCCATCTAGCGGCGATCTCCGAATTCACAACAGACATCCAACATGTCGCGGGTGCTGGTGTGTCCTGTGCATCTTGGGGTTGATTTTTCAGCACTGGCTGCCGATCAACCTGGGGACCCGGGTATTGTTGCACTGAGAGCTGCGAGTACCGGTCTGGAGCTGGAGGAGGCAGTGGTCCAAAATGGTGGGCCTGCCCTCCTTTGCGACGTCTCCACAGGCCGCCCCCGCCCGGTGGTGCCGGATGCTTGGCGCCGTCGGGTCTTTGATATGGTGCACTCTCTTTCTCATCCGGGTGTCCGGGCGTCGGTGAAGTTGGTGTCTTCGAAGTTTGTGTGGCCTGGCCTTCGCGAAGAGGTCAAAGAGTGGGCGGCCACATGTGTGGCGTGTCAGCGCGCAAAAGTTCACCAGCACACTAGGGCGCCCCTCGAGCCATTTTTGATTCCGGCCAAGCGTTTTGATCATGTGCATATCGACCTTGTGTGGCCTCTTCCCCCTTCCCAGGGTTTTACACATCTCCTTACTAGAGATGAGCCGGATACTCGGCTGAAACGAGTATCCGGTATGGATAAAGCACTTTTGCCGAGCACGAGTATTATACGAGTAATACGAGTCAATATCTGTGCTCGGACTGAATGAAAATCCTCACACAGCGTCACAGCGCTCCTCCCCTTCACACACCGCTCTGCTCACTCACTCACAGAACAGCTCTCTGTCTCTCAGTCACTCAGGTTCGCGGGTCTTTTCCGTTAACGTTTAGGGTTTCTTCAGCTTGAAGTTTCTTTTTATTTCAGTTTGTACTTATTAACCAGTAGAGTTCTGTTAAACGTGGGTTCGTTCAGACGTATTGCTGGTAGAAAGCGACTCGCGTTGCGTCTCTGCCTGTCGGAGATTTTTTTTTTTTTACTTCATGCATTGAGTGTCTGGCTTGTCTCTCTGGCTTCTCTCTCTCTCTCTCTCTCTCGCGTCTCTCTCTCTCTCTCTCTCTCGCGTCTCTCTCTCGCGTCTCTCTCTCGCGTCTCTCTCTTTCTCTCTCTCTCTCGTTGGATTTTTTTTTTTTTTTTAAACCGTCAGTAGGTTCTAACCAGTTTTATTTTACTTCACGCACTGAGTGTCTGACACATTGTAGGTAGTAGTGGTATAAAACATATTACAAATTAAGCTACACACACACACACTCCCCCTCTCTCTCTCTCTCATGATCAGTGATACAGAATAATGAGTGATACAGAGAGTATTTCAGCTGACACTGAACCGCCAGTCAGAGTTTGCTTAACCTTGCAGGACAGTGAGGGTGGCAGTAGCACCCACCTTTCCCCCACTGAGACCAATATTGCATCTGGTGATGGAGGTCCTCCTCCACCAAAGACCAAGAGGACTTCTGCAGTATGGGACTCTTTCACTGTGTCTGAAAATTATCCCTCCAAAGCCATTTGCAAGCTTTGCAAGTCCAAGCTAAGCAGAGGTAGAGATGCAAAACATTACAACACAACATCTCTACATAACCATCTGCTATATGCCCATCACATTAGAAAGCCCACTGTATCAGCCACCTCCTCCTCCTCTCCTCTTCCTTCTCGGGTCACTGGTGTTCAGCTGGGTGCTACTAAGGGCTCACATTCATCTTCCTCTTCACCAATACTCACTGCATTTGCAGCAAAGCAGCCATTCTCAGCAAACCATCCCCGGTCAAAAAAAATTACAGAGATGATTGGTAAAATTATCTGCACTGATCTTGAACCTTTCTCTGTGGTGGAGAGGAGAGGCTTCAAGACACTTGTTTGCTTTTTAGAGCCCATGTATAAGATCCCATCGAGGCACTATTTCAGTCGAACTGTAGTGCCTGAGCTGTATGGGGCAATGAGAGGGGAGTTGGTCCAGTCAATTAAGGCAGCTGAAGGAGGTGTCATCAACCTCACTACAGATCTCTGGACCAGCAATCACAACGCACATGCATATCTCTGTCTAACTGGGCACTGGTGTGAACGTGTAGGGGAAGCTTCAGTACAGAGGAAAGCAGGGCTGCTAAATGTTGGTGTGCTGGACATTGAGCACACATCACACAACATTCTGTGCTGCCTTAAGGAAAAGATGAGAGAGTGGGAAGAGTCTGTTGGTCAGTCTGTCACAATACGGTTTGTTGTTTCAGATAATGCAGCCAACATGGTGAAAGCTTTGACTGAATATGGGCACATCCGTTGCATGTCCCATACGCTTCACTTGGTGGTGATCAAAGCACTGGAGAAGGACAGGGTTGTGACATCCCTTCTCTCCAAAGCCAGGATCATATCTGGTCATGTTCATCGCTCAAGCAAAGCCAGCAACAGACTACATGAGCTGCAAACACAGTTGAATCTCCCCCAGCACACGCTCATAACAGATATAAAAACAAGGTGGAACTATACGTTCTACATGCTCCAGCGGCTGCTGGAACAGCGCAGGGCTGTGCAGATTATGACACAGGAGTCTAACATGGGTAGAGCTCCAACAATCATCTATCCAAATGAGTGGAGGTTAGCATCAGACATGCTCACTGTTCTTTGTCCTTTTGAGGAGGTCACAAGGGCACTCTCAAAACACAGCGCCTCCATCTCTGAGGTCATCCCCCTCCTGCATGGCCTGTGCTCCATCATCAGGTCACTGCATGTGGGAGGTCTTGCAGCTGGTGAGGAATTTGAGGATGAATCTGATCAGTTCATGGCTGGTGATGATGATCAGGATGCCACAGTGGGGCTGGGCCAAGATGTTGCGGCTGAGTCCAGGGAAAAGTTAGGCACAGCAGCAAGGAGACTGGCAGCCAATCTGAGCAAAGAACTAGAATGGCGTTTCCAACCAATTTTTGCAAACTCCACATTTCTGCTCGCCACTCTCCTTGACCCCAGATATAAAGCCAGCTGTTTTCCAGACAATATTGATGGGGAGGGACTGAAGAGGACATTACTCCACAGGATGGAGCTCTGTAACCCTGTGGCTACACCTGCAAGAAACACAGAAGAGACACCTGAATCCAGCAGCACTTCAGTCTTGTCTTTCCTGCAGAAAAATAAATCGGCTATTCCAATGAGGACACATTTACCATCAGGTGATGTGGAGGCCTACCTGGCAGATGGGGACATCAGCCTTAGTGATGACCCAGTGAAATACTGGTCAGGCAAGCTTCAATGCTGGCCCAATCTTACACGCTTTGCACTGCAGCATCTCAGTTGTCCACCTACAAGTGTCCAGTCTGAGCGTGTTGTTAGCACAGCTGGAAATGTGGTCAGTCCACAGCGTGCAAACTTAGACCCTAGCCATGTTGAACAACTGGTCTTCATTAAAGTCAATGCAGATCTGAAAAACAGCATCGGACTATTTGATCCGTAGAACACAGTCTCCCCGCCCCCCTCTCTCTCTCTGTCTCTCTCTTACTCACTCATACACACACATACACACACACACACACACACACACACACACACACACACACACACACACACACACAGACACACACATCTGGTGTGGAAATAAATAAAAAAAAATACAAAAATCATAAAAAAATGTCAAAGTTAAAAAAGAAGGTTTTATCGAGTATGAAAATACTTGTTGTTACATTTCACTTCATAATTGCAACAGCATGTGTTGTATTCATTGTTGCAAAACTTGTTCTGTAAATAGTTAATTTGCTATTGTGATCAAAATCATTGATCTGAAGCTCAATGCTGATGCTGTCCTGTAATATTTTTCTAATCAGCAATAAATATAACAATTGCATGCTTAAAATAACATACTGGTTAAAGCCCCGCCCGTTTCAAGACAACCGGCCTACTTCCGGGTTAAATCCCGCCAACTTCTGGGTTAAATCACACCCACTTCCGGGTTAGGCCCCGCCCACACCGAGTACGGATACAGATACAGATAATTCATATGGTTAACAGATACAGATACAGATACAGATAATGCTGTACTCGCTCATCCCTACTCCTTACCATGGTAGATCGGACCACTAGGTGGCCAGAGGCGGTTCCTCTGTCTTCCACGACATCTGCGGACGTGGCACGCGCTTTTCTTTAAGCTTGGGTCTCACGTATTAGTGCACCGTCTGATATCACCTCTGACAGAGGCCCGCAGTTCATTTCGGATCTCTGCGTCACAGGCCGCTTGTGCACCGGTGCCCGTGCATCATTTTTCTCCTCGGTCTTTCGTGCCAACGGATCTCGCGACCACTCGTTTCCCCTCCAGCCCCCATATGACGGCCCGTTTAGAGTGTTAGAGGCGGGTTCTAAAAGTTTCATTCTGGACATGGGCGGGCGCAGGGAGCGCGTTTCGTTAGACAGGCTTAAGCCAGCTCATCTGTTGGTCCGGCGAAGAGGTGCTACCGGCCCGGGTTCCCCGTCGTGGTCGCCCCCCTTCTAAGACCCCTGTGTTGTTTTCTCCAGTTGTGCCTCCTGATCCTGTGCCTGTTGTAAATTATGTCCCTTCTGCCTGTTCCACCCCTGCGTTTGCGGACGGGGGTCGGCGTAGCCGTTATGGTCGCCTCGTTAGACCCCCTGAGAGGTACTGACTTTTGTCCCATTTTCCCCCCCCCTCTGGGTGTTCGGGGGGGGGCTGTGTGGCGTGCACTCAGGGGTGTGTCCTCTCACCCAGTGGGTTGATGGGTAATGTTAGAGGCTGTAGCTATATATACTTCCCGTATGGGGAACATGTGCCAGTTCTTCCTTGCTACTGAATAAACGACAGTAAACAGTACCTGCGTCTCTGCCTTTCCTTGTCTTGCCACACTACTACTGGTTAACTTCTCCGATGTGTTTTTTTTTTCACACAAGGTGAAATGTGCTGATGACACCAAGCTCAGTTAACTAGAATATGATGAATGCCATGTTAAATGTGTGTGCGTTTGTGTGTGTGTGGTCCAGTTATTACTGATGTTGTGGGGACCTAACTCTGTTTACACACACACATGAGGTTAGGCTTTGATTTAGGCAAATACTAACTTTTTTAAGGTGAGAATCAGTCTCCTGATTCAATGTAAGTCAATGTAATATCCTCTGAAGTCATGGAGACCAGCAAGCTTCATAGTAAGTTTCAGCTCAATGCTTAGGCGTCTTTACAAACTCTGGATTGTCAGCTTTTCTCAGATAAAAGCTCTAAACACACTTTGTACACTACATGTCCAGTTGCAAACAGCAGAGCCACTTAGAGACTAACTGGTTGAACACAGTAAATCAAAGATAGGGAGACAGATATTTTCTGCCCTCTATGACTGCAATCAGTTAATAGTTGATTTTAATAAGATAATAAAGCCGGGATTGGGAGAATGAACAACCATCCTCTGTTGTCAAAATATTACTTTTATGATTCTCAGCAGCCTAAACTTTTCTTTTTTTTCATACAATAAATCTCAAGAAGGAAAGTTGAAACAAACTATAAATCTAGAATGAGGAACAAATAAAAAGACAAGGTCTTCTATCAGCCAATTTACAAGAACGTCACAACTTTTCTGAACCATCTAACTTCTACAATATACTGCTGTCATAATGGTAACAAAAAGAGGAAAAATATCAACTTATCAAAAGTACATCTCTCCTGACAGTATAAGAGTCAATACTGAGACGCACATGAGATTTTTGAAATATTTCACTGATGTATAAATATATGTTATTGCTTCATTTGTACTAAACCATGTCTCCCTCTGAGGATCAGAAAAAAATATGTCCTTAAAAGGCACAGTTCTGTGACTCCAAAAATGTCATAGTTAGATGTGATACAGTAAATTGTTCTTACACTATCAAGCAAATCTCCCTCCTAAATATGTTTTAAGGCATTTCCATTATTCCTGCTTTGTTTTAGCCCACCGAGCCAGCCTGCTTACCACAGAGAGGAAGCCGTTTTTCACCTCTGTTCTAATGGAGGAGTCTCAACTGTTTGTTTTGTTTAATCGTATTGTCCAAAATCAGACAAATGGAACAAAACACTTAATCAGAGCAGCTTAGTGTTCCAGAAAATTCTGCATGCAAACCTGTCTCCCTGAAGAGAAAAGAAAAACAAGAACAATCTGTTTTATTCAAGAGAGCCAGTGAATTTCCTCCTATGAAATAGCAGTCTATATGCATTTTCATTTGTATATGAGTAATCATGCATAATAGCTATCTCTATTTATGTTTGTGCTCTGTGGGGATGTGCGTTGTTTTTTTTTGCATGGGTGCAAAATAACCCATGGCGTCATGGAGAGATTTTCACTAAACTTGCAGTATCAACGGATGATTATCTATCGGAGCTGATCAGGGAGAGGTCAAGGTAAATCTAACATGGTCATTAAATAACTTGGGTAAAATCTAATTAATTTGGGTATCTCCCAAATAATAAAGTTAGAGAGACATTTTTGACCAGAAAAGTATTTCCCATCACATGATGCCATATGATAAGTTGAGGATGTCACAATTAAATCAGACAATAATATTATGTATAGATCAAAAATGCATTTTCACGAGTATTGAAAAATAGATTTTGTAATCTTTGTTAATAGCAAACCCTGGTATAAATTTTATACTTGGAAATGACATCACTGGTTTGTAGATTGCCACCTGGTTGTGTATGTACAGTGTATTTAGGATAGTGTAGATAGTGGGGTCAAATTGACAAAATCAATGTAGTGTAAGTATGAACAGTTGTTCTTTTGTTATGATTTTGCCCTGAGAAGCTATATTTAAAGAGTCATTTCAACCAAGTGAACCGTGCCAGGAGCTGTGTTAATATCCGTGCATCTCCGCATCTGTGATGCACAGGATGTTGGACCTTGTTAGTCTGTCAAGGTGATTTGAGGTCTATACAGCAAAGAACGCAAAAGTAAAGGTCAGACATGGCCTGGGGGCAAATGCGCAGTCATCTAGTAAGGCTTCAAGTGGTCTATGGGCTTGACTCTGAGAAGAATTCCCGTATGGAATCTGACAAAAGATGCACTGCCCATATCAAATACTTCAGCTGACATTCAGCCAAGGCATCCCGGCAGACAGCTCACTCCACAGAGCAGCTGCATCACACGTTCTCTCACTGCTTAGTGAAGAGGGTTAATTCTTAAGTCCTGTGTCTTCATGGCTTTCACAACAATGGCAATTTATCAGGGGAGTCCTCTTTGTTCGGAGCTAAAATTACCATGGAGCCCCCAGTGTGCACACTCAACAACACATCGCCAGCACTAGGCTGGAAAGTTGAGAACTCGTTGTTAACTACCTCTATTGCTGACTGACTGAAACAAAAAGTTCTCCTGGATATGTGTATGATTACACAATAACAGCGGAAAAGTACAACTTGTTCTGCTATAAATTAAAAAAACATGTACATCATATTCATATTATAATAAGTAAAAACCATGTTTAAATATTACCCACACGACCTCCATTTACAGATATTACACATTTTGGCTCCCACAAACTACATTTTTACACCTGAGTTGAACTCTATTACATTCAAATACATGAAAATAGTATGGTACATTGTTGGCATTCAAAAGGCAGTTCTTGGGCATATAAACAGTGTAAGTAAAGCCCTTACTAAACCTGGTGGGAATATCACTTGGGAGGTTTTCACCTAATTATATCTGAAGGTAAAGAAAAACTCAATCAACAAGATATTTCACAAATCATAGAGACAAGCTACAGCCTCTACTGATTAGAAAATGATTCACCATCATATAATTTCACATGATAATAGAATTCATGAAGAAGTCATATCAACACAAGAAGATATATCGTCACCATATCAGAAAAGAGACAACATACAATAAATGTATTAATTATGTATATTACATTATTTATTCAAAATAAATAATAAGGGACTAAGGATAAATCCCTGTAAGTGCCACTTTACAGCTAATTGATTACATAAACTAGTATTAACGTACATTGTCTATAATATCTATGTGTATTACTTTAACTTAATGAAATCTGTTATTGACAGTGTCATCACCCTCTAATTTATTGCATAAATAAATATGTCACTATACTCAATGCTTTCGGAATGCCCATGAGAACTGTACAAAACCTTTTTTAATCGCATGACAAAAAAAGTCATTAAATCTGATAACACTGATTCACCTTTTTGCAGTGTTTTATAAAGTCAAGAGTCCTCCTCTGCCAGGCTTCACAGACCAGTCAAGAAGACAAGTGGTCAGGGAGAAGCAGCATTGCACATGCTGTGACACCCATCTGCAAAGTCATTACACTCTCAGATTAAAACCTATTACTAATACTGATTGCTAAAGCCCAATGAGGCATAAAATGCAGTTTTTTTGCGATCAAGGGTGAAAGAGTGATGTATCGGAATTTAGAAGCGAGGTTGTTTCCATCGGGCTGCACTGAGACAGGCAGCAATGGCTGACTGATGTTGTTTTCCTATCTTGTGCTTAACCCATTTATGGATGTACACACAGGCCTACATAGGGCAGTATATACAGCATGAATTATGTAGGAGTATCCCATTAACACCACACCACCTTGTACTGATAAGGAGAATAGAATTTAATTAATGTATGAGTACCATTGCAACTGTTAGAGGAGCTCTGCTGCTTCTAATGTATCACACCTTACACACACACACACACACACACACATGCGCGCTCGCCCGCACGCACACGTACACGCACACACACACACAAACAGGTTCATTTGTTTTCTGGCCTGAATTCCGAAGAGACGACTGGTCATTAGACAAATCAATGCAATTATGTGTGAATAAGTGGGGGCTTATATGGGCCAAAGAATCTTCAATGTGGAAAGAGACCATGCTGGTGTCTAATAATGGCACAAACACTGAAGCAGTGGCACTACATGCATTCAGTGGATGTGCATAATTTCAAAAGTTTCATGACTAGAGTCACTAAATATCAGACACACATGCTTAAACTGTTATGAACAATATGTCCTCAAATTGAACAGTTAACCTAATTAAACATTATGTGAATTCAGTTTATTTCCATTATATTGGAGCGACGTCTGGGTAGAGTCTAATAACTCTGTCAATAAATCCCATGTTCTGACCAAATCCGACAATGAATCATATGAACTAAGTAATGTGTGTCAAGCTGATTTCTAAATATCATAATGATCCCACAAAGCTTTCATCACCTCTGTATCAAAATGGGTTTGCTGTATTCATCTAGCCTGACGTTGTCAGACTCACAATTCTAGTCAGAATGTGAGTCTGAGACCGCTCCATTGGGCTGTGATTATGGGGCGTGTTTCAACTGACCAGGAAATAAAATTCCTCTAAGCTCAATTGGATAGACCTACAACCAATCAGAGCAACGTAGTATGTGACGTATGTTAAGCAACGCATTGTGAGTTATTTACTAACGCCGGGTTCACACCGGACGCTGAAGCGACCCTTCAGCACAGCGTCAAGCCTTAAATAACAGCTGGGTCCTTTCCACTCCCATGTTAAAACTTTGTGCGGGTCACAACGGAGGCTGAAACACCGCCCTGCGCCAAGGCTGCCTCGCGCCGTGCAACGATCGTTTCGGCGTCGAGGCTATTTTTTGCGCTCGACGCGAGTGTATCGCCCCAGGAAACACACTGAAAAACGATCTTAAACTATATTGATGACATATTTTATATGATATAAATGATCAAATATGCATCCCATACTTTGAAGTCCCCTTCTGTTGTCCTGGAGTTTTAATTTGACCAATGACATTATTAAATGTCCCCCTCTGCCCATCCACTACAGCCACACAAGCAGTGATACAGATAAAAAGAGACCGAGGGGGGTACTACGTATTCTCCACATAGGCTGGAGTGGAAAATACGTAATTTACCCTCGACACCCGACATTTAACAGAGCAAACAGCGGAGAAGTTCTTCAACATGTATGACATTAAATTAATAATTGAAGTGGAGAAGTGCAGTGAGTTGTATGATCCTCGGAACATGTTGTATAAAGACAACACCAAGAAAGACAAATGTTGGGACGATGTGGCTTAATGTTGGAGCCTCAAGTAAGTATATGTTTTTAATCTACTGGATCAAAGGGTGATATTATTAGCGCTGCCCGGCGGTTCAGCGTCGCTTCAGTGTCCGGTGTGAACAGCCAAGCGCCGGCGCGATAGGGATTAGCGCGGTGCTTTGGCGTCGCCTCCACGTTCTGTGTTCCTCTTTCAAAATGAATGCGCTGTCGATGTCTTCTAAAACAGACTCAATGGCAGCATCTATACATCTCAGCTCTCCAGCTGCAGGCATATTTGTTGAAAATGAATTCAACCCAAGGGCCCTTTGATGACGTGGTTGATTACGTTACCGTTGAACATCTGTCCATCATCGTATAAAGCCCGCCCTGACAATCTGATTGGTCCGGATGATTTCGAACCGGGCATAATTTCTCCCCAACGGAGCGACTCCAGACCGAACTTCCTGACCTCAAATGTTGTGGGCGGGGCTAAGTTCGTCTGGCATCCAGGCTAGTATTCATCCACTTGGACCTAAAAACACAAAACAAAACAGGACATAAATAAAGTTTTTTGAAGCTCTCCAGAGATGCAGCATTGCCTAAGACAGCTATGAATAATTTTGCTGCTGTTGATTTCTTATAAAATTCTCATTAATATATTACATATAATGTGCTAGTATCTGACTCGGGTTTAAAATTGTTTCGGATGTATCTGTCCAGCAGAGATTATAATATCCCCCTTGGTGACCACTTGTTAACTATCTCTAGCATAACAAATGGTGTTCCTCAAGGCTCCATTCTGGTACCACTCCCTAAGCTGCCACAATTTCATAAGCCATCACCCAATGAAATTAGTCCCATTGTGGAACTGAAAAACATCTTGGAATGCTTTACTGAACTTTGTCACGTAAGTAACTCACTGAGTTACTTTTTTATCACCTTAAAAATGTTGCTTGAGTGAAAACCAGTCCCTATAGGGCAGATACTAGCAGATTAAATAACTGTAGGACGCTTGTACTTGGTCTATCCAAGCAAGCTATAAATAAGCTACAGATAATTCATTCACAGCAGCATGTGTACTAACCAAGATGGGAAGGAGAGAACTTTTCACCTTTCCTGTTGCCTTTAAGCGTTCAAATGAATTTCTAATCCTTCAGTGGACTTGCCCCTGAACACTTGTCTGCCATGTCTTTAATGTAGGCTCCCTCTAGATCACTCAGGTCCTGACACTGGCCTTTTAGCCGTTCCCAGGACGAGAGCGTTGAAATATGAGGGGCAACCTTTAGTGTCTGTGGTCTTTGCCTCCACAGCTTGCCACTGGAACGGGGCCATCAAAATCCTCAAGTACCTTTAAGGTAGTTTGTTTTAGCTGAGCAGTCTCATTTTATTTTCATTTTAATCTTGCCTATTCATCATCTCCCTATATAACTCGTGTTTATTGTATAATGTTTATTGTACAGTGGAGTACCTTGATTTCAACTTTGCTCTCCCATCAGATTGATATATATTATTCCGTTGCTTCATAGAGCTCTATTGCTGTCCAAACACTATTAAAAGCGTATCTCTAAGCCACACTGACGTAATGGGGAAGACATTCCTTTGTCACTGTAATGAAACACACTAGTTAAAACTTCACACAACTTCACACGGGTAACTTAAGGAACTCATGCCACGTTAAGAGCTCTCCCACTATAGTCTTTCTCAAAATGTGTTACCAGATAATGACAGAGGAACAGCGGTTTGGAATATCGCCTTGTTTCAAGTTGTTGGACAGAACTACTCTTGGCCTGATGTGATGTCACTTGGTTCATCACTGGTTTGTTCGGAGGCTTGAGACTGAAACTTAGCAGACGTCTGTTGCCATTTGCTGTGTCTGCGCTACATTCATAATTTGAATGAAGTGACACACTGAACTGTTTATTATTGAGTTGCACTCTGGGTGACATGTATGCAAGGTTTTCTAGAGTTCCTTATTTAAAAACATTTCCAGCCTTTGACTTTTTCTTATACATATTTTGTTTAATTGTTCATATGTATTAATTTTTTTGGTCAGAAAATGGAAATTATTGGTTCTAACCATATGTTTAAAGTTGAGTTACATCAACAAAATTCCAATTTTTCAGTATCAAACTATTACATGAAGACATGATTCAACTCAAATTCACAGCAGCAAAGCTTTTGAATTGTCAGAATCTTTTCCCAGAGGGCAGCAAATAGCTTTACAATTCCAAAACATAAATATCCCATTTTCATTACTGCATTTTCGACAGAGAGGGAGAATAGCTTGATAAAATGTATTGAGTTTCACTGGAGTGGGAGAGTATTTATACTCAAATGTAGACCTAATTTTAAATCATGGAGGAGAGTTCAATTTTTGGCACAGTCATATTCAATCTTCGTCAGTAAACACAAAATCTAGGGTGTGCTCCTGGTTAATTTTTTGGGGGAAAAACATTATTAGAATTTTCAGAGCGAATGTTTTGTGAGATTGAAATTTGGACGGAAATAGCAGAACTCATTTGTAAAGTGTAGTAGGAAATACAGCAGGACTTCCCAGCAAAATACTTTAATTTCAATGGCCTCAGTTTGTCTCTAGGCAACATCAGTTTGCACATATCGAGCCCATCTTATCAGAACGAATAGAGGACAAATGTTGAGTTACAGGCGGGAGTAAAAAAAGGTCAAACGAAACATGGGCAGCTACATACAGCTGACACAAATCTGACCCCTTCATGATGCTGATGTTGCAAAGATCAGGAAACTTTTATTTATTTATTTATTATTCGTATCAGGAGCCTGGCTTGGATGTCCGGGGCTATAGCCCCAAATAATTTTCCCGTTGCAACTTTCACTGGTACATAATTTCGCATCTGAACACCAAGACATAGAACAGGCCATCATCGATTTATAACTATTTTAGAATACAGAGCTAAAAGTGAATATCCGGTGTGATTATCAGTTTGTGTGTGAAGATGGAGAGGTGAGCTCACACGCACACACACACGCACAGACAGACAGAAAATAAATTATTCCCGCAGATTATAATACAAGTGTTTTAACTTCTTTGTTGCAGAAGAAGCAACAACAGTCTTATCTAGGAACATAAATATGATTTTAGCAGGTTTTTACAATGATCAGCTCTAAAGCCCAATCCCATTTCACCCCTTCTCCCTAACTCTCAGCCCTTCCCCTCAGTTTTGTGCATTTACGTGAAGGGTTGCTGTGTCCAGATCCTTGTTGGGATGGAGAGGGAGGGCCAAGCTTTCGGGCTGTACAGCCCTCAAAAGGGAAATTGTTCAGACCCACATTTCAAACAGAGGGCTAGGAGAATTTTCAAGAATGGCTTGCGAATCTTCGGCAAGCTGAGAGAGAGACCCAGAAGTTAATAAGGATTAAAAAATTATTATTATGATAATAATTATAATATCTGAGTTTAATTATGGTTTCAATGTATTATCTGTGTGGTTTTGGATTGGATTGTGTAGCAGCAACTGTGGCTCTAGCATGATAATTGCGTATTTTCACATAATACCCCCCCCCCCTCTTGAAGACACACAATGCACTTGATTGAACCTGCATATCGCATCAATGTTACTGAACTTAACCGCTCCTCGTATAAAAAACATCCTGCCAGGGTTCCATATAGACCCCTGCTAGCAGCCTGTGTGCTTTTGATTCATACGTGAAATAATACCGAGCATCCAAGCTTTTCAATTTCAAACTTCATTGATTCACCTACATTAGCAAAGATGTTATTAGGATAATATAGGTGTGTCACTTTAGGAACTGCAAGCAATAGCATTGGTTTATTTAAGATCTCCACAATGTTATTACAATGACATAGACGACTACTGATGATGTAGCAGCTTCTTGAAGGGCTGTCGCAGTTGGTAGGGGAAGATTTCAACCACTACCCCTTGTGACTATGTTTCAAGGGGTAAGATAACCCTCGTAAACAAGGAGTAGGGGTAGAGAGAAGGGGTGGAATCGAAATGGGCTTAAGGGAGTGATAAGAAAACACCAGAGGACCAGAGTCACTTGTTGAGCCCCCCACTGGGCTCAGTCCCGGATGTTTTACTGTCAATCAGACGGCCCTGATATGTTTCCCCGTCCCCCTTCTTCTAACCGTGCACGTATGGGTTCAGACATGCAGACATTGCAGAGGAAAATATATTCCAGTTTAGACATGTGAGTCGTGCCCATTTAAGGGTCGTCTTCTTTACTATGCACCTTTAAAGTTGAGGTGGGTCACAATTAGTCAACGTGGTTGTCGTGTTCCAGAGGCTTAGCCAAACAATTACGGAAATAAAATGAATTGGCCTAGCCTGCTTAAAATGGAGATGGACCAAGTCTGTTTATGTGGTTTGCATTAATCTATCTAATGTGGAGTAATGGAATTTGTATCACTAATAGACATAAATGCAGACACATTTCCTGTTGTTCATGCCTTCAAGATTATAAACATTAAAAACTGCTATTGAAGTTATTGAATAATATCATTTTTGGTCATTACTTTTTTCGTACTATTCAAAATACACTAAAAGAATATGCATTTGATAGTGAATTAATCATCAATTTTTGCATTTGGCAACAAATCCATAGCCATGAAAACTGAGGCCATTATTCCAAGCAGCCTCTCCATCCTTGGATATTTTCAAATCGACCAGAATTTGGATATTGTCCAGTGTTCAGTTCAGCAATTGCTCTGTTCGCTAGACTACAAATCTGTATCACATAGGCTGCATCACAAACTGGGGATGTAGAGGTTGAAAATCTTGGGCATTTACCAAACTGTGCGGTCTGACAAATGATGCGATTATGTTGCATTATGGGAATTGTGCAACCCAGAGTTGCTGGCTCTTTATCTCTACAAGAACCAAGAAGTGCTTCATTTTTTTCCCTTTGTCTTTTTTTATTTTTTTATATGATTCTTTCAAGTATCACCGCTTTATAAAGGTGCACAATTCAAACTTGCACATCATTGTCTGTGTCTGCCACACAGTCTCATCATCTTTGTGGACCAGTTAGACCATTTTTTTTTACATTATATATAATATTACATTAGAAAATCTGTTTTGCCGTTGCATCCAACAATTTCTCACCACTGACCTCTCAATAATAATAATGATACTCAAACAGGATGTGTTGGCCGTAAGAATTTGGTTCTAAGGATCGTTTGCAAACTCCATGCACAGTGTGAGATATTGCGCAAAGCTTTCATCCATTCAGCATGTGCGCCGTTTTAGTCCCTAAACACAAGCCAGTGTCACCAATAAGTCTTAAATTAGCTCATATTAAATGTACTTAAGTATTGAAAGTATCTGGTGTTGAAATTTACTGAATTGAAAGTACCAAAATTAAAAATCTAAAGTGCTTTTTATAGTCTATACAGGCACAAAACTACAAAAATGTAGTTTCTCTTTTGTTAACAGCTGCACTTTGCTAGTACAGAGAAGAAAAACTCACTGGACACAGTATCGTTTTGCTGCCAAATTTCAGACCGAATAATAAAAACTGAACTGAACCGAGCTCCTGCAGGAGTACCTGGATCATTATAAAGGGAATAAATGGATGGGGAATGTGCTGGTGTTTGTACACATCGCTACTCCCCATTGGATGGTTTAGTGAGGTCCTCGGATCGGCCCCGCCAGAGTCGGTCACGGCCCTGGCGGAGCGCAGCCCCCCCTCACGCCGCCGGACCTGCACATCTCCCGAGGCACAGCGGGCACGAGAGAGAGAGAGAGAGAGAGAGAGAGAGAGCGAGAGAGAGAGAGAGAGAGAGAGAGAGAGAGAGAGAGAGAGAAGAGAGAGAGAGAGAGAGAGAGAGAGAGAGAGAGAGAGAGAGAGAGAGAGAGAGAGAGAGAGAGGTGCGCGCCGCGCGTACAGGCGCACGTTGCGCCAACCTCTGCTGCTCAAGTAACGAGACAGTTTTGAGAATGTAAGAAGTAGAAAGTACAGATATCTGTGTTCAAATGTAGCGAGTAAAAGTAAAAAGTCGTCAGGAAAATAAATACTCAAGTAAAGTACAGATTTGTGAAAAATCTACTTAAGTACAGGAAAGAAGTATTTGTACTTCGTTACCTACCACCATTGCCAATAAGCAGGAAACAGAGCAGAGGGGGAGTTTCCATCACCGAATCTCAGGTTAGATCAGAGGACACCCCTATTATGGAGAGGCTTTTGGGCACATGTCTGCCAGTCCAAGTGAATAAGTCTTCCAGCTGAATCACGCAAGCCGCTGTTGCAGTCACGGGCGAAGGAGCTCTCTGCTTACTCTCTTCCTGAGGGGCTGTTTGTGGCATATTTGATAAACTTAAATTTCTCAAAGATTGAGATGAAATCCTCGCATTCTCGACTGAAGCAACTGAAGCCCAAAGAAAATAGGTAGAACACCCCAAATCGCAAGTTTAGACAATCTTTCTTTTCTGTGCATGACCGAACACATTCAAAGTCATATTTTATTCTAAGTTATACACACAATCGGAAACGTGTGGTGAAAATGAAGTGTGACAACAATACTGTAATTAGGCACCAGATGTGAAAAACATCTGCCCTTTTTCTGAGTGAAAATACCCTCAGTACACTGAGAGGGGGATAGTTTTCCATCAAATGAATAGGCGGAAAATATATCCGCTGATAAACAAGTGGTGTTTTTCTGCCTTATTAGTAGTATCTATAATGGTATACCATGTATAGCAGGCTGCCTTATTATGGAGGGATCATTGCAGAATGTGCCACTGTTTTGGACGCGATTGTATTTGTTTGTGTAATGAAGCCATCTGCTTTCCATTCTCTCTGTACAATTCCATTAATTAGTGCCACAGTTGATATTAGAAACACAATATTGAGAGATTGCGGGGAGGGGAAGTCTGCAGTGATGACGAGATGACAGAGAGGGTGGAGAGGAGGGTGGGGGGGGGTGTAGAGGTAGAGCAGGGGGGGGGGGGGGGGGGGGAGAGAGAAAGGGGAAAAGAAAGAAAAATAAAATGAGCATGGCCGGAAGTGATTTCAAATGCAGATGGTTATGAAGCTGAGGCAGATGGCTTGTCAGATTGATTATTTTCACCAGCGCTGCATGATAGATACAAGGCGAACGCTGAGCTCTCCCCTCATTTCAGATGACACAGAGTGATAGAGACGTGTCAGCTCGCAGGGTTAATCTCAACGTCATCCAGGCTGTTCCGAACCATTTAGGCCCATCCATGTGTGCCAGCCCATTCATTCCTGACAACCGATTACACCTGTAAATAAATAAGGCCTTTTGCTTGTGATTATGAAGCGGGCAGGTGGGCTTTTGCTTCAGTGGATGTGTCCGCAACGGCGCCTCAGTGATATCTCCTCACAGCAGAGGGGAGCATTCTCTCCGGCCCCATCATTTCATACGGGTGGCATTTCAGCTGACCCATCTGAGAACAAAAGCAGCTTATGGCTGCGTCTCAGCCTCCGGCGTGAAATATCAAGAGCCAAATGACATGTGACAATATGTTGGATGTAAGCTGGCCTGAATATGCTCTGATATGAGCCTGCTTTCCACTGTGACGTCTCTGTGTTTCATGGGGAGCGCAGAGCACTCGAATCAGAAGCTGTTCACATTTCTCTCACATGAAGGGACCAGAAATCACAGGGATGATGGAATCATTCAATGCTATCGACAGTGATGCATTTTGGGTTCATGAGTCAAGTCTACTTTAACTAATATATTATAAATACTTTAAACATTGATA
This sequence comes from Platichthys flesus, assembly GCF_949316205.1. Taxonomy (NCBI): domain Eukaryota; kingdom Metazoa; phylum Chordata; class Actinopteri; order Pleuronectiformes; family Pleuronectidae; genus Platichthys; species Platichthys flesus. Next base: position 17,671,461 of record NC_084965.1, read on the forward strand.
CACCTCTCCATTCTGCAAAAAAAATCTTCTATTCAATGTTGTAAATAATGTAATTTTTGTTTGATTTGTTCAGCTTCGCCTGGCATCTATTGCACCTCTGTCTGTACTGCTTATACTTTAAGGGTGCTGTAGCTGACATTGTGTGAGAAGCCTGGACGGGGTGGCAGCCCAACAAGGCCAACATACAAAGAGAAACAACCATTCACTCCTAGATACACACCTACAGTCAATTTGGAGTCTTAACCCAAGACAGTGTACAAGGAAAATCAATGCATACATGGGGAGAACATACAAACTCCACACGGATAGGCTTCGGCTCAACGCGAATTCAAACCATCTTGCTGTGACGTGACAGTGCAAACCACCCATCAGTATTAAAATCAAATTAAAATTGATTTAGTTCAAATAAAAGTTGGGTCTCCAATAATTGCTTCGGGCTTGTTTGATGAAAACAATTGAAGGCTGAAAAAAAGGAAATTATGAAAGAAGAATTACAGGCCCAGGGTCAAAACAAGGCTGAATAAACTCCCGGTGCCTTTTCACTGTTTAAATTAACTACATTCAATAATATAATCAATCATTTCAAAACGTTGTTGGTCTGGATGACTCATCAAGTATTACTGTCCCGTTTAGTCACTATTTGTATGTATCCACTTTGCTTTGCTGAGCAGTAATCGCATCCCACTGTTGCATGTTTCATAAAAAAGCCCTGTTGAAAGGTGTTGAAGGGTTTCCACTGCAATTGTTGGGGGGCTTTTAACTTGAAATGGTCACGGGAACATTGAGTTTTTGCGGACAGTGTAACACAGTGGCTTATGGATACAGTTTCAAAGTAAAGCCCTCAACATATAATAATGTCACTGTTTTCACTCTAAATTCAGATTTATATTAATAATAAGTGTTTCCGCAGACTAATTTTACATAAGAATGGCAGTTCACAACCTCATATTGTCACCAAAACAGTAACAGGGCAAACTGAGGTAGAATGTCAAAGTAAAAGCCCTTGGAAATATCATATTTTCACAGTTTTGGTTTTGGCAACAGAGAAGGAGATTCTTCTGGCACTTGACAAAGATGATGACACTGAAAAGTTGGCAGAGGGTAGTGAGCTGCTGCGCCGCCTACTTGTTTACTAGTGTGGTAACCCTTACAGTGTACATCAATAAATGGAGGTCTGGTGCTTTGTGTGAAAAGGGTGGCCTGGAAAAGAGTCAAATTGCCGCATGAACTATTGTCCCAGTCGGCAACTGCCTCTCACTATCCGAGGGAATATTGTGAAACTGATGTACCTATTTTTTAACTGTATTGCATCTGGTTTTCATAAAGCATTTGGAAATGCACGAAAGTATGTTACAATATTTCCAGAGATGTATTTTGGAGGCCAGTCAAGTTGATTTAGAGGACTTTAAGCCCCAAACAGTTTGTTCCAGTGGGATGCGGAGGAGGAAAGACGTAGACACAAAAGAAAATGTGTGCAAATGCTTTTCTGGGTTATATTCAGTCATGCATCGAATCAACATATTTTCAAAGTGCATTTAGCTAGATGCGTTTTGGACCAAAACATACACAAATTCCAAACCTCTGCACTTGGACTTTGCCATTTCAGATGTTCTTGAACATTACAGCCAGGGCCGGTTTTTCCTACAGGCGACATAGGCGGTTGCCTAGGGCGCCACTCAGAGGGGGGCGCCAAAAACTGAGGCGAGCAAAAATTAAAATAAAATAAAATATCTTTTTTTTTTTGCTAGGCAGAGTTTTTTGCGCCCCCTTCTCTATGTGGTATGGCCAAAACTATTATATTTAATTACTCTGACAGTAATTTAAGTAGGTTCATTAGAGAAATCAGTAAATGACAGCAGCACTCAGGTGGAACGTTTGGCACGGGAGCAGTTGCACCCTGTACTGTCAGGTGCAGTCTGGATGAGGAACTGAATGCTCCGTGTCGTTCCTGCTGCTGCTTCCATCCTGTATTCTACAGGGTAGTAGTGGGTGAGAGTCACCTACGTTAGCTCCTAAAGCCTCGCTTGATCACCACGGGTGTCATTGAGACTTGTTGACTGGTAAAACAGTGAGGAGAGACACTCGCGCACTAGGTGGGCGGGGCTACATTCACCTGTATAGGTGTTTATTTTACCTGCACGTCGTCTTGGAGGCGGGTCGCGATAGTATATTGTTTACTTTACAGTGTGTAGTTCAGCTCCGACACACACAGACTCTGTAATTCATGTATTGTTATTGTGCCTTATAAAGACCAGTTATAAGCTAATGTTCAATAGGTCTATATTGTAAATGTTTATATTTCTTTATGAGTGATGATGTATATTAAGATGTTTGGAGGAAAGAGACACCATAATAATTGAACGTGAATTTTTTGCACTTAAAAATGCAGTTACACTCAAAGAAATGCTTGTAATTGAAATTGTGTTTAATTTGAATAAGATGCAGTCTGGATGTGGAACTGAATGCTCCGTGTCGTTACTGCTGCTGCATTCACGCTGTATTCTACAGATATACTTTTTTGCTGTGGTATCAATGTTTGGACCCATAACATATATCTCCAACCAATACTTGACATTAAAATTTTGTATCTAACATTAGTGTAAAATGAGGCAAAAATTGAGGTACGAACCTCCTTGGTGTTGTCAGAACATGCTAGCACATTGAGGCTTATGGTTAGAGTATGTGTGTCCAAGCAACTTCAATGAAGAAATAAATAATTTTATTATAAGTTTTCGTGTGTGTGTGGGGGGGGGGGCACCAGGAGTGAAGCTTGCCTAGAGCGCCAAATGTGCTAGGGCCGGCCCTGATTACAGCTAACCTTAAACATATTTCCATCAGTTGCTTTGGTTCAAATGAATACAAGATCAATCACATCTGTAAGTTTGTTAATAACCATTTGGACCTGTTCTTTTTAGTCTTTTTAATATTTTTACCACTACAGTATATTTGATGCTGAACGAAATATAAACAAACCTTTTTAAAAACTTTCCCAACAAAGTATAAAGCACAGACCTGGAATGAAAAGCTCTCAGTTCTTCTTTGTCTCTGGTTGATCAGTGAGTTGGCAGCCAGCTCTTACAACCATTCTCCAAACACCAGAGAAAACAAACACTACCTTTAGATTTGCTCTTTTCATCTCATGTAAAAGTTCTTTACGATAAATTCGAGTCCCTTATTAACTGAGGCTGCTGGTTGGGCGATGCTATGTGTCCGTCCTCCCTCAGCTCCTCATTCTCTGAAGCAGAGGCTGTAATCAAAGCAGCAACAGACTGCAGCGCCGTGTCCCCAGAGACACTAACTGGCCTCTCTGTCATCAACAGCATCCAGTTGTTGGTTTTCTTTTATTTAACCCATTACTGTGAGCGTGTTTGTTTCTGTGTTTCTGCACAAAGACAAGTTAGTCCCTGTGGCACTGGGCTAGAAAGTCTGGAAGTGTGCATGGAGGGAGAGCTACAGTTTATCTACCACGTTATTATGCTAATTAATACAGCATGGGATGTTGAGGGCCAATATTGTTTGAAATTTAATAAAAAAAACGTGTATAAAGCCTAAATGTCTGTACTTATACTCACATAATTGACTTTTATGATACCTTACTTTGGGGAGTATTTATTTAGTAACCAATATCCAGGGTTGGATTTGAGTCAAAATTACAAAAACCAACTGTAAACTGAAACTGCCATTGTCACGGTGTTGGTGCGTAGCACTCAATCTCTGCCTTGGGTCCCACACAGGTTAATCCAGTCATGGATCAAGGGATATATTATACCTTCTTTTTTTTAAGAGTATATATGAGACCAGATATCTGTTGGCCGCTTTCGGTATTTACGGTTTCATAATTTTTTAATGAATAACAGATGAGGATAACAGCATTTGGCAAGCATGTTAATTGAAGCTACCTTTATTCCGTCTGCAAACATACACATCACCTCCACAATGGTAAAAGGATGACTATATACATCTTGGATTTTTCTGCATACCATACCATGGATGGTTTAATGTCATCCTTTTTCACCTTGGCAGCAGCTGAATGTTGGCTTTGCCCCCCCATTAAAGAAACGTCCCAGTCGAGATCAGGCACTAAACAGCTCCCTTAACACATATTATGTTTTCCAATCTGCTAACGATGCTTACGATGTTCCCATCCCTTTATAGCGACTGGGAGCTTAGTGAAAGGATCCTCGTGTGTATCTTTTCCTAATGTAAGTTATTCACCCAATGGTAACACTTCTTTGGTTGGAACTGCACATATTAGTCACAATACATGATTTGAAATAGGAAAACCACCTTTGACATGATTATGAAAGAAAAACAAATGAGGTTTCAACTATATTAATGCTGTATGTAGATAAAACAAATAAAGGCATTTGGCTTGAGGTTTACATAAACTAATTTTAATTATGTATGTTTGCGTGTTACACGTTTGGCTATAAATGTACTTATTTGTAATATATTCCCATAGAAAATAAAATGGTATATAAAATGAAATATTTTTCTAGCCTTGACATACTTACTTTGATTTAAGGACAGGTTCTCTACTATTCCAGTCTGTATTAAAACAATAGTCTAGTTGTCATGGTTTAGGTGAGTGGTCATGGACAGAAGAAACAGTTTGGCTATCACGTGAACCTCCAGTGTTGTGTCAAAATATCCATCCATCCATCCAAAACTTTAGAATAAAATCGGATGCATCAAACGACTTTATGTTGCTATATTTAGCCACAGAGAGTGAATTGTACATGAAAAAACTTTGGAACTTCTGAAGGTATCCATGGGATTTGTCTAACTTACTTGCCTGACTTTGGAATATATTTCCACACAAAACCAATTTGAAGTGCAAGAGACCTGCATGTCCAAAAGATCTGGAGGACATATTACCGCAAGTAAAAAACCTTAAAATTCATTATTATTTAACTAGAGACTGTGGTAGAAACTTTTACACCCCTTTATCAGTGAAGAGGGAGATAAGAAAGAGCTTCTGCCTATCTGACAATTCACCGCATTTTCTGCCTTTTTCTTTGATGGTTGACACTTTGCTCCCTGCTGGAGAACAAGCATCAATCAAAGCCTGCAACACAATGTCAAATATTACCATTTGTTTTACCCTTTTCTCGCCAGATCATATCAGCAATGACAAAAGCAACAGAGAACAGATAGGACTGTGAACACAGCAGCCTCTTCCTATTGAAATAAGTGAGTTCTATTGACTCAATTCTTATCACGTCCCCTTAAACCTTAAAACACTGCAGTTATTAATGTTGTATTTCACATGTTTTTACATAATAAGGATGTCTGTTTGTTTGTTTAACACATTTAGGATCCAGCTGAAGTTCAAACAGGGAACATTAACATGGCAACAATGTTTCAGCAAGAACAAATACTTGCCCCTAGGCCATGAACGTGAAGCCGAAGTTCACAGGACTTCCATCATCCATCAATAGCATCTGAATGAATCTCGCTTTCAAGAGACTTTCGGCTGTCATTAGTGTCAAGCTGCAGTCGTTTCCCTGTCAGCTCTCCCTGCAGGGGATGTTTTTGTAGTAGTTTTTCCGCTGCACTGTCTGGGGGCCACGCTCACAATGGCAACATTGGTCTCCGTAAACAACACTCTTGTCACTCTTGTCAGCGCTTTGCTTTTCATGTCTGCTTCAGCAGGTTGGGAGGTCTGTGTGACACCGTTCGGTCCCTGGAGGAGGGAGGGAACTTGCAGAGGAGATTTTTTGACCCAATTGTAATTTGCTCAGTATCATCTATCCAGCGGATCGTGATTCAATGTCTGCAGAACAGGGAGTGAGAGTCTCTTCTCCTATGGAGTGTTTTCAGTGCTGCTGGCGAGCTGAGAACATAACAACAAACACAGAGAAAGCCAGCCGTGATAATTACGACTTATTGTACAATACATAAATATGAACTTGATAATTTCAGATGGTGACCTCGATAAATTGCGCATTGTGTTTATTTGCAGTTGTTGCCGCATCTCGCACCCTTTTCCCTCACACACACATGCCCAGGCCGGCCCCGCCCCGCCCACACTCACTCCCACAGAGCGACACACTCACAGTGAAGCAGTCGGAGGTGAAGCGAAAACATTTTGTGTTTCAGCTGAATGAGGAGAGCACATTAACGCGGGACGAGTTATGGGTGACATGGACATCCATGCCGGAGGCGGCACTGGACACGCTCCAAAATAAAAAGGAGCTTTAACATTTGCACGATCACTTTTCTATCGCACATTTACACGTCACGTCACATTAATGATATCATGTCACCTTTGGTGTCAGTTAACCTTGTCAGAATGGACATCCTGTTTCCAGTGTGCGAGCAGTGAGCAGAGAAGCTGAGGTCTCACACACTCAGAAGGAGAGGGAGATGGGGGAGGCTGGAATCGAGCAAATAGTGTTCCTACAACTTTGTACAGCACTAATGGAATTAGTGAAATCAGTTGCGCTGCAAAATGCTACCACATAAACCACACCAGTAATTAATAATACTATCAATGGATAGTTTCCCAGACATATTGTTACATTTTTTCTGGAAATCGTTGAGAATAAGATAAAACCACTAGCTGAAGCAGAGAGGAGCTTCTCAAAGCTGAAGCTCATAAAGGCCTCCCTGAGGTCCACCGTGTCACAGGAAGACCTTAGTGGCCTTTCTGTCATTAGTATTAACTATAAAGGTGTTGGGTAGAATGATGTGATAGATGACTTTGCATAAAGGAAGGTCAGGATTTAGCAGCTATGGTCAGCAATGCTATGCTGTTTGATTTGATAGACAAGAAGGATTTGTGCAGTCCGGGGGAGAGGGGCTGTGAGACGAGTGCGAACCCATATGACCCATACGGGGGAGGAAGAATGAAAAGGGGAGTTTCAATAACATTTTTCTTTGAACAGACTGATTGAAAAATTCCTCGGATTGACTGTTTTCATACTTTCAGGGTCTATACTGATTCCCTTCAAGTAAGTAACCGAGAGGTAAAGATATTTCCCTTTATGTACAGTAAACAACTCTTATGTTCTTTATTTTTGTACTGACAAAAAAAGAATAATCAAGTCATTCTCATATACAATTATCTAAAGACAGAAGCCATCATGTGCTGTGCTCTACACTTAAATAACATCACACAAATTGGATAAATAATACAAAATAAGTTACGTTCTTTAACATTGTATTGTCGGGCGTTTTTCAACATTTCGTTGACTTCTCAAAGAATAATTCATAAATCTTGATGAAAAACATCACGCATGTTATGAGGCTGATATTCACAAGTGTTTGCAATGTAGTTCTGATTCAAATGTAAAATCTGAGTCTAGTGACTTCAAATGTGGTACCAACTGGCCTTCCAGTTATTAAATGACATTGTAACAATAGAAAAAAATGAGCTTTATCTGAATGGGTACAGTAGATACAGCAAGCGGCAGATAGGTATCACCTCTGATGCATTTCATTATGTAAATTAATTACTAATACTTTGTTTTTTGTATTGAAAAATAAAACGCTTCGTGAAAGAAATACCAAAACAAATGTGAGCAATTTTTTTCTAAAATCATATGGCCACATGATTTAGGGCAGATTTGAAAATGTGTGACACCAAACCCAACACTGTTTGGTTAGATCAAGTTAAAATGAGCATCAGTGCGCACTTTCTGTTGCCTTTGCTTCTTTATGCAAGGCTTTCCAAGCATATGCAACTGCAGGATATTAGACAGAACATCTGTTTCCTTGCATCTATGAATCCTAACATCTGGGTTCATGTTCTGTAGGTGAATCGGATCATGTCACTCCTAATAACTGACACCACAGTGCACATGGAAGAGGGCTGACACCTGCACTGTCAGGCCTCTTCGCTTGCATGCGATGCAGGGCCCAACAGATGCAAGGAGTCTTGGTATTCTCGGAGTTAACTTAGATTATGTCTAATCAGTCAAAAGATGAGAAGACACATGCTGATGTATAATGGGTGCGAACTGGGTGAAGCAACAGGTTGTCTTGGTCACATGCAGCCCTGATACCATCTGTTCTTTGAGTTCTCTGTAGTTATTTCCTTAACGTTTCTCTCATTTTCTAAAATTTGTGTTTGCTTTACCTCACAGCTAACAATTTTCTACACCATGATGCTGTATTGTTGGTGTATTGTTGCACTTCTCAGGCAGCCATTAGTTTCCATTCATTTCTGTAAATATGTGGGTCAATTGTCAAATTCTTGAAACTTCCTGGGGTTGTGTAATCCATCACAATGAGGTAATGAAATATGAAAATCAATGTAGAAATCAATGAGCAAACTCTTGAAACTTGGCTTACACAGCTCAAATAAGTGTTATTAGTTTGGCAAATAGATTTTTTCAGTAGACAGAAAAAGGAGCTGTAACACAAATACATGCAGTGCTCAGAAAAAGGTACGGCCTGTATAATCAGGCTGCTTTCAAGACTGGTTTTGGTAAAGGGACAGCACATTAGAATAGTCTTTTAAAAACCAAACTGTATACTTTTAAGAGTAAAGTATATGTCTGTTCCTACATATTTTAACTGGCAGCTAGTGAGCTGAACATTGTTGTTCAAATTTCTCACAGTCTGGTAAAAAGTGAACTGTGGTGATTGTGATTGTGTGGTTTATGGCTGTGTTCTCCCCCTTCCCTTCTGTGTCTCCCTGTGTGGTTGTGTGTGGCAGGGGGTGTGGCTGGCTGGTGGCTGCAGCAGGACGAGGCACACCTGCATCCAATCCTCCTAATCATCCTCCTCCATATAAACCTGGGCGTCTCAGCACTTCAACACCAGATTATTCTGTCCAATACGGTAGCAAGTGATGAGCAGGAAACTCTCGACTTCTATGTCTTTTGGATGTACGTTAACCTTGTTGCTTTCTTCATCCAGAACCCTTGTGTGCCTTGTCGCTCGGCTCTTCATCCTCCACGTTGCCAGGACCTACAAGCCAGCCAGCACTCTGCTACTCCTGCCTTCCTTTTCCTCGCCAGTTTATAAACTCCGTTCATTTATCCATCTACAAACCACTCCGTGTCTGCTTTGGGAACCGAACCTTCACTAAGACGTAACATGAACTGTTACCTCAGCTACTTCTAATAAAAGAATGTGTAAGCATACCCGGCATTGTTCTAAAGCCAAAGTTTCTAAGATGAGTAATGATTTATGTTATCCTGACCTTTAAAATGGCAACTGTAAATCATCTTTCCTGCTAATTCATTAACACAATACCAAATAAATGTTCTATATATGTTATATCAACCAATATTTTATCAGTGAGCTAAGAAACAAGAGTATCCACAGAGCTGGGCTCAATTGATGCAGACTACAAGGCTGCCCAGAAGGGCCCACAATACTTCATTTTACCAGCTTAATTCTTGGGACGTGTTAGGTCCCCGACAAGAGAGCGGAGCTCCCCAAGAGTCAAACGAATCCAGCTGAAATCTAAACATTTACATTTCTAAGAATCCAAAATGATATTCATAAAGTCGAATAAAAATTCCAACGTATTCCCATTTTGAATATGTGAGTGCATCTCTGCCATGGTCATTGCTCTTGACTTAATCTGCTGTCAATGTTGCCTGTAACGTGATTCACCAGGACATTGTGCAGGTGTGCTGCTTTCATGTGATGTTTTGTGCACCAATGCATAATTACTGTGTCTGGATTCAGTGTCAGATCAGCGATTTTCTAAAGAGCAGCTGTTGTACACCTGTATTCCGTTCAGCAGCAGTTCTAAATTGTAATCCGGATGCAAATAACTAATAAAACAATTCAAAGTCTAAATTTGTATCATTGTATCTAATACAAGGGTTAGGTACCAAAATCCTACGTGGCCAGTACCTATTAGAACAAATATTTTGTGTTTAGAGCTCTGTACTGAAATTGTAGTCCTTCTTACAGGAAACAATCAAACATATTAGTTAAAATGATCATTTGTATGGCTCATATTTACAAGTTACAATTTGTCTCATAGGGCCTAACAAGATGCACTTAACCCTCAACAAGAGAATAGAATAACTACAACAGTAGCAGGAGGAAGTGGACTAGTCCACCATCTTTATACACAGTCTATGGCTGAAAGACAAAATATGGAGCTATATCTGAGTCTGACTTGTGTTCAGATACTGTTGATTTCCCTCACATGGCGAGAGGTTGTCATAGCCAAGATCTGTTGATTGTGGCCCTTACTCATCTCGCACTCTCACCATGGAGACCGCATTGACAGGGACCATCTCGCCACAGGCTTTTAGGAGATTGAGATGGTAAATCTGCTTTGCATCACCCCATCAGATACATGATAAGTGACAAGGAGCCGCCTGTGTCACTTGTCCTGTAATATACAGCTGAAAGCAGGTAGCAATAAAAACCCTTTACCTACCAGTAGTAATGGCCTCAGCAAGGTTTTTTTTTCATGCTGGTGCTCTGGTTATTTCCAGTGCTATGTTGTTTTTTTTTTTTTACAGCGCTCTCTGTGAATGATTTTCCTTACATGTCCAGATTTTCATTGTCGTCCCTCACTCAGTCTTTATACACTTATATACCACACAAAGGGTTGTCACACTATAAATGATGAAGAATCCAGGCATTTAACCTAATTACTACTTTATTATGCTCTTGTAGATAATTAGGAGATCACTGGTTTAATGGTTGCATTAAGGCACCATCAATCAGTTAATCAGGGGTGTTACAGAAGTCCAAGCAGAGCTGATACATGAGTGGAACTCTTTTTTTTCTCCTGCTTTTTTTGAAGTGTCAGCTGTATAAATGATTTGGTCAGAACATGATGCAAAGCTGGAGTAATACTTTTACTGCAGTGTTACATAGAGAATGTATTCCACAGTGATCTCAAGTTCACTCAAGTTCATACCAGCTGTATTCCGTATAGCGGGACTGAAAAAAGGAACGGGGATGTTTACATGGATCGGGGTTTGACGGACAGATTCTGTGGGCTACTGCCTCGGTTCATATTGCCCCAGATGACCTGCAGTACCACTCAAGCTGCGAGGCCAATACTAAATCAGTCATGTATGTCCTTTATGGACACGGTTGAGATTATAGTGGCTGTGTTGTGATCGCTGAGGCTCAGCAGTCCTGTTAACTTGACACTGTAACTCTCCTTAAGGACCCAACCATGACCTAGATTGAAATTATTTTAGGTCCATCCCAGTGTTACAATATGTGTGCACATGACCATATATTGTTTGCATTGCTTTGGGATGCCATGGTGAGGAAGATTCCCCACCAGGTGATAACCTTGTGACAAGAGGTGTTACTGATTACAGCAGACATTTTACAAGACAAAACATGTCAGTACCAGAGTGACACACACACACACAGGTTTAGACACTACAACGGACATTTTACAGGACAAGATGTGTATCTGTAAAGCGGCAACTTTGTTCTTTAGAGTTACACTTCTATTGTCAAGTTCCCTTTTTACATGAGGGTCAAATTTGAAATCTTTTTAATTTTCACTTAAGCACCAAGTCCTCCACCATGTCAACACACTTCTCGTTACATGATGAACAAAAGTACTTGTAGACAAAGAATGAAGTAGACAATGAGTGAAATTGAATGTTCGCTGCATGTATCAGTGTGTGCCTGTGTAACACTGACTACAGTGGAAACCTTAGTACTACCCGTATTTGTACGTCACATGATCGTGAAAACAAATGTCCCTCCAGGCAGAATAAAAACTACAAAGTATCTATCTTCATCAGCGTTTGTAGATGCAGTTGAAAGCTTGTTAGTGGTCCCTCAGTAAAGATATGTTCTATTCCCGGACCAAACATAATTTTCACACTGTAGACCAGTGAGGTGTACATTATGCACTGCCATCCCATTTCTACTGGCATTAACCTTATCCTTTGTATATATTACAATATGTGTATACTATTTATTCTAACAGAACGATCAAATTGTGATAAAAGATGAAACATGTTTAGACATAACTTATGTCCATGTAAGTGTATGTGGGTAGTATAGTGTTATTTTTTGCTGTGGGGTAAAAACAAAGCCATGGCTAAAGACAAGAAAAAGGATGCAGACACTGAAGGGAAAGAAAGATAAATCCACATTGGTACATTTTGTGTTTTTGTCGTGATAAGCATTGGTCCCAGGTGCTCCTGACCTCTTTGTGTAATGCAATCATCTCCTGCAATCAGCCACTGCACACAGCTCCACGTCAAACCTCGACTGGTTGTTTGTTGAGACCTGGGAAACGTCACTGAGCTTGTTACAGTGTTACTGTGATTAAGATTTGACTTTTTCATGTTTGCCCCTGCTTTACTGATTTACTGCCCACATCAGTTACACAGTGTACACACTAGTTTAAATTGCATTCACAAGGGTCATTTGAAAGGAAATTTCAAAGCAACGGAAGGGAAACATATCTTATAGTTTTGTCAACAACAAGAGGTAGTGGCAACATTTTTCATAAAGTAGCCTTAGTCAGATGGCTGAGATACCAGGAAGAAGACACGGAAAAACTAAATAATCATGGAATAGACCCTGATAAAATACAGACCAGCTGTTTGCAGCACCTGCTTTTGAAGTTTTTTTAAGAGAGAAAAAGGGATCAACTCTATCCACTTACGATAACCAGAACCAGTCAACATCAGCCGTCTGGACACCTGACCAGACAGCACCACAGTGGTGAGAGGAGGACTCAGTGGACCAAGATCAAGGAGGACACTGACATCTGATGCCAGAACAGAGGCAGCAGTTACCAAGTCGAAGCACCATCACCAGCTCCATCTGCAAATCTCAGTGAACCTTTTCTTCAACCCAACACAAAGTGAAGCAAAAAGCCTCTTTATTCTCTTAAAATGCGCCACGCCTGTGAACGTGACACTGTCCCATTTATCTGAGGTTTTACAACCTATTAGCATGTCATGAGTTCACCTCGTGATGAATATTAGAGTAGTCATAAGGGATAATGAGTTCCCAGATGGATGGAGACCTATCAATGCTTGTCACATCCAATCCCACATCCATGTAAAGCGGGTGGTTAAGCCATCTCAGAAACCCAGGGGGTGTCCATGGTAACAGAGCCTGATGCCCCTTCTACCTCAAAGAGGAAAATGGCTTCACATCCATATAATGTCAATAAATTATGCATGAAGTCTAGTGTTCAGACAGCATGTGATGTTGTCTCAGTCTGACAAGACACTGACAATCAACTTAACAATCTCCTCTGTTGTTTTATGTGGATATGTATGACACAGCTGGGTCAGGGGGAGGTCATCTCTAGAGAGGTGATGGGCGGTAATAACAAGGGAAATATTGGTGCCATGTGTGGCAGCTGATTGCAATCCTCCTGTACTGATGTGTCATGACCAAACACACTGTTTTAGCGTTTTTTTCCTCAAAACTCACGTCCTGAATGCTGACGCCATGATTATTTCACCTCATTGTTTCCAGGCTCTTCGGCTCTGTGGGATCCTAAAGACAAAGCAGCTACATTTTGTAGCTCATTTGATTACTCTCACAGTTTGTAAAATGGCCGCAATCGCAGTGTTTCGGTGGCAATTTCACGGCCTGTTGATCCACTTTTGGGTCAATTTCACCACAGTGATTGTACACATTCTCTAATCTGCTAATGCCCATTGTCAGAGTTTAAACACAGTTAGGAAGCAAATATATAGACAATTCTCATTGTAATTATTCTACTTTAATTTATCACTCTGGACCACACACAGGGACACACATATATTCACACACACACAGGAGATTTTTTTTGCCTCCAGGTGGCCAGATGGCGCCACTGGTATTAGAAAAAAAAAAAAAACAAGCACAGGAAGAAAGGTGCATAAATATGAACAAAGGCTAGCTGTCAGCCTCCTAATGAGGTTAGTGAGTAATGGGGTGCAACACAGCTGTTTGTCACTCTTTGACAAGAAGCATGTGGACAACTTCATCTAATCCAACTGTATCTATTAGATCCTGCAGCTCCAAACTGCTGGTGATCCATGGGAAATATAATGGTTTCCGAGCGGTCTATTGATTTATTGAATGGTCTACTGTTATGGCTTCACAGAAGACGTGGAGCTATAGCACGACACTAATGTCAATGAGGTCGCTGCAGCCTCTCTAATTTGACCAGAAGGAAAAGTGAAAGATATACAATGTCTCAGCATGCAGATTTTTGTCTGCAGTATTTTATCAATCTAACAATTCCAATAGGAACTACTACCCAGATCCTGAAAATACATACATATACTGTGTATTTAAACTAATGCAGAGATTCATAGTCCCCATTGCATGATTTCTAATAATTTTGGTGACACCTTTAGTTAACCTGGTTCCTTCACTCTTTTTGGTCAACTTTATCCGTAACAATATAACTCAAACTCGCAAGTAGATCACCATGAAATCCCCCCTTGGCCTCCAGAGGATTATTCTTTGTACTAAATAGTGACAATAAGCCTTCATTTTGATCATACTACAATTTGCCAATCCTCTAGGTCACACTTCTGCTAGATGCTTTATCACCCGCAGATCCAGGGCCTCTGTGGCCGCACCATGGATTACGGTTTGTGGATCGCGCACCGGGGGTCGCGGTGTTGGATCCAGTGTGGCGGATTCTGAGTCATGTGGGCTGATCGTGGTGCTGGTGGCGGACCCTGTGTCGCATTTCCATTGGGCACGGGTGGTGGACCAGGACCGCGGTGGTGGCTTGTGATGGGTCCTCCTGGTGGGCGGCGGTGGACGGTGACTGAGGACTGAAGTGGCGTCTGGTCTGGATGGTGGATCGTGGTCTAGATGGTTGCTGAGCATGGACTGTGCTTCATCAATGCTGCTAGAGACTTTGATTATTGATGATGTTCTCCTGCACGTGGCATCTATTGCACTTCTGTCCGTCCTGGGAGAGGGATCCCTCACATGTGGCTCTCTCTGAGGTTTCTACATATTTTTACCCTGTTAAAAGGGTTTTTTGTAGTTTTTCCTTACTCTTGCTGAGGGTTAAGGACAGAGGATGTCACACCCTGTTAAAGCCCTATGAGATGAATTGTAATTTGTGAATATGGGCTATACAAATAAAATTTGATTGATTGATTGATTGACTTCTACAGGAGCATCTCCCGATATAAAGCCCCCATGGAAGCATTCAAGAATACAAGAATACATTTGTTAGTCTGGGAAATAATCCTGGTTAGAGTGATTGCTTTCTTAAAGGACTGCTGTCATAGCTACAGCAAATCACAACAATGACATAAGTAACAATAACAGATATTTATATCAAATAGAAAACTAACAGGAATCTCCTGGGTAAAATTATTTTGACCAATCTACCTCAACCTCTTCCTCCTCCCAAAGCAGATTTTGTTGCTCCTCATTCTATAACATTTAACTCTCTCTCTTCAATTATAATTACTATCAATAAAATAAAACAGTTTGTAATATTCTTTGTGATCCAGAGTACCTTCCTTTTCATAACTACAATCAATCCAACATGCAGTTGCTAGCGTTTTTATCATCAAAAGTAAAGGTCACCTCGTCAACCTTATCCTTACCTCTGATCACTGGCTACTAATTATTTCAGATTCAAAGCTCCCCTCAAAGAGTCACAACTTGTGTATTTTTTTTGTATCAGTTATTTGGGGAGCTGTGTTTTTGGAGGCATTAGACCTTTTGTAGGGGTCTCTGAAGGAAAATTGCTCCTGGTGTTGCCTTGGTTGTTATCTGTGCCTATGCACCTAACAGTCGTTAAGAGTATCCAGCCCTCTTAAGGGCCACTACCTGAGGACTCCATAGTTCTTCTGGGGAATTTTAACACTCATGTAGCCAATGCTGGAGAAACCTATGGGAGTGATTTTAAGGAACAGCCTGCCTGCCTGATCTGAGCCAGTAGTGATGTATTGTTCGACTTCTGTGTTAGGCATGGTTTGGATAGAACCCTTTCGGCCTAAGATCGCTAATTGACTTTGTGACAGTTATTTGAACAGGGAACAGCTGGCTCAGGACCTTGCCTCTGAGGTCAACTTCCTGAAAAAATATTACATGTATCCCGGCCATGTTAAAAATGTATATTGTTGTTTCATAGGTTCATAGTCACTCCAGTAAAATAAACCAGAGTTATGACTTAGTAACGGTGACAGAAGTCTGGAAGGCCCCATAGCCATGTGTGCTTGTTTAGAAAGTGGCAGATGCATTAGCCAATCACATATTGATTTATAGTGAGTAGGACCATTAATCAGTGGTCTTGGCCAACCAATAGGCTTAAGGCCACTGCTATCTCACTGTGTGGTTTAAGCTACCTAGCAGATAAGCGACTTTAGTTTGTCCGTCAGACAACCCAGTAGGCTAAGTGATAGGATGTGGGAAAGTAAGGTAGGGAGGAAATTTACTCAGAAATTAAACTGGCATGTTTATTGATATAACGGAAATTCCTCTCTTAACCTGATGAAAAAATATCTAAATTTTACAAGAAGGTATATAGCTTTGATGCAAGACAGTTTTGGCAGATTAATTGTTTAAAGAATTGGGGTAAGAGGATGAAGATGTCTGGGGGTCTGCGGTGGACTTCATATGATTATATTCTCAACTTGCAATACTTTAATGGAAAACCCTTTTGATTTCTTGATTTGTTGACCCTCAAGCACTCAAAGGATATCAATTATTGAGGAATCACCAGACTTTAAGACTCAGGCCCTAAAGGCAGCAATTCACCTCCATTTCACTCTCTTGTTGTTTATGATGCATGTAAATTTAAATATGTTATAATTTTGTCAGGATGTTTTCGGTAAAATGAAAAGAGACGTTAAATTGGGGAGAAAGGATTCAAGTTACGGTAGTGCAGTGTCAATATCTAAAAAAAGAGTAAGCGTGTTTGTCTTTATGCATGTTTTTATGCTGCTTGCATGACCTTTAAACTGGTCTCCAGCTGCAGATCCAGCTGTCATACTAATGGTGTATCCTGGACCAGAAGTTTGAAACAATCAATGTCTTGAATGATAAGACGAGGAAGAACAAATGAAGGCCCTACTCAGTATTAGCGTTGCTTTCTCAATAAAGTGCTCGGTAAATGTATATTTTTACAGTGTGTGGAATACCCAGTACCAGTGGAGGGGGTATGTTGAAGTAAATATGTTGGACCTTTTTGTCAATGTGTTTCAATGTGTCACATAAACTCTAGAGTGAATCAAACAAAGTCAAAGGAAACTTCAGTACTGTACATGTCCTATAACATATGATTAGTGTTATTTTTCAAGTGAGCGCGGGTAAGCGGGGGAATGAGGAGGAAGGACACACGGCAGGGTTATACGACACTGTTACGGGCCGCCACCGCAAATTAAACGTAGCAGAAACCCTGGCTACCTAATGCTTGTCAATGTACACTTCTGAAAGAGAGTTTGATGACAATTGTAAGCAACAACTATTTTTTTCAGATGTATTTTTGCATACCCCCAGAATTAACCTATCAAGGCTTTCAGGGGGTCTCAAGTGTCAATCGAGGGACCCCCTAGATAATAATGTTGATTTTACAAACACTCCAGACTGTGGGGGTTTCTGGTAGGAGTTTTGACTACCATTGACATAACATACCACTCACCATGCAGACGGTCATTTTTTTTAATGTCAAAAGTAAATCCATGTTGACTGATATCGCTCTGCATCAATTATTACAACATAAAGTTGGCAGATTCACTCCACATTTTGATCGTCTGGGCCCGGAGCACATTGAAGGCTATAATTCCTGGATTAAAGCAAAAAGAGAAAGACGTTTGCTGTTTCATCAATAAATAAGTCTTCAATTAAACAGCACTTCATGATCGATTGATTAATGTGAGATAATGGGGAAGGCTTACTGCTGCATGTAAAATGACAAATGTCGGGCTCGGGAGGGGCACAGCGGCTATCATGGACTAATCATAATGGACTAATCCATTAACAAGCATTCAGCAGCAGGGGTTCATTAACCGAGATAGACATGTAGGGGCTCAACTTGTATCTCTCCGCTCAAGTCTCTTCAGAGAGACATATTACTCTGTTGTGCTGCAGGACTGTGCCAGCAGAAAATCTGGGCGTTTCTTCATCCGCTCAATGATGTGTGTTTATGTACATGTGCATGTAGTATACTCAAATGGCAAGTTTGAAAGAATTACCAGATGGCAGTGTTCTTAGGGGGAGACTGCCAAGGTTAATGATAATGAAGAATTAACAGGATTGATGTGTAATTAGACTGATGGATGGAGTGACTGGGAGTGCACATTTGTGATTGAATGTATGTACCCACACACACATGCACACACACACATAGACCCGAGCCAGCTTCATCATGGAACAAAATTCCCTCAGGTCTATTATACTCAGCTTATCTTCAGACATGCAACGTGGGTTTAATGTGATGGAGGACACAGTTTAAATGCCATACCGTCCTCATGCGAGATAGGTTCTCACATGAGCTTGTCGTGTCACACATGAATCATGTGTCTCACCTCAGCGTGAGGACCTTGTGTAGATCACCTACACTTTCCTATTGGACCACTGACTCTGAGACACGCTAATTTCATATCCTCGAAATCCTTATCCACAAGGTTTAAATTGATCGATTTTGGAAAAAAACTCAAAATCCAAATGACTTACTGTCGGAGCTCGACAGGCTTGCTGGTGTAAAACAGTAGTGTGAGGCCCAGGTGGAGACTTTTTTATTTCCATACAGCCATCTCCAAACAAGAGGCTTTACCCCTCCGTCTTTATCCCCCTCTAATCTCCTCTGTGCCTTCACCCCTTAATGAAGCAATCTGTACTTGGATAAGGGTCTACCCTGGATAGTGTAATTGGCTCCCCTCTGACTGAACCTGAAATGTCCTATTGGAAAGAATGAGCCACATACCACAATCGGCCATACATTCATGCTTTGCCCTGGGTTCTCCATCAGCAGATTGTATATCTATTGTGTTGAGGCATATGTTGGTTTCTTTTTTATTCTTGTTAAAACCCATCTGCTGTTCATCATTTATATTATATTATTAAATACATGGTATCTACTCCAAGCTACTTGCAGCAACAAATTATATTGGCTTAGCTTCTCTCTATGTGATTTCATCAACATGAATAAAGAACATGTTCAGTGTTTATGCCAGAATTTTTTTTCCATGACATTTGCTTTAAAGCTTCTTTAAAAAAGACCCAAGGTGACATAAATAATTTAAATATTTATGTGCTGAGTGCAAAAACTAAAATGTCTGTCAGAAGAGAAACACTTCATTCATAACATACAATGGGATCCAGTGAATTACATTGGCATATTTATATAATCATATATATATATATATATATATATATATATATATATTTAAAAAAAATTGTAATTAGGTCAACACAACCTTCTGATCATTCTTTGGTTCCAGAATGACAGTAAAGAACTTCGGTAATCATAATCATCCAGATATCAAGTACTGAAATTGTCACTGAATGAGACCACACCAGCAATACTGCCTCTGGATTGTGACACCAGCAACAAGAGCAACACACACTCAAATGATCAAGCAATCTGCCCAAATTATGTGTAATTATAAGCAAACCAAGAATGCTGTAAATATTTGATAGCATACTGTAAAACATAGCACTCAATAACATGAAATAAGCTGCATGCTAGGTCTACCTATAACTTAACCTAAACATTCAATACCTCATAATAATTTTCTTGTACTATACAAAATGACTAGTGGTTCGTAAAGTTCTCAATCTGGGGATGAATGTCTATATGCAATGCAACACAATCCATCTAATAGTTGTGGTTTTGTATTAAAGATATAAAACAACCTGCTCATGGCACGAGAATTCGAGTGATCAGTCAAACTATTAAATACATTATCTGGAATAATGAATTTGCTCAAGTCATAGGAGTCTTTTCAGTTAAGTAAGGTGGTGGGTGCATGTCAGTGTGTGAGCGAAACAGACTTCAAGAAATATTTTCCCTTGCCAGGACATGTCCTCTTTTGAGTTTCCTTCTAGTTGGTACTTAAAAAGGTTGTAAATAATAATGCTCTTGCATTATAATTGTATACCTTATTACTCTGTATTATCCGTAACAGTAGGAACATTAATAACTCTTCCAAATCCAAAAACCATAGAGCCATGCCTTGACGCTAATGTCTCATTTACACGTAAATCTGAAGCTGCTCCACAGAAAATGAATAACTCCATTAATTAAACAGACCGGAATGTTTCCATTTTTTACCTGAATGCTTTTTGTTGTACAGGTACCATTTCAATCCAGCGAGTGTCCCTGTACACCCTCAGGACACTAAACCCAGTTACAAAGCCTTGAGCAATTACAGTCGCATTTACAAGAGAATTAAGTCTCACACTGAGCTGTTATTAAGATGAGACATCTGCTGTATGCATGGAGGAATTTGGGAATGGATTTTCTGCCATGAGTCCTTCATGTTCCAAGCCGAAATCTCACTCCATTGTTTGCATGGAAAAAAGCACTTTTGGTCTTGAATACATTTTGATAGCATGGTCATGCTTTCTATGCCTGTATTAATTTGATGAGTGGTTGTTGAGAAAATTGAAAAATACAGAGATTCCTCCACTATGTTTTTTAAATCATAAACTTTACTGGATGTTACCATCGTAGCCCTGTTTTCTTTTGAATTGACACACAAAACTTCAATGATGAACTGAAATCATCAAACTTCTCACTCCAGTGTGTCAGGTAAGAAACAGGCAAGTACACAAGTGCACTGTTACAGAAGTTCAGAAGACACATCTTGTGGAGGATTGTGCCTACACCCTCATTGACCATGGAGGAAACAGCGTGGTCTATGGATAATTTCCTGCTTTGTTAGGTTATTTGAGACGCTGTACTCTATGCAGTTCGGCCACCAGCATAGCTAGCTTTTTAGCCTTGTCCATGGCACAGAATGAATCCTGGAATACCATCCTGGAATAAAGCCTGAGAATGATCCAGCCATTAGATCCTTGTCTCTCGGCCATGTTGGAAGGAACCTTTGAAAATGGACAAGTCACACAATCCGTCTTTAAATGTATCCTCTGTAGGTTGCGGGCCTTGAACTGGGACACAGCTTGTGTGTTCAGACAGATACAGCAGGATATTGCAAACTGGAGCATGAATGTTTACTTTTGACCTGACACTGGGATGGACAGATACGGACATGATGATCCACTATAAAGTTCAGTGCTTTCATCTTACAACAGAAGGAGATGAAGTACCTGCTTAAACCATTGGTCATTTCTGTCATGAATTCACCAGATGTCTACTTGATGTTTTTATCAATATTTTTGTAATGATACACCACAGAAATATGGTGCAAATGCAGTTGGAAACTGTAAACTCTCTACTAGAGATGAGCCGAATACTCGGCTGAAACGAGTATCCGCTACGGATAAAGCACTTTTGCCGAGCACGAGTATTATACGAGTAATATGAGTCATTATCTGTGCTGTTCTCTCAGTCACTCAGGTTCGCTGGTCTTTTCGGTTTCTTCAGCTTGAAGTTTGTTTTTATTTCAGTTTGTACTTACTTATTAACCAGTAGAGTTCTGTTAAACGTGGGTTCGTTTAGACGTGGTGCTGGTAGAAAGCGACTCGCGTTGCGTCTCTGCCTGTCTGAGATTTTTTTTTTTTTTTTTTAAACAGTTTTTTTTTTTTTTTACTTCACGCATTAGGTGTCTGACTACTCTCTAGCGTCTGGCTTCTCTCTCTCTCTCTCTCTCTCTCTCTCTCTCTCTCTCTCTCTCTCTCTCTCTCTCTCTCTCTCTCTCTCTCTCTCTCTCTCTCTCTCTCTCTCTCTCTCTCTCTCTCTCTCTCTCTCTCTCTCTCTCTCTCTCTCTCTCTCTCTCTCTCTCTGCCAGTCGTTGGAGTTTTTTTTTTTTTTTTTAAACCATCAGTTGGCTCTAGCCAGTTTTATTTTACTCCACAAACTTGTCTGGACGCGGAAGTGTCGACGGACCTGACTCCAGATCAGTTTTTCACATCAGTTCCCTCAGGGTTTGAAGAAATTGTGACATCAATGCATGTTACAGCATTAGTCAAGTTTAGCACCATTATGCCTGCTGAGTAAAGCCATCTCACACGCACACACACACACACACACGCACACAAAGCAGCACTATTTCCAGTCTTTCACGAGCAGTTTACATGAACCTAATTTTAATTTTTTTTTTTTTTAATTTTAATTAAATATTACAATTTAGGCTACACACACACACACACACTCCCCCTCTCTCTCTATGTCTCTCTCTTACTCACTCAAACACACACTCACACACACACACACACACACTCCCGGGTTAAATCACACCCACTTCCGGGTTAGGCCCCGCCCACTCCGAGTACGGATACGGATACAGATAATTCATATGGTTAACAGATACAGATACAGATACAGATAATGCTGTACTCGCTCATCCCTACTCTCTACTTGAGGACTATTTTCTCCTACTGCACATGAGAATTTGTCTTCATAGAATTGTATTATTCGTGTGTATAAATATATATATATATATATATGTGTATGTAAGAATTAGTGTAAATTACTGGTGAATATTTCTGTTCACGTGTAAAGTGTAGAAATATGACAGCAAATAACAGTCTGTTCAATACAATATACATAACGGTTATAACTTATTTCTCGATGCACATGTGAATTACCTAAGTAGCAATTAATGTTGTATATGTTTATACATTAGCATCCACAGTGCAGGACACAGCTATTTATGTAAAACTGTTACTGCAGTGCTGCTACTTATGCAAAACCCACGAGGAACTGGTGCAGATGATCACGGGGGCGGGAAACAGGACAAAGACAGGAAGTTAATTCAGAATCACGTGAGGAGCGAAACCTAAAAATGTAAACACACACTCAGAAAGAAACAGCTGAACACAAACACGCAAAATGTCCACAAAGAAAAGTGTCCAACAAAACCAATGACTAAGAGTCCAAAGTCTAGAGTCATGACACATTACTAAAAGTAGAGCAAATTGAACAGGTTATTGATGAACCATGGGTTTAGCTAGATTATTTGAAACTATAACCTAAACGGCACTGGATTTTGCAGGCAAATACTGAGACCTATATTTAGGACTTGAAAAATCTTGGAAAAATATATATCTGCTGATATCAGTACTCTGTCTCATGTGCAGAAAGACCAATGTGCAGACACTCGGCATTGAAGCGGCTGCTACCACTTAAACATGCTCCTCAAACTGTAAAGACATGATGAAACTTTTAACCAAACAGAGTCACATTTATTTGTTCAGAATGTAGGGAATTGAAACAGTTTTTTACAAAAACAGAAATGTCATAGTTTACCTTAAAAAAGAACAATCAAGGTTTGATGGCTATAGATCAGACACAGACAATAAACTACTTCAATAGTATCCATGAGTATGGAGCAAGTCTTTATTTTTTGTATTCAAATACAGAGCATATCTACCCATCTATCGACACATATTGAAGCGTTCAACGTGACATGTGTCTATATTTATCAGTCTACCAATATATTTAAGTGGATAACAGACCACATCACCTCCCACTGGCCACACAAACTAGTATTTGTGATGAAGATTCATGGTTTTCTCCCAAACTGTCAGTCTTAAATGGTGCAGGGCTACAGAATCCGGAGTTGTCAGCTGGATGTTTAGAGAGTTACTCATACATCACCTTTTCTAGTAACTCAGCCTGTGGTTTAACAAGTGTTCCATGGCCCTCCTCCAGAAAGTGCCATGTGATCCTCTGAAATCCCCTGTGAACGGGGGCTTTGCTGAAGAAATAAAAAAGCGAGCACATCACTGATTAAATACAGTAAGGCTGCTGTTGGTTTCACTTCTTTGAGGTAGGAGAGCACTTTGTTGGGATTAGTCCACCCCCCTGAGTCAGATCTTTATTGAGAGAGGCCGGTTGATGGAGTTCAACAAAGTGGACTCCTTGGATCTCACTCCCATATTTCTTCAAAAAAAATGTTGTACCCATCTTCAACCTTTGTTCATTATTCAAACCATCAGATTTACTCTCCTGTTTTTTTTTTCCAAGAAGGCTCTGAATCTGTAAAGTGCTAACCCACTCTCTCATTGCGTCTCTTGAGTCATTGCAGACCCAGCTTTCACCACTCCAAATTCACTCATGATGTCTCTCTATGCACCCAGTTTGTTTATTCATCTGGCCATTAATGTGCATGGAAACGGCAAAACAATAAAAATAAAAAAATAACATTTGTTTCTTCCTAAGCATTAAGAGCTAGTAGTGCCAAGTAAACAAATTATGCTGAATTATCTTTGTGCAAGATTTGCAGTATGTTTAGGCTACCTTTGGGTAAATTAACTCTACAACTCATTAAGACCCAAGACAAATCCCTGCATTATGCCAACCTCAACTTGGTCCCTGAAAGATTATCACACAAGTGATTTTCCAATATTTTCCGTAATGTCAGGTGGACATTTTATCTAGGATACACAGTGGAGTCCTAAAGGGCTCCATTTTAACGATCTTCTATGCAAATGGCATGAGGCATAGGGCACAAATGCATTTGGTTTGTGTCCAAATCTACTTTTGCTTATTTACTGTGGAAGATAAGGTTGTTTAGCGCCAGGTGGTCATGGATGTGTTTTGGACATACCAAGCAATAAAGCCGTAAAAGAGAAGACTTTTGTTCCTCAATAGAACATTACACTGCCCCAAGTTAATGCACACCAATTTGACTATCCTATATTTTCTGTAAACTAACTCATCTGGATTGCATTTCACAAATGCATCATCATATCCCTTACATCGAACACAGTGATGACTGTTGTGATAATGATATTTTGTCACAGCTATCAGAAAATGATTGGGGAAAACATTAAATCTCCATAAATACATCACGAAAATACAAATTGTCATAATTAATTTCATTATTGTAATTGAAATAATGACTTAGGTATTATGTCAACTTCCCATATTTATCCTCTGTCAAGCAAGTGTAATAAAGTCATTCTTTTCATTCTTTTTTTTTTTCGGAGGTGGGAATCCTTTCTTTAACAGGGACACAAAATGACAAATCCTAAAGAGTGAAATAAGTAATAATAATAATAAAATCGTGTTTAGTCAGTGAAAGGGGCTGGGAACACATTGGAGGGAAATAAGAGTCTTTTATATGGAATCAATATCCATTTGACTGTAAATCAAATTTTGAACAAGAATCCTGGAATTATAAGACCCTGATCTATTATTGCTCCGAAAACTGTGTGCACACAAACTACACAGAAGGTCTTACCTTTTATGCTTAACACCTAGTCAGGACTACTAAGAATTCATTTGGAGTCTTTGTGTGTGCAAAGAGGTGAAATTGCTTCATAAGCTCATGACACATGGACAGTGCAAAGAAGCAACAAAAAGGTATTAACCTGTTATCAGTCCTAGTATCCACGGTTCCTCCTTGAAGTCTTTCACTGGAGGTTCTCCAGGCACGTCCAGCTGGTGGGAGACCCCAGGGCAGCTAAAGAGGTTACATATCTAATCTGGTCTGGGAATAACTGGGATCCCCCTAGGAGGAGCTTGGATTCGCAGAGGGGCTTCTGGACCACAATGCTTAACTTCACGCTACAGCGACCAGACTCCAGATAAGTGAAGGGTGGCCAAAGCTATCATTAATGTCACATTCAGAGTAAAGAACACACACACACACACACATAGTACAGCAGTGCCTGATTTCTTAATATTGGCCATCGCTCATGTTATTCTCTTATCCTTCATTGTGCTTTAAACGGTAAGACCTAGTTGATTTTACGAATGTGACTTTGGGTGTTTTCACTGTTGGTGTCAGATTATCATATTAATTTGTTATAAATATTACAAAACTGATCAAGCCATGGCACTGAGAGCTGCCTTGCCGCTGTTTAGAAACATTGTGATTAGTTAGATAGAAAAGGAAAGGAAATTTGCATTTGGAAATGAGATGACAAACATTGCAACTAAAGACATGTTACAGATCATTCACTCTAATTCTGGGCACAGTGTATGCAGTAATACATCTCAGTCGTCAGTTTTGGTAAGTTAATACTATTTTAATCAAATGGCTCATTACAGCTCCATGGGAAACAGAGTAGTGGGTGTGGAAAATGTGCTCTGTGCTCCGTAATGGAAATCAACAATCCTCAGTGTCGAGGGACGGACAACCCAAGCAAGTGCACCGACATGTGCAAGTGCACCGACATGTGCAAGATTCTGAAAACAGGGATTTCTTCTTTTACACTTGCTTCCAGAATAAAAGGATACGTTTATTTTTATTTGGGCCAGTATAGTAATCATTCTGCATTCTTTAATTGTATTTCTCTTAAAGGGAGGGCGATTTTGCCCAAGTGACATTCACACTCCAATTGGCCAGTTAAGGATTGAACACCATTCTCGATAAAGCTCTGAGTCTGATAATCCTCCTGATCGTGTACAGGACGATCAGGAGGATTATCATGTTTGACAGCCTGAGTGGCTGAGATAAAACATCAGTTTTTAACAAGTTGATTACTAACAGTAATGATACCATTATTCATAAAGTGCATACTAATAAGTGTGAGCAGTGAATCTGCTACAAGGTAGACAATGGCCAATAGATCAACATTAAAGGCAACATATTATGAAAATTCCACTTTTGTAGTGCTTCTACACGTTAATTTGGGTATCTGGCATGTCTACCGTCCCAAAACCTTGGCAAAAAAACAACTCCTGCAATTTGTTGTGGTTCCTCTATGTCAGAAACGATACGCTAGAGTGCGCTGAATGGGATTACGACCAAAATAAACGTCATAGTCAAACCATGCCCATGTAGCCTACATGGCCTTGGACGAGCGAGCTAACGCTAGCGGGCTCCACCGGCCCGGTTAGCTCATGAGCTAACGCTAGCGGGCAGGGAGCTAACGCTCGCTGCTGCTACCCGTCAGACATTTAAGAGTCAGCATAAACAAGGGACCCCCGGGACACCTCTTAACGTTGACTCAACAGTGTGGAAGGATGCTGCTGCTGCGCTAGCTCAAGCTCCCACTGCGGGGCTGCACTGGAGAGCTGGGGTTCTCGAGCCAGGCTCACCGGGGGTGAGGGGGGCGGGGCACTCATAACAGGTCAATCTGAGGAGGGCTGTATTAGACAGGGAAAAAGGTGCTGTTTTAAATTATCCATTTGGTATTTTGACCAAAATATGTTACAGACATTTCATTAAGACCCCAAGGAGCCATATCAACTGTGGTAAAATGAGCATAACCAATCTATGAGAAAACACGTTACTGTCTTAAAATATACATTTTATCATTATATTTCACAAATAATCTTCTGCTTGCGTGATCTACCCTAAAAGTGCATGGGTTCTTCCCTAACCAATACTGTGTCTTTCCACCAAGTTTCATTTTAATCCAACCAGAAATGTTTCCATAATCTTGGTAACAAACAAACACAGATTGAAACATAACCTCCTTGGCTGAGGTAACCATGTACAATACGACCGCAGTCTTAACACAGGTACATTCATATTTAGCAGATGGAGCAGCTGCTTACTCGTCAAGGTGGCATTAATTACAAGAGCTGTGGCCTAATTTAAGGGCCTCATCCTTCAATGGCTGCATTTGTAAACTGATTGTGTCCCAGCGGAACGACTAGGCCGTCTCATTTTGAAGGCTCAATCCAATGTGGCAGACAAATATATCCTTCCATTGCCAAGCAACAACGGATCAAGCGGATGGATCCTTCTCTGGCCAGCCTATCCCAGGATTCATTGCAAATGTGCGATAAAGTTAAATGAGCTATAGGGTGGCTGCGCTGCAATAAGTGCATTGGAACACGGCCTGGATTCCATGCTCACATAAACAGGCTCTGGCCACACCAACATGCGGAGTACGGTCTTGTTGTGGGGGATGTCACAAATATTTACAGAAAGGTATTTTGATAGTCTAATCTAGTTAAACTAAATGTATATATTTTTTAGCACTTTTTTTGACCTCATCGTACAACCCTGCAGATGTGAGAGAAGAAGATTTCACTCCACTTCAAAATTCTCTGTTAATGTCTTTCCTAAAGTAAGAAAAAAATTACTTGTAATTCAGCTTGGAGCATATTTGCATATTATTAGGCTAAATTAATTACAGTTTTAATTATTTAGCATCATATCTGCAAGTTGATATTTCCACATTATATAGTAAGGCTCATCATCATGGGCTTTCAGATTTAGAGCGGTGGAAGGTCCCTGCTGAGATCAGGCCTATGAAGTTACTATACGTTTTTACAAGCAATCATTTTACATGGAGGTGTCATAGACCTTGCGGTATAAACAGAGTTGAACAGACAGTTCACTTTTGAGATTCATATAAAAGCAGCGGCTTGGGGCTAGCTTATCTACTGAGCCTGCAAAGGTCTTCAAAAGACAGAAATGTTAATACCAGGTGATCCACCATCATTTCAGATGGTTAGGAGTCGGCCAACAACTGAGGAGGAGAATAATTCTAACTCTATGATCTCTCTGATCAATGACATATGGTTCTATTTTTTCTCTTTTAGGTGGTTAAGCTGTGTAAGAAGTCTATCAATGTGCTGCAACTAAAATTTCGGCACATTTAAACTAGATACTTTCATCTGAATTGAGACCTTTTTTGAACAACTGTGGGAGGGATCATCTTATGACACAGTTTGTAGTGTTTTTACAGCTTTCTGACGGTTTAATAGTTGTGGTTTTAGGTCTGTATGCTTTTGAGATACTATTCTGTGGGCTTGACCCCCACTGTAGATACAAGAGTACTGAAATTGGCCAGACTTTGGGTCTACAACTTATTGAGGAAGCTCACTGTTATCATTTTCAATTTCCTTTATTATGCAGCTTGGTAATCAATTTCCCAGTGCAGGGGTAAAAACGAAGACGTTTTATTTTTAACTCTGTCTTATACAATGAGGATGATAGTGGTAGTTAGATATTTTCTCTTAGCGTGATAAACAAACCATGTGAAAGGTGAGATTTCACATTTTACAGACTTATGCACATATTTTCTTGTATTGCATTAATTGTCACCCACTTATCCGGGCTAAGTGGGGTATCCCAGGCACCCCTCTTCCTAGCCAAGCTTTCCAACTCTTTCTGGGGGATGGCGCCGCATTCTCGGGCCAGATGTGATATATAGTCCCTCCAGCGAGTTCTGAGTCTACCTTGGGATCTCTTTCCAGTGGGTGGTGCCTACTTGAGATTGTGTCTTTCACCGTCCGATTAAAATATTGAAATTAAACAATACTAGAGCGAGAACTCCACACAAAAATCTAATACAAATAAAAAAAAACCCTGAAACAACACAGGAAACCCAGACTTTTAAATGTGGTCTTTTAAACATTAGATCACTGCAAAAAAAGGCTCTTTTAGTCTCCAATTACAACATAGATTTATTGTCCCTCACTGAGACGTGGCTGCATCCTGATGAATATGTCAGTCTAAATTAATCTAATCCCCCCAGTCATATCAATTCACAGGTTCCTAGAGAATTTGGGCAAGGAGGTGGAGTTGCTGCTATTTTTAACTCCAGTCTATCAATTAATCCTAAACCTGAACTTAGCTACAAATCTTTTGGTTCTTAGTCTTCCACACAAATCCAGGAAACACCAACAGCCAATCATATTTGCTGTAGTTTACCGTGCTCCGGCGGCTTATACTGAATTTATAACGGAATTCCCTGAGTTTTTATCAAACTTAGTCCTAAAGACCGATACAATTATTATTGTTGGTGACTTTAATATTCTCGTTGACAATAATAAAGATTGCCTTAGCATAGCATTTATTTCAATACTACACTATACTTGTTTCAGTCAGTGTGTGCACAAACCTACTCATTGTTGTAACCACACACTTGACTTTTGTATTATCGTACGGTGTCGGAATTGAAAATTTAACAGTACTTCCGCGCAATCCATTTCTATCAGACCATAATTTAATAACCTTTGATTTGTCAATAACTGAATATATGCCACTAATAAAAAATTCAGTTTCTAGATGTCTACCTGATAGTGCTGTAGCTAAATTTAAGGAAACCATTCCAATTACATTTAAACCCGTATTAGCAGTAGATATAAACAAAAAATTCTTTAAAAACCTGAGCTCCATTGAGATCGACCACCTCGTCGATAGCTCTGCAGACTCATTACGATTAACATTAGACTCAATAGCGCCTCTAAAAAAGAAAAATGTCAAACATAGTAAATTAGCTCCCAGGTATAATTCCCAGACTAATGAGTTAAAACAATTATCAAGAAAACTAGAAAGGAAGTGGCGCTCCAGCAACTATGTTGAAAATCGAATAGACTGGAAGAATAGTGTTAAAGAATATAAAAAGGTTCTCCACAAAGCAACTATTCAAAACTAATAGAAGAGAATAAAAACAACCCCAGGTTTTTCCTCAGCACTGTAGCCAGGCTGACAGAGAGTCACACCTCCACCGAACCCAGTATTCCTCGATCCCTAAATAGCAATATCTTTATGACCTTTTTTAATTAAAAAATTCAAACTATTAAAATCAACCATCTCCTGCCCTCAATTTGCACTTATACCCTCCCAACAACAGAGATCTCAGAAACGGCTGAGAATCCTACCCATTACTTAGACAGCTTCTCTCTGATCACCCGTGATCAGTTCACCAGAATAATCTTAGTTTCTAAACCAACAACCTGTATCTTAGATCCCATTCCTACAAAATTACTTAAAGAAATTCTGCCCCTAATTGATAGTTCGTTACTTAACATTATCAATCTGTCATTATCATCAGGTTATGTACCACAGTCTTTTAAAATAGCTGTAATCAAACCCCTACTCAAAAAACCCACCCTAGACCCATAGGTTTTAGCCAATTACAGGCCAATATCTAATCTCCCCTTCATGTCTAAAATCTTAGAAAAAGTTGTAGCCAACCAGCTGTGTGAGTTTCTCCAGGAAAATAATATATATGAAGACTTTCAGTCGGGGTTTAGAGCCAATCACATTACAGAGACAGCCTTGGCAAAAGTCACTAATGACCTTTTAATAGCCTCAGATCAGGGACATGTGTCTGTCCTCGTTCTGTTAGATCTCAGTGCAGCATTCGACACAATTGACCATCACATTTTATTACAAAGACTCAAACAGTTAATTAACATTAATAGAACCGCCCTTAACTGGTTTAAATCGTATTTTTAATTTGCTCCCAATTCGTGCAAATTATTGATGAGTCATCTGTGCGCACCAAAGTTAACCATGGTGTTCCACAAGGCTCTGTGCTCGGCCCAATTTTATTCTCATTATATATGCTTCCACTAGGAAACATTATCAGGACACACTCAGTAAATGTCCACTGCTATGCGGATGACACTGAGTTATATTTGTCAATAAAACCTGAACAAAGTAATCAATTAACTAAACTTGAGCATGTCTCAAGGACATAAAAACCTGGATGACCCGCAATTTTCTCTTATTAAACTCTGACAAAACAGAGGTTATAATACTTGGCCCCAAACACCTTAGAGATACATTATCTAATGATATAGCTGCGCTAGACGACATTGCCCTTGCTTCCAACAAAACAGTCAGGAACTTGGGAGTGATCTTCGATCCTGATTTATCCTTTAATAGTCACTTAAAACAAATTTCTAGGACAGCCTTTTCCACTTTTGTAATATCTCAAAAATAAGACATGTCCTTTCACAAAAAGATGCAGAAAAACTAGTCCACGCCTTTGTTACATCGAGACTGGACTATTGTAATTCATTATTATCAGGCTCCAGAAGTAAGTCGTTAAAGACTCTACAGCTTGTCCAAAATGCCACAGCACGTGTTCTGACCAGACACAAGAAAAGAGAGCACATTTCTCCAGTATTAGCATCGCTACACTGGCTTACAGTTAAATCTAGAATAGAATTTAAAATTCTCCTCTTCACCTTCAAGGCCCTTAATTATATAGCGCTTTTTTACCTTAAAGAGCTGTTAGTACCTTATAAACACACTAGAGCACTCCGCTCCCAGAATTCAGGCCTACTTCTCGTCCCTAAAGTCTCTAAAAGTAGAGTAGGAGCCAGAGCTTTTAGCCATCAAGCCCCTCGGCTGTGGAATAATCTACCACTTTCAGTTCGGGAGGCAGACACCATCTGTTCGTTTAAGAGTAGGCTCAAAACCTTCCTTTTTGATAAAGCTTATAGTTAGAGCTAATTAGTGTGGCAGAACGTAACTTGTTCTATTTTATGACACATGACACACGGAGCTTCTCTTTCCAGCTTCTCCTTCCTCTTCTCCATCCCTATCCCCCTTCCCCGGAATCCCTTTGCTTTATCACCCACAGATCCAGAGCCTCTGTGGCCGCACCATTGATTGCGGTTTGTGGATCGCGCATCAGGGGTCGCGGTGGTGGATCCAGTGTGGCGGATTCTGTGTCATGTGAGCTGATCGTGGTGCTGATGGCGCACCCTGTGTCGCGTTGGCATTGGGCACAGGTGGTGGACCAGGACCGCGGTGGTGGCTTGTGATGGGTCCTGGTGGGCGGCTGGTGGACGGTGACTGAGGACTGGAGTGGCGTCTGGTATGGATGATGGATCGTGGTCTGGATGGTTGCTGACCATGGACTGTGATAACAGCGGGACTGCTTGGCATGTCATGTTGGGGTTGTCCTTCGGGATGTCTACCCTCATCAAATGCTGCTAGAGACTTTGATTATTGATGATGTCTACGTATTTTTACCCTGTTAAAAGGGTTTTTAGTAGTTTTTCCTTACTCTTGCTGAGGGTTAAGGATACAGGATGTCACACCCTGTTAAAGCCCTATGAGACGAATTGTAATTTGTGAATATGGGCTTTACAATTAAAATTTGATTGATTGATTGATAAACCCCCAAAGGAAGACCCCCAAAGGGGCATCCTAACTAGAAGCAAGAGCCTTTTCACCTGTCCTCTTTTGACATTAAGGAGAAGTGGTTCAACTCCAAGCTCCTTCCAGCTGTCTGATCCCCTCACCGCTAAGGCTGAGCCCAGACACCCGACGGAGAGAACTAATTTCCTCAGCTCGGTCATTACCTAGAGCTTGTGACCACAAGTGAGGGTTAGAACGCAGACAGACTGGTATCAGAAAAGCTTTGCCTCACCGCTCAGCTTCTCTTCTCTTCACCACAATCGTCCATTAAAATGCCCACAACACCAGCAGCTGCAAATATTCAAAATATTTGTGAGAGACATGGATGGAGAGAGAATGCTCATGTATCAGAGTCAGAATTTGGTGCTGAACCGCTGAGGAGCTTCAGTGTATCAAAATGTAATTTCTGAAAGTAATTTAAAACTTTGCCGTGGTTGCTGTCCCCATCACCTCCTGAATACCAGTGATACACCCACCGTGTTAGCCAGCGACACAATGTTGCCATCTTTCTAAATCGACAGCGTGCCCTGTGTCATCTGTATTGCCACTGTCTCTGTCTGTCTATTCTTAGGGTGCACACGCAAGGAGACATAAAAGCTCCAGCATGCTTGAAACATAATGATGGTGACTAATATTAGCGGGTGGAAGGTTGTAACTGGAATGCAAGCTAAATCTTGAGAGAGTGATGAATTATGCATCTCTTTTTCATTCCACTATCCAGAAGTTAAGTCAACATATATATGGGATATGTATACAGCCATCTTGCACATTTGGAGTCTGCAGTAGCGATCGGGGGACAGAACAGCAGCTGAGAGATCCTGGCAGTTTCAATTTCGAGTCCTTCTCACATGTTAATGAAGAAGTTTCACCTTATATATACAATTAAATAACTTATTATCACCAGAAGAACTGGAAAGAATGACTTTTTGTCCACGTCCTATACACTAACACGGTCATTTATGACCTATACTGCAGCCAGACCGTATGGGAGCTTTGGCTTTACTTTTGAGGAGCTATCATATCACCCACCTTTATATAGTCTAAGTTCATTACCTTATTTCTTTACATCCAATATAGACACTTTTGTAGGCAATTGGAAAAATAACAGTATAATAGTATTATTAACAATTTGACACATTATATATCCTTCATTTGATCAGTTCAACAAGTGTAATCATTACATTTCACTATTTTTCACTTGGTTATGTTTTGATGAATTACTGCCTTTGAATAGCTAGTGTTGGGCCACAGTCCAGAGGCTGAACACCAGACACTGGAGCCGACGGTGAGGACAAAGGGTTGTAAAACTTTTGGAGGGAAAACATTCTCCAGCAGGCCTGAGAATCTCCCCCTGGTGGTTGGGAAATGTCCTGAAGAGCCTTCAGGACCCCCGCTGAGTTCCAAGCCCCGCCCACTGAGGTCCAAGTCTGACACTCAATTGGCTTAAAGCCAGCATCATCCTATGACCAGCACCTCAAGGAGGCAGAACCTCTCAGGTAGAATAAAATCACTGAGACATCAATAATCGCTGCCATTTTCCCTGCTCTGAAGACGTCAACAGACCCCTCCGGGTCTTTCCAGATGATTTAGTTGCTAAAGGGGGCAACCAGAGTTATTTTCTTTCATTTCTTTTATTTTCTTTTATCTTAAGTTTGATCTTACTTTGATAGAGACTATTTTTGTTTTTAACTTGAAAAGGCCGTGCACAGGAACTCACTCGCTCGCTGGCCGAGCTCAGAGACTTTCTTTCCAAATCCACAGCTGCGTCAACCGCTGCTCATCCCTGCAGAAGAGACGAAGCCGAATTCCGTTCCAAGAGCAAGAGACTTCGCTCTTTTCGGCCCAGCGCTGACCTCCGTTGTAACCACGAGACCCACCGGAGCACCGCTTAAGAGGCCAGGACACTGATTTGTTTTCCAGGAATCCGCCCGTTCGCACGCATCCTGAGGTTTAACGACAGATTCACTGGACTTCCGGGAAATCCGCGCCCCACGCGCAACCAACACCGCGGAGGTCACAGTAAGAGGCTTTATTGTCTGGGCAGAGACTAGTTTAAATACTAAGCGTGTCATTTGTTTGATTGTATGTTTGTTTGTAGATCGCTGATCTGTTTTTAGCCGTGCTACACGGCGGGCCGAGACGACACATCCGGTTCATTTGTTTACTGTGTTTTTGAGAAGAGCGCGGTACAGAGCCGGCGCTTCCTTTTTGCGTGTTACCGTCAGAGATATTGTGCGGAGATTTACATCTGTTAAAAGATAAATCTCACGTAACTGGTCTGCTTCGCTGGAAGTTTGTCTCTGACGATGTTTTGAGAGCTTTCCTGATCTCTCTCTCTCTCTCTCTCTCTCTCTCCCCTCCTAAACCTGTTTTTACACACGTCCCGACCTACCTTTATACATTTCATGTTACATGGAGAAATCTAGATTTAACGAGCATTTATACATCTCGACGCCATTCGGCGCCAAAACCACGAGATAAGAAATCTCTTTGTCTTAAAGATCCCCTTTGTTAAGGTCAGTGACCAGCAGCCATTTTGCTTTTCGCAACGTGGCTTCACTAAGGTAACCTTGAAAAGTACGTGAATGTAACATCACCTTGAATTCGGCCAGAGGACGTCACCACGTCATTACGCCATAGCCACTCCCCTTTCTCTTTCTTACACACACACACACACACACATAGATACTCCGTATTACATGTGTGACAATTGTGATAAGTGCTGCTGCTGTTGTTACCATCTTTGAAATATTGGAGTTTGTTAAATGAAGAATCATTGAAATAACATTAACTTTATTTCCCCTTTTTAATAAATACTTTTGTAATTAAAGTATTTGTATTTCTGTGATTATTTGTGCATATGTATGTGTATACAGCTGGATTACTATAGCCTGTGTTCGAACTTAAAACCCTTCATTGTTTATTATATAATCATTAAT
Source organism: Platichthys flesus (assembly GCF_949316205.1). NCBI lineage: Eukaryota > Metazoa > Chordata > Actinopteri > Pleuronectiformes > Pleuronectidae > Platichthys > Platichthys flesus. Next base: position 17,707,213 of record NC_084965.1, read on the forward strand.
ACTAAATATTGAGATTATTAATATAACCTATATCATTGAGACTGATATTTAAAGATTGAATTGTTGGTCCCTGTAACCAGGGTGGTGCCCCGCGACAATAAGCAATGATTACAGATTTGTATTATTCTTAATTGATAATTTTATTGTTTTCATTAATTATTTTAACTATTATTAATGGATAACCGTATCATTTCTAATTAAATGTGTTACTATTCTTAATTAATAGCTTTATCATTTTTTTTGATTATTTTTAAGAAATAATTGTTATTTTAATAATCATATTTCATGATTATTAATAATTAGCCAACGTCAATTCTACTCCTACTATTGCACAACACTAGCGAGCAAACATTAAGAGATTCTTAAAGGTTAAGTGCCAGCGAAAAATAGCAAAAAATCCCATCTCTCAAAATGTTGAGCAGGTATTGTGAGTACTTTCAGCTCTTCAACAGATACAGTTTGAATCAGTGCTTGGCAGCTTGCAATTTGTTGTGCTTTGAACATGTATCTGACACGCAAAGTGTCTTTGAGACTCGACTCTATTTTCATACAGCTGCATGCATTCTATATTGAATTCGTAATGGACTAGGAAAAAAAACCCCTGCTCAGCAGTACTGTGGCAGAACGCACCATGTGTAGACACTGTTGAAGGACTGAAGCTGCTGCTGCTGATATGTTGTTTCCGTCCGTTTCATCTATGTAGACGTTCTATCTGGGCTTCGCTCTTATCAGTTGCTGAAAAAATAATAAAAAATAAATAAATAAAAAAGAATGTAAAAGCTCTGAGATCCCCCTGTCCGGATCTCAGCTGAGCTGCATGCTGACAAAGAAAATAACGGGGTACTTTTTTTAGCTTGTAACTATATTTCCTGATTGAAATTTTGTTTGCGATATTTATCAAATGCTGCATCTCTTCCAACTGCAATGAAAAAAATGTGTTTGAGTTGAATTTTATGATGTAAACTTGAAGGTAGTATTTATCAATAGCAGCCGGTACCACGTATTTTAATAGTTCTATTTCAAGAGTGTGTCATGAATCCATTCGAAAATATTCAGCCAGCCAACACTGAACCTTGCAAAAACACATCTATCTGTGCCTGAAGACATTGATGAATCGAGGAGCACTCTCTGTCACGTGCTTGGTCATTTGAGGAGAGACAGCAGCTCAGGAATGACCTCCATGGTTTTTGTAAGGCCTTCATCAATGTGAGCCAGGAATCATTTTTAAAAGAAAAAGTTTTCACATGGGGCATGCCACTTCTGCCGTCTCTCCAGCGAGCCATATTTCAGGTTTTGTATATCCAGGAGCATCACAACAGCTGAAACTGAATCACTTGACGTTTTCACAGAGTAGAAATATATTGTCTCATCTTCTGTTTACAAGCCGGTCCCACGCGAGCCTATAAAACCACACTGCAGCTAGTACGGGTCAAAGTCAGCAATTTTGTAAGTAAAATAGAGGTCGAGAATCTGTCATGTTTTCTGCCAACCTGCAGCTTTCCTGTTGGTCTCTGCTCCCACGTCATAAAGCAAAAGTTTACTCTGCTCAACTAGTAAGGCTGAGCACTGATATTATACGGTGTACGGCGCTGTATATCACAATGTCTGAGATGTGTAGAAACATCACAGTGCAACGTGGCAGATATTACAGCATGTCTGCCACTTGTAATTTACATGACACATGCCCTCAATTCGTGCACTCCTGAAGGTTAGGCCAGGCATTAATTTAGGCAAATCAATATCCTTTTATTTGGTATAGTGCTCTTAAATGCCCACTGTTGCCGTGTGAGGAAAATATCAATGAGTCTCTTCCAATAATGGATCACAGCGCTCCTGTTTGATCCCTGGATATATCTGTCAGGAGGAAAGATTTCACTACACAAGCGTGACAAATAGATGTGTCAAGAGAATGCATCACCAAAGCGGGCTTTTAATATAATTATTAACTTTGACTTGCCCTCATTTTTCAAACTGTTAGTATTGGGAGACAGAGTCAGTGTCAGTTTTCTTTGACTTTTCCAATACCTTGTATGGACTGTCAGATTTTTTTTTTTATTTGAGTAAAATGGCATGTTTTGCGCTAAGAAAGTACAGTTCAAGCTTTCAGAATATTTAAATGGCCCTGACCTTATCTGCTACAGTCAAGCGGCCCTAGTTTATCAGGCATATTCTTTTTCCTGCTGACTCCTTGTTTAGCAAGTAGAAGTAACATGTCAAAATTATTCCTCCAAGACCACCTGAACATATAATGTGTTTTTGACCCAAAACTTTGTCAAAGTGTTCAAATGAGCTGGTATGATTTGTATTTTTATTAAAAGAAAAAAATGGGATTCTCTGATCAAGACTGAAGACCAAAGGTGACAGGGCCTCTATCAGAATGCAAACCCTCTGGAATAGTTTAACTGAGGAAATAACACTTGTAACATCACTTTTTAAATAATAACTGGAAACTTTATTTTAACAAACTTTGTTTTTAGATTGTACTTTTGTTTAATTTTATTGTTTCTCAAATGATGTATTTTTTATTTGGATTTTATTTAAACTTAATTTGCTGGTTTTCTATGAAGATTTCTTTTCTTTTTGTAAAGCAACACTGTTTTGAAAGGTGCCACATTAATCAAGTTATTGTTATTGTGCAGCACTGTTCTATTAGATGAGCAGACACCGATATGGTAAGATAAACTCCTCCCCCCCGACAGTATTGCTCAATCATAGATTTGCATTCCTCTTTAGGGCAAACCACACATCAACATGACTGTATTAAAGGACCAGTGCTACTGCTTGGCCATGCAACTAATTTGGCCCAGTGGGCAATCACGGTACTGCATAATATAACAATTATCCTCCGTGACTCAAAAAGCATTTTCTTATACGACTGTTGTAAATCTATTGCCAGTGAACCAGTAGCTATTCACATAGTAAAGTATTACTCCTTGTACTGTATATTCTTAAGCCATGGTGTTATGGTCTTAGTATAACCGTTCCAAAGCAGTTAGAAAAATACGCTAAATCTATCTATCAGGTAATTTTTTATAATTAATATTTTCTCCCAGTAACCTCAATAATCATCTAGCAAACCCGTTTTTGGTGATTTTGGCGATTCCAAGAGTGACAGTAATAGTAAGAGAGGGAGAGTTTCCAGTAACATAAAACTCAGGGAGAAAAAAAACGTCAGCGTGTCTTTCAGCTGCAGTGCAGTCAAATCCGTTGGGGCTTCTGTCATAGCAGAAATTGGTATGTCGGCCTCCTTCTCCAATGGATATTTCTCCTGTGTGACGGCTCCAGACAGAAGCTTTACGTCTTTCATTCTGAGGCCAACACCAACCCTGATGTTAAATTCATGTTTCACACAGATGAAAAAAATGTTGTCTAGCAAAGGATATATCTTTATCGGAAATATATGAAACAGGGGTGGAAAGTGGACATATGTACACTAGAATAATATCCTGCTTATAAAACCATTTGTAAATGTATATGACTATAATAATCAAGGACAAAAGGTTGGGCGACCATTTCGCTAAGTAAAAGCTAATGTTAAACTCTGCCCGTGAACCTGGAGAAGAACCTCCCACATTACTATTGTCCTTGTCTATCAACAATGACGAAAAGGAGGAATGGAGAAACCTCAATAGGTCCAACTCTTTGCCTTGCTTCATAACCACTGGAGGGATTTCTCATCTGTTCGGATTCACTCTTCATAGACTATGTATGGAATGGCTCCACAGTTCCTCTGAAGTCAAAGGCCAACAGTGTAAATACAATGTCTTGTCCTTTATGGACCAAATCCCTTGGGCACACAAATAAAGCAAATACACTGCCAAACCACCTGATGCACCTACAAAAGAAGGAAACGTTCCCCCATAGTATAAAGTTTGAATGTGTTCACAGCAGTATAACAACTTAAAGGAATGCAATGGCAGCACATTTTACCATCACAATTTAAACATGCCAACATGCTGACAGTCTGAGAAAGTGGTCTCAGACGTTTACCCCACGGTACTTAATAATGTATGCCATCATGCAAACATAGCTCTACTGGTACCTGTGTGTGGGTGGCTGTGTCAGGGCTTGTGTCTTCTCCTTCCTATTTAGCAGCCCTGGCTGTCTATTATTCACTGACATGCTGCACAGCGTTTCCACCTGAGATGCTATGAAAGGATCGTGCCTGATTTTGAAGTAACACACAAATACTTCAACACGCCCACAAATCGTGGTGAGCTATAGATACAAGCAAACATATCCAGGTTGCTAAGTGACAGAAATGGCATGTGATGAAAAGATGTGTATGGTTGGAGTGGGACAGGCCGGGAGCCGGTCAGCACTCTAAACAGACAAGTTGTGTTGACGTGTTACTGCTGATGGGCGAGTGAAGGGGTTAAGGAGCAATAACTGATGTGCTGCTGAGATGGCCTTTGTTGTCTCGGGGGGAGGGGAGGTTTGTCCACAGGGAATACTTATGTTCCCGTGCCTAGGACCAGCATATTGCACTTTTGAAGAAGAAAACCTGTAATCTCAATTTTTCATTGCTTTTGTAATGTTTAATCTAATCCAGGTGTCGTGCAATTCTTACACTGTACAGATGCTATAGGAAGGAATGGCTAGCCGTCCAGTTCCAAGGACACCTCAAGCAGGATTTCTAAAGCTGATGTGGTGTGCTGACATTCAAAACACTACATCATATTTGTTTGCCCTTGAAGACAGTCAGTGTGGCAAATAAAGCGATGATAGAATTTTAAATTGTTGCTGTGACCATGGATTTCCGAGAAACATGGCAGAACAGATTTTGTATCACCTAGGACATAAAAGGACAAAGTAGAATGGTAACAGAACGAACAAGAAGGGCAATTCCAGTATTCCTATGAATTAGGAGCTTGAGAGGGAAGGAGCCCTATCCCCAGAGTCCAGACTCTGTTGAGGGTGATTAGAAATGCAGCACGAACACGGGACGTCTGATGGACGGTTGAAGTTAGATGACCCGGTATCCAGAGTTGAGGTGGTGCAGGGGAGGAAGTCGCCGATCATTGATCGCGGTACTGACCTGACAGCTGAATGACAGGAGGAGGAGAGAACATTTTAAACTTTGACAGCGTACAGGTGATTGGCTCAAGGTGAGCGTGTCAGGTTGTGATTGAATGAAATGAGGTAATGGGCTGGTGGAGCCTAGAGTTAGCAGTAACTGTGCATGTAACTCGAGACGCATGCGCACAACGACCTGCTCCTTAGTTTCAGGTAGTTCATGTCCTTATCCACTTGCCAAGAATATACTGTAGTATCAGAGAGCTTATTGGTCAATCACACAACTGCGTTACACTGCCAGTTCGCCAACAATACGCTAAACCATACCTCATTTTAACACCAACCTGTCAATGGTTGCTAAAATTGGTGCATTTGCTATTTAAACAACGTGAGCGCTGAACAGAAACATGAAAACTACATCGGTCTGATATTTGCACCCTTAAGGTGTACTGATTGATTCACAACATCTAATGACTTGGGTAACACTTGTGGAAAATACATTTTTGGATGATATTAACTCGTAAAGATGAAAAGGCAGCAAAATAACCTTGGATTCTTCCCCTTGATGGTTTATTTATTTGCAATGCATTCACAAAGAAGCATTACAAAGTAGGTAAGTTAAACTTTTACTTCACTGATTGTGCCGCCTCCACAATACCTGGTAGAAATGAGGCTACGATGCTGACCTCTGCCTGCACTGCAGCTTCTCCTCAGAGTGGATGTTTTTAATGTTGCCTCATTTGCTCAACACAAGAATGAAAACACAAAGTACTTATGACCACTTACTGTATATTGCTGAGGGCCATGCTAATTACAACCCAACACAACCATGGTATTATCCAATACTACTTAGCTGATGTTGGCTTCTGTGTATGAAACTACTCAAAATAAATCAGTCAAACATGTGATTATAGAGACATAGCATTCAACTTATAACCTTCAAGGAGCTGTGGTCACACAAGCTGTGAAATTAGCCACAATTTAATCATGCACATGCAAAAATACTTGGAAGAAGAGGTGCATGTATATGATCCCACGAATATGGGATGATCTACAAATGAAAAATAAGGATAACAAATGTAAGACATTTAATGTAGAGATGTTTGACTTCAACATCACAGATCAGATCATATTCTCTTCAGAAGAAGCTGCCTGTTTGTAATGTATTTGTGACAAATCTTTCTATTTAAATACATGATTGTTAAATGTTTGATCGCCCGATACAGGCTACATACATACATGACACTCACACGTGGAGTTTTGAGACTCCAGCTCCACACAGAACAAACATATGATGCATTTAAGTGCTTGTGGAAAGTGGGAAATCTGAGCTTTATGGTGGTGAATTCATGTCAAATTTCAAAGTGGGAAGTGAATAGAAAGAACATTGAACATGTTGATTAATGCTCATACATTTACCTACAATGGATTCAAATACATTGTTTAAATAAGCTACAGGGAGGTGGTGGACCTCAATGTGAAAAACAGCCAGTCCAGGTGAAAGGGTTTAATAAAATGGTAAAATAAAGGACTGCTCTAAGCGATTAGTTTTTACTTCAGATCAATATTTTGATCATAACCAGTTAATCTGATGTTTTATATTAGATAATGCATGCTATGTTTTGGTGAATTAGGACGTCTTGTCAGATGGTCTAATGGAGGTAACTGTCACGGCTGTGGAAGGAGATGGACCCAGATGCAGAGATGTTTAACAAAAACAACTTATTTAATGTAAAAAGAACTAAACTAAACAAAAAGACAAGGAAGCTTACACGAGGGGTTCAAAGTGAAGAGGCTCAGGGAATCAGGACAAGGCAGGACAGGAACACAGGACAACGGGTAGACAAACAGGAACCATAAAACCAAGAAGAAAAACAGACAATCCGACAAGGACAAAGGGAAAGACAGAGGCTTATATACACAGGGAAGGCAGGGGTAATTGGCCACAGGTGCAACACATGAGGAGTTAGACAGACAATCACCAAGACAGCAAGTGAAGACCGTAACAACCCACAAGGAACAGAGACTACAAAATAAAACAGGAAACAGAATGCACACATGAAAACAACTCAAACACAAAACAACAGAGATCTAACAGTAAACAGAAAACACTTCTACAAAATCTTAACTGCCAGATCGTTACAGTAATCCTGTTTCCTCCTCCTTTTTCTTCTGTATCAATGCAGCACTGTTGACATAGTCAAGACACACTTCTGATATAAAACACACAAAACCATAATATAAAACAATGCTCAACCTGCAATTGGGCATACAACTGCAGTTTTTTTTTTTATTCTCTTACTGCGGATTTAAACCAGCAGTTTACATGGATGGTGCATTCTCTTCTAACCCTAACCCTCCCACACTGAGCTGTTGTGCAATAGTAGGAGTAGAATTGACGTTGGCTGATTAATAATCATGAAATATGATTATTAAAATAACAATTATTTATTAAAAATATTCAAAAATGATAAAGCTATTAATTAAGAACAGTAACACATTTAATTAGAAATGATACGGTTATCCATTAATAATAGTTAAAATAATGAATGAAAACAATAAAATTGTCAATTAAGAATAATACAAATCTGTAATCATTGCTTATTGTCGCGGGGCACCACCCTGGTTACAGGGACCAACGAGTCAATCTATAAAATATCAGTCTCAATGATATAAGTTATATTAATAATCTCAATATTTAGTATTAATGATTATATAATAAACAATGAAGGGTTTTAAGTTCGAGCACAGGCAATCATAATCCAGCTGCAATCACATACATATGCACAAATAATCACAGACTACAGATACTTTAATTACAAAAGCATTTATTAAAAAGGGGAAATAAAGTTATGTTATTCAATGATTCATCATTTTAACAAGCAGCAGCACTTATCACAATTCAGAAAATACATGTAAAACCGGCGGTCTACCTATGTATGTCTGTCTCGGTATGTGTGTGTCTGTGTCAAAGTGTCTCTCTGTGTGTGTGTGTCTATGTGTGTGCATGTGAAATACAGTTAGTGTTATTTAATGATTCATCATTTTAACAAACTCCCATATTTCAAAGATAACAACAGCAGCCGCTTATCACAATTTAGAAAACACACACTGCAAAAAAGGAATTTCAAGAAAGTAAAAAAAGCCTTGTATCAAGAAAATAAGTCTTATTTTTATCTTTTTTTTGCTCAAAAAGAATATTAATCTTGTCAAGCATGTTTTGATTAGAAAAATTATCTAATTTTAAGAAAGTATGCCTTACTTTTTCTTGATAAGATATACCAGCTAATTTTGAGCTAGAATGAACCAGAAACAGAGTATAAAAATGTTTTACAATAAAACCCAGTGCAGTGACAAGATTATTTGCCTTATTTTAAGAGTAAGACCATTTGCAAAACTTCTCAATTTAAGAATGCCATGAAACAAGGACAATTAAAGTGTTTTTTTTATTATTATTATTTTCATTGCAGGGCAGAACCTGCTGCTTCATATCTAACATATTAAGATGACAGCAGACTGGTCTATACAACACACAACATAATACAAATAACCATGCTGAATGAAAACTGCATGGCCCATAAACAAAACAAATTGAAAAAACGGCCAAAATGATATGACCCTTGACTCAATTGCATCCTGAATCACAAAAGAACATGCAGTATCCTGCAGCATCGGCATCTGACTGCTAATTGATTGTTCATCTGAAGAAGAAAGAATCATGAAACAACTAAATTGACGGTCAAGAAGCACAGTTTGTGGCAAACACATTAAACAGTGCGCCTTTTACAGTACATCAGATGAGGCTCTGTGTAGCCCAAGCACATCTCCCAGATAATATTTTGTAGGGACATATGTCACATCCTTGTGAGTATAACTATAATATGGAGTGAAATCTACCAGATTATCAGATGCTATGAGTTCAGTTGCTTGTGCCATGTTTGGAATCTCTATTGTATATGCCATGTAATTTCCATCATAGCAAACAGTAGTATGCTGCTGCAACTCAAAACAATATAATGATGAGTTAATTACATAGATATTACTCACAAGTCCAAACTCAGGTAAATCATTGGAATTAACAGCAGTTACAAGTAATGTCTTCTCCCGTATATATTTATTACCATTTAGATTAATCCATTTAACAGACACTGCAGTGTCTATGTCATCAGTTCCAAGGAAAGCCCTTGTTTTTTCTTTCAAATACGACATGTTGAGTATTTCTGAAGTTGGTCCCAATGCACACTCGTTAAAAAAAATTGGGTGTTCAGAATGACTTACATTTTGACAACATTCATACATTTGATTATGCCTTATTAAAGACTTGCAAACGTTTTGAAAATTTAATTTTGAGGCCCACTGTTTGAAAAAACAATGTTTTGATTCAAATCTCATGCACATGTGACGGACCATTGGTCCCAGGAGTTTTATCTGCGATGGAGCATGAATCAAATAATGCATTTTTGGGGTAATGTTGTTATCAGGGAAAAGACTTTTCATATGTTTTAAATGCTGTTCAATTAGTCTTTTCAACTTGCTAATTGTATGTAGACCAATGACAGGAGCAAACAAGATTTTAACAATTTCTATGAGTTCAAGAATTATTTTGTAGTATTCAGTATCTTTAGCTGTATCAATAAGAAATGGCAATATCTTCAGTAGAACAATCATTTGGCCTGAGGATTGCTTCAATTTATTATCACTTGAAGCTAATGTGCTGTAAGCTATAGGGCTTGGTTTGTCTCTGACATCAAGTGGAGAGTAGGGAAATCCAGTTAATGCAGTATTGAGAACATCCAAGTCTAGTTGACCTAAAAGAACTAACTGTTTTAACACACACTTTATTTCTAATGGAGCAATGCCTTCAAGAATTATATGCATCAAATCCTGAGGTGTTTGTTCAATCAAGTTAAAGGCCGGAAATTCTACCAGCTTGCTTCTTCTGTTAATGCCAAATGTAGTCTTTAAACTGTTTCTAAGATACTCAGTATTTGCCTTCTCAATGTCACTACACTGTCGAACATGTTTTTCTAGTGTCCTTAGCTCAAAATTGTCTTCGTCAAAATACATTTGCATGTCCTCAAACGAACATTCACACTGCCGGCACTTACTATAGGCGAAACCAACACCCTCTTTAAATCCACAAAGCTCATGTTGTGCTAAGGTGTCTCCACATATCGAAACTAATGCTCCAAATATTTCATGTTCCCCATTCGCAGTTTGAATATTAACACCATCATATAGCATTTCCAAGTCCTCATACAACCTGGCCAAAATTCCATCCACTCCACAATCAGACAACTCTCTCTTCTTTGCAATAGCAAGTAGACGAATTGCAGCGAGTTTTGATCTATATTTTGGATCAATGTTTCCTAATGTATAATAAAACATTAGTAACTTATTCTTGGAAGCATGAGATCCAAGTGGATTGCAGATTTCAATTTCGTCTGAGTAAATGATTATCTGTAAAGCAGAGGGCCGGGCTGAAAATAAAGGGTGTGATTTCATGAGCTCTCCATCTATGATGTCATACAGATAACCGCCACTTCTGTATTTTTGCGGCTGATCTAGTATTTCTAAAACTTTTGGATGGGACAATAACTGTTCTAAACTTTTAATCAGAGGTACGTAATGACAACATTTGGTTCTTGTGGAGAGGACCCTTTTTGTCCCTTTTTTCTTCAAGCAGGCAGTATACCCAACAGTAACCTTCCACTGACTCCACAAAATTGAAATTTTCCTTAATCACGTTGTCCTGCCTGTATGTTGTTGCAACAGAGGAAAATGGATCCTCAATCCGGTCGAATACTGCCATCGCTTCTTTTTCAAGTTCACTTCCTTGATGTTGCTGGAATACAGTTTGTAGCTGACTCCTCAGATTAGTCACCAACAGGGCTTGATATTGCTGCATTGCAGCCAAGACATCATTCACACCTCTCTGAAAAACAGTCAAGAAAGAAGAGCAAATTAAATCCAAACAGTCCAGTTTTAAAACTGTTTAGCACACAATCTCTTTTATAAATAATACAAATATTAATAAGAGTAACATCAACACAATTATGCTTTTCAACGAATTGATAAGGCATTATTAAAAGTAAATTAAAAATATGAAATTATAACTAGATAGCAGAGAGCAAATACAAGGCATTATTAAAAATGAAATCTCATGGAGATACAAGTTAAGTTGCAGCTAAGGGTGACTAATTAGGTAACTGTAAACTGACTTGGATTTGACATGCAGATAATCAACAGAGCCACAGATGAAATGAATGTAATAATGTTGTATGAAGACAAACCTGTGAAAGATGGTGTTTTTCTCTTGCAGTCAACATAATAGCAGTAGCTTGTCTGGTCAGAGTGTTATAACTGATGTCATCCTTAAAAAAAAAAAAAAAAGGGAAAAAAAGAACGTATAATAAAACACACTGTTGCCACAAACACTGATGTGCAGTGATAAAATAGCATTTTATGACAATCCAGTTGAGATTTTTTTTGAAATGGTGAGACATAAACAAAAAGATTGATAATAAAGCTTAGCTGTGTAATGAAGGAAATAACAGACTTACCTCTGACTGACATGATGCAGAAGAGTCTACAGCAGGACATGACCCAACAGGCATTACATCTTGTACCCTGTTTTCCACCACTGCTTCATCTGTTTGATGCTCTCTGATTTGCACCGTCGCATCAGCTGGCCTGTAAGCCCACGCATTCACCGCTGAAGAGGCTTCCGGGCTTGCTGTTGACCTCTCTCTCTGTGAGTTGCTGCTGCCACTTTCCAGGTGTTCGTAGTGGTTTCTTCTAATGTGATACCATAGTGAGTTGTAGACTCGATACTCTTTGGTGCATCCATCAATTCCACAAACAATGCGAAAATCTAGACTGCGACTATGAGCAGTATTAATATGACTCAATAAAGATTTGAGAGTGAGAGCCACGAACACAAAGCAAATAACACAGCGCCAAATCATTTCCCCCGTTTTTAGCCTGAGTTAACTAGCTGGAGTCCGACCTGCGTTTCCCCCTGCTCTGTCTGAACTGTCTGAACCGGGACCTGGTGATATGTCACGTGAAAAGGTAAAGGTAGGTACCATAATTCAGTGTCTTATGACGGCAGAAACGACTTGCCATTTATCAATTATCACATGAGTGTGACTCAATTTTAATAATTATAAAGTAATATGATCTTATTTAGATGAATATAATTTGTATAAATGCAAAATAAACTAATTTAGTCTTAGTGCCCACCCCCGCCCCCTCTTGGAAGATGGTACAATCCACCCTGTTGCGCCTTTCCCCCCAGCTTGGAGTCCGTTGCTATTTGAATTCGGCCTACACAGAAGCTATTCCGGATGTCACCTGCTGCTGCTCGAATTGATTATTCTCAAACGTCGATTGTGGATATCAGAGTCAAAAGATGGAAAAACTGGACGAGGTCGCAATTGCCACACTAAGAGGTATGCTACAGGGGTTACTTTTATGTTGTACTGGCGTTCTTTACCTATCTTAACAATTCGTGGATTTGCGGCTAATGGGCTAATGTTTAGCAGCTAATCTACATAAAAAAATGTCTGGTGTTGCATTATGATTCCCATCTAGAAATAGGTTAAGTCTAATTAAGCTTTGGGTCCATAATGTAATATTAGGGGCTGTAAATGCTGAAAAAACAGCAACACCTTGTTGTAAAACGTTAAGGGTTAATTGATTAAGCAGTGCGCATGCCCAGGCATGAGCCGGAGCTGGAGCTCTTTTGCGCGCACAGGACCCCGGCACTATCAGTACAAGGCGCTTGAGTTTAATCTGTAGGCTAACGCATTTGTTTAAAGGTGCCATTTGTGGTGCCAATTGTCTATCAAGCTTTACAAAATATATTAACTGACATGAAATGTGAATGCATTTTATCTAGCAAGGCTCTATTGTCACTCTTACTGTAGTTTGCATGGCTTCAATATATGTACCGGTAATTTATAAATGCTGTCAAATTCACTCACTGCTCTTGAAGTAAAAATGTTAAAATCTGAGGGAATTAAATGATAACCTTTGTTTCTTGGCCCTGTCTGTAACTGTTCTATATTCCAGCTGCTAATATTGGAGAAGACTTACTCCCCTCGCTTTCCCGAGACGACATCAAAGACCTCTTTCCTGGTCCTGAAAATTTCTTGAGGCGGCGGGCTATATGGCCTCTATAAGGTCAGGTTTGTCTTTCACGGTACAACATAACTGTTTAACAGTACAACATTCTCCAATATCACAGTTTAAATCTGGTTCATATACATAAATATGACATTTCTGCTTTGAGTCCATTTCAACAGTGGATATAAAATAAAAGTGTTTTTTTAATCCCCAGAATGATAATGCTTAAACTAACAAGTAAGAACATACTATGACAAAGTTACTCAATAAATGTTTGTGTAAATGTGTTTTAGGTGGATACTGCTCCCGAAATTCAGCAATCACCCCCCACTGGAGGCAGTGACTTTTCATTAGAGGAGGCCAATACTTCTAAATTTGTGACTATGTCAAACCCAGAATACATAGTCTTCACCGACAGTGAGCTTGAGCAGGTGCGACGCTCCTACTTTGAACAGAAACGACTGGGGACCGAGCACAATGGGACCCTATCCAAGGAACTCTTCTGCCGACTCATAAGAAACACTATGACTAACATGATCTCCATCGCAAGAGCCACAGAGGACTCCAGATACCCCACCAAACATGAGGTGAATGCCATGGCAAAGCGACTGGTGGATTACTATCCAATGATAAAAGACAGGTCATCAATCAATGAGTGGGTGAGTAGATTTTGTCACTTTTGTTTTTTGCCTGTATGATAATACTGAGATTTCTGTTCATACAGTGCTAAATCGTGACAGAAAGTTCAAATGGAGCAAGACATTGCCGAAAGCTATTATTAGAATATAAGAAAGTTTGAGCCTATTGTCATTTTTTTTAATGTTAACTACGTATGCCTCGCAGGAGCATGTTGCCAAAAAGCTCATGAAGAGACTCTCAAATGTCAGAATACCAAAGAAGGCCAAAGGTCCTCCTTCCAAGAAACCACGACAAGAAGTCAGTTCAGACATTGCAACTACTGACTACGATGGAGACTCCAGTACATCCACCATTATTCTGGAACGGTCACCTGTTAGTCCCATGGGCATCCCAGTAGATCTGTCACCTAGAACCAGCACCCCAGTGCAGAACCGGAACAGCAGTGATGAAGAATGTATGTATTGTATTACATTTAATTTGTCAGTTTTACTTGTCAGTTTGGAAATCTCATGTCCCCTTTCCACCATAACGTTCCTGTAATGTCTTCAGCTTGTTCAGTTGACATCATGGACAGCCAGAAAATCCAAGCAAGACACTACAAGACCCTCCAAGAAATATACAAGTCCAAAAAGCCAAACAAAGCTGCGGTAACTCATTTGCTGAACATGGAATTTGAGTCTCGAAGATGCTTCATCACCTCTGATGTTTTAAAGGAGCAAGACAGAGCCACAAAGATTCTAGAGGCTTACCCTTGTTTCAGATAACTGGATCATGTAAGTAATGTTTTTTTTTATTTTTTTTTAAGATGTCATCAGAATGTACTTTTTTCAGTTTTTTTTTTCTTTATCTGAATCTATTTTTCAGGTGCTGGATGAGCTGCAGCGAATCATCCAACCGACCAACTCCCAGTACATATCAGAGATGCAGAACAGGTGGAAAACCTTCTATTCAAAGGTCCAGTTTTATGGAGTGATGAAGAAGGCCATGAAGATTCCTAAAACTTTGAATGGAGGTGAAGTCACAATACATTGACTTGTTCATTTTATATAATAATGTCTCGTAATTATTTGTTATGTTAAAGTTATTTATGGTACCACCTTGTATTGTCCCTTTTCCATTTAACCAGTGGAGCATATCACAGCTGTCTTCAGAGCCCTGCCACTGCTCTTTCCGTCTCAAGCAGCGAGGCTCTTTTCCATGTCCCAGCGGTGAGATTTACAGACTTACTGAAATATTTCATAATATATGTTACAGTGTTTTCAGGCATACATTTTATATTACGTAGGTTTAGTTACTTTGAGATAAACTTTTCAAAATTTCATTTCAAAAGCTCCAAAGGGGAAGTGTTTTCCATAGTGTACTTAATGTAGTACTAACATCATTGGAACTAGCTGTGCAGTCAGCATTTGCAGTGGGCTTAATGCTGAGGGGTTACTGTGACTATGTGTTTTAAAGTACAATATGATTTCACTAATGTACTAGTCCAGGGCTTAAGTTTATGTTACTTGCAATGTTTTTTCTAATCTTCTTGATTTATTTGTGTCATCTAGACTTCTGAGGATCCTAATGGTTTCTTGCAACAGCGACCCCTGTCTTCTCCGGTTCTGCTAGTTTCTGAGGACAACTACATGATCGCCATCGGAAAAACACCTGTGACCTGCACCTTCACCATGGACAGACTTAATGAGGGACTTCTCTACGTCATGGCATATTACTATGCCCTGCACATGACCTACCCCAAGTGCATTTCTACACTACTCTCAGTACTGCAGACAGAGGTACTTCAAGATTCAATTCATGAGCAGGATTTGACCCCTCACTACAAAAAAGCGATGGGTGAGTGGAAGTCATTCAGTGAGTGAGTCCCTTTGTCCATCACTCTGCCCCACTCTGCCTGTTGTAAGACTTTCAAAGAAAGTTGATGTTCTGTTTTAAAAAAAAGTTCATCACAGTTGGACACATTTGTTGGTGAGATTGAAAACCTTTCCTGTGGGATAATATGCTGCAAAGCAGCTGCAACATGTTGTTTATTGCTGTAGTATGCTGCTACAATAACTGATTTTTTTATAGTGAGGTTCAAATCAAAACTGTTTTTTCAATCTGTTAGATTATGATAGCTCTAATGGGGAAGTCCTTTTTTGGATGTTGAGTTGAGCAATTGTATTGCAAAGTTAAAAAAATATTAACTGAGAATGTTTTGGTGTCTTGATTTAAGACAACATCACTTATATTTGTTATGCTGTTTTAAGAAATTATGTCTTATTTGAACTACTTTTATGCTCATTATCAATCCCAGATTAAGGTGTCAATTCTTAAATTTAATTTAGTCAAGAGACTTAAATTCTAATTTTAAGTAACTTAATCTTAAATTTGTGATTTTTTCATTGCTTGTTTTAGAAGAATTCGGGTTAATTTAAGATTTTCTGTCTAGTTTAAAGTCTCATTTTAGTCTTTCAGAGCTAAGAATTTTGGGCTTAATTTAAGAAATCTTGTCAAGCAAAAAAAGCTTACCCCATTGGCAGATTTTTTTGCTTGATATAGGATAATTTGATTGAATATAAGAATTTTTTGCTTCTTTTTAGAAGGGCAGTTTTTGCAGTGCATGTATGTACATGTGTATCTGTGTGTGTGTATCTGTATGTGTCTATCAATGTGTCTCTGTGTCTGTGTGGGTGTGTGTGAGAGAGCGAGAGAGAGAGAGGGAGAGAAAAAGAAGGGGGCGTGGCGATGACGCAGTCACGTCACAACCAAGATGGCGGCCGATCATGATTCGTGGAATCAAGGCCTAAAAACTCTCAAAATGGCGGATTGACTACATAACAAGATGGCGGAGCCGTTATGAATTTAGAGCCAGAATGGGAGGAGAGGGAGAGAGGAGGCGTGGCAATAATGGACTCAAAATGGTGGTTAACTTGCGTTATTCAAAATGGAGTCTATGTTAATGACACCATGTGGCCGGAGCTCACACTGGTGGTCGTCACATGAATTACACAAAGGGATTTTCAGACAAAGAGAATTCTTTTTCTCTGCTTTGGCGTTCGGCCGCATGGCTTCCAGATGTGTCCAGCCTCTCTGAATATAGATTTAACTATGTTACCTGAACTGTATTCTAAATACAGATCGGATGTGTGTATAAACAGGTTTAGGAGAAAAGAGAGAGAAAGAGGGAGAGATAGAGAGAGATCAGGAGAGAGCAAAGCTCTTAAAAGCACCGTCAGAGACCTCACCTCATCATCCTCATTTTCATCCGCTTATCCGGGGTCGGGTCGCGGGGGGAGCAGCTCAACCAGGGGGCCCCAGACTTCCCTTTTCTGGGCCACATTGACCAACTCTGACGGGGGGATCCCGAGGCGTTCCCAGGCCAGTGTTGAGATATAATCTCTCCACCTAGTCCTGGGTCTTCCCCGAGGTCTCCTCCCCACTGGACGTGCCTGAAACACCTCCCAAGGAAGGTGCCCAGTGGGCATCCTTACCAGATGCCCGAACCACCTCAGCTGACTCCTTTCTAAGTAAAGGAGCAGCGGCTCTAATCCGAGTTCCTCACGGATGGCTGAGCTTCTCACCCTATCCCTAAGGGAGACGCCAGCCACCCTTCTGAGAAAACTCATCTCGGCCGCTTGTACCCGTGATCTCGTCCTTTCGGTCATCACCCAGCCCTCATGACCATAGGTGAGGATAGGAACGAAGATCGACTGGTAGATCGAGAGCTTTGCCTTGCGGCTCAGCTCTCTTTTCGTTACAACGGTGCGGTAAAGCGAACGCAATACTGCCCCCGCTGCTCCGATTCTCCGGCCAATTTCACGCTCCATAGTACCCTCACTCGCGAACAAGACCCCAAGGTACTTGAACTCCTTCACTTGGGCTAAGGACTCATTTCCTACCCGGAGTAAGCAATCCATCGGTTTCCTGCTAAGAGTCATGGCCTCAGATTTAGCGGTGCTGATCCTCATCCCAGCCGCTTCCCACTCGGCCGCCAGCCGATCCAGTGAGTGCTGAAGGTCACAGGCCGATGATCCAATGAGGACCACGTCATCTGCAAAAAGCAGTGACGAGATCCTCAGACCACCGAACTGCAACCCCTCCCCACCACGACTACGCCTCGATATCCTGTCCATGTATATCACAAACAGGATTGGTGACAAGGCGCAGCCCTGGCGGAGACCAGCATCCACTGAGAACGAAACTGACTGGCTGCCGAGGACGCGAACACAGCTCTCGCTTTGGGAGTACAGGGATTGGATGGCCCTGAGGATAGACCCCCTTACCCCATACTCCCGCAGCACCTCCCACAGTTTCTCCCGGGAGACCCGGTCATACGCCTTCTCCAGATCCACAAAACACATGTAGACCGGATGGGCATACTCCCAGGCCCCCTCCAGGATCCTTGAGAGAGTGAAGAGCTGGTCCGTAGTTCTACGTCCGGGGCGAAAACCGCATTGTTCCTCTTCAATCTGAGGTTCGATGATCGGCCGAACCCTCCTTTCCAGCACCTTGGAGTAGACTTTACCAGGGAGGCTGAGAAGTGTGATGCCCCGGTAATTGGCACACACTCTCTGGTCCCCCTTTTTGAACAGGGGAACCACCACCCCGGTTTGCCACTCCTTTGGCACTGTACCCGACTCCCACGCGATGTTGAATAGGCGTGTCAACCATGACAGCCCCTCAACACCCAGAGCCTTTAGCATTTCTGGCCGGATCTCATCAATCCCTGGGGCCTTGCCACTGCGGAGATGTTTGACCACCTCAGTGACCTCCACCAGGGAAATTGACGATGAAACACCATCAACCTCGAGCTCTGCCTCCAACATAGAGGGCGTGTTATTCGGATTCAGGAGTTCCTCAAAGTGTTCCTTCCAACGTCCGACAACCTCCTCAGTTGAGGTCAACAGAGTCCCATCCTTACTGTACACAGCTTGGATGGTTCCCCGTTTCCCCCTCCTGAGGTGCCGGATAGTCTTCCAGAAACACTTTGGTGCCGACCGAAAGTCCTTCTCCATGGCCTCTCCGAACTTCTCCCACACCCGCTGCTTAGCCTCCGACACGGCAGCAGCTGCAGCCCTTCGGGCCTGTCTGTACCCTGCAACCGAGTCAGGAGTCCTCCAGGATATCATATCCCGGAAGGCCTCCTTCTTCAATCGGACGGCTTCCCTGACCACCGGTGTCCACCACGGTGTCCGAGGGATACCGCCCCTTGAGGAACCTAAGACCCTGAGGCCACAGCTAGCCGCCGCAGCTTCAGCAATGGAGGCTTTGAACAGCGCCCACTCCGGCTCAATGCCCCCAACCTCCACAGGAATGCCAGAAAAACTCCGCCGGAGGTGTGAGTTGAAGATAACTAGGACGGGGGCCTCCTCCAGGCGTTCCCAGTTCACCCGCACTACTCGTTTGGGCTTACCAGGTCTATCTGGAAATTTCCCCCACTCCCTGATCCAACTCACAACCAGATGGTGGTCGGTTGACAGCTCCGCCCCTCTCTTTACCTGAGTGTCCAAAACATGCGGCCTCAGATCAGATGACACGATCACAAAATCGATCATTGATCTTCGGCCTAGGGTACTCTGGTACCAGGTACACTTATGAGCACCCTTATGTTCGAACATGGTGTTTGTTATGGATAATCCATGGCTAGCACAGAAGTCCAATAACAAACGACAGCTCGGGCTCAGATCAGGGAGGCCGTTCCTCCCCACCACGCCTCTCCAGGTGTCTCCATCGTTGCCCACGTGGGCGTTGAAGTCACCCAGCAGAAGTACGGAGTCCCCTACTGGAGCCCCATACAGGACTCCATTCAGGGTCTCCAAGAAGGCCGAGTACTCTGAATTGCTGTTTGGTGCATACGCACAAACAACAGTCAGAGTTTTCCCCCCTACAACCCTTAGGCGCAGGGAGTCGACCCTCTCGTCTACCGGGGTAAACTCCAACACCGCGGCGCTCAGCCGGGGATTTCTGAGTATCCCCACACCCGCCCGGCGCCTCGCGCCCTTGGCAACTCCGGAGAAGAATAAAGTCCAACCCTTATCCAGGAGTACGGTACCAGAGCCGAGACTGTGCGTGGAGGTAAGCCCCACCAGATCTAACTGATAGCGCTCCACCTCCCTCACAAGCTCCGGTTCCTTTCCCCACAGCGAGGTGACGTTCCACGTCCCCAGAGCCAGCTTCTGCCGCCCGGGTCTGGTCCGTCGAGACCCCTGACCTTCGCTGCCACCCATGTGGCTGCGCACCCGACCCCAACGGGTCTTCCCACAGGTGGTGGGCCCATGAGCTGAAGAGAGGGGGGGGTGCCACGTAGTTTGTTGGGGCTATGCCCGACCGGGCTCCGTCAGAGACAAGTTACATTTACTTTACCACTCAGCACCCAAGTGGCGTTGTGTGCTGAGGTTTGACCGGTAAAGTATCTTTAAAGTTGTTCAAACGGTCGCAATGAGCTGGAGACGCTGCTCACGGCGCTTAAAAACTATGGCACAAGGCCGTAACCGGAAACCGGAAGTGGCGAATAGCCGCTAAAACACTGGAGACTCTGCGGTCTAATACAAAACAAATACATTCAAATATTAAAACAATACGCTACGTATTAGATTAACATCTGCCCAGACAATAAAGCCTCTTACTGTACCACCCTCGCGGTGTGCGTGCGCGTCGGGCCAGTGAATCACGTGGTCTCTCAAGCGGTGAGCCGCCGCTGGACCGGACAAGCAGCGGATTTTCTCGTGCTGCCTCGACGGGATGAACATCGTCCTTCTTCTTCAGGGATGTGGAGGTCGTGCTCCTCAGCGGAATGAATCTCGCGCTTCTGCAGGGGACGGCTGCGGAAGCAGTTTGTAGATCGTTGGGAAAAGAAAGTAAAGTCCGTGGGTAAAGTGAAACAGTCTGAGATTGTTCCGCATGCAATTTCCTGTTTGGTCTTTTCAAGTTAAAACAGCAAAAGTCCTTTTGAAAATAAAAACTTCGACTGAGATAAAGGACAATGAAAGGAATGAAAGAAAATAACTCTGGTTGCCCGCTTTAGCAACTAAATCAGCTCTTTGGTGATGTCTTCAGAGCAGGGTAAAAATGGCCGCGATTATTGATGTCTCAGTGGTTTTATTCTACCTGAGAGGTTCTGCCTCCTTGAGGTGCTGGTCATAGGATGATGCTGGCTTTAAGCCAATTGAGTGTCAGAGTTGGACCTCAGTGGGCGGGGCTTGGAACTCAGCGGGGGTCCTGAAGGCTCTTCAGGACATTTTCCAACCACCAGGGGGAGATTCTCAGGCCTGCTGGAGAATGTTTTCCCTCCAAAAGTTTTACAATCCTTTGTCCTCACCGTCGACTCCAGTGTCTGGTGCTCAGCCTCTGGACTGTGGCCCAACAGAGCTGTGCTGCTTATGATGGTGCTGGTGAGATACATTCATTTAAATATATTTCGCAGGAAATCAAAGAACAATAGTGTTTATTGAAATGCAAACTGCAGAACTGTATCACATATCAATGAATTCATAGGTGATTAGTTGCTAAGATTATCAACATTCAACATTGTTGAAATAATCTGGGTTGCTGAAACTACAAGGTGACTTCAACCCCAGTCTCCACACAAAATCAAACCTGGATGGAATATTGATTTCCGTTGTAGTAAGTTGTGCTGCAAAAGTAAATTATTATTATTATGATAAATTATATGTAAAGCTGTCAATAATTTGTTATTAAAAGGGGAGGAAAGCAATACATTTAAATTAGTAGAAGTCTCTTTTTTGGGCCGTGGCATTAGAGAGGGAGTGAGAATCCATGTTTTCTAATCACAAAGGATTATCACACCGGCCAGTTTTTCAATAATCATTAAACATGATTTGACACTGTGCTTTAGCTGATGATTTCATTGACTCAAATTGTGTTCCTGCTTTCTGCTGCAGTGCATTAGTTCTTGAGGTGAGCACTACTACAGAGGAGAGGCATAGGGAGACCAAGCATCCCCAGTGCTTACAAAGTACCCGTACATTGTTAAACCAGCCCGTCGAAAACAAAATAAGTACTCAGACAGTTGTTGTTCCTCTGCTGTAAACGAATGCAGGTCTTCACTGGAGGCAAGTTTAAAGCCAGTCAAGCCAAAACCACACAATCAGAAATTTTGATATGTGATATAAGTTGTATTATTATTAAATGCCAAATTATTCAGCTTCTTCTTCTCATTACGGTATCATGTCTTTATCTTGTTCATTGCATTCCACTAATCTGTAAAAACAGTAGTTAAATTAGAAACGCTTACATGAAAGAGCCATGGCATGATATGAACAAGTGCTATCGGGAATCCTTGTGTGCCAACATGAGATTATTGTGTCTGTATCTGGCGCCAGATTAGACTCGCTCCGACTCCCAGCGTGTCAGATACCAGACCGCAGACGTTATCTGCAGGATAATGGACATCCTCTGCCCTCCCGTCAGCCCTCTTGACAGAATGAGCAAAGTGCCAAATGAATTGACATTTCGAACAAGGGTCCACATCCAGTTTCTGCAGCTCTCTCTCTCTCATCTGTATCAAGTCCAAGAAAACCACCCTCTGTCTATCAGGAGACCAATCACTGACATTCCTGACCACGGACCTCTGTGGAGACATAGACTTTATCTTTCAATGCATGTAGCCTAATTAAAGAGCAACACAAATGGAACTTGACCAAACTCTGTTCATGGGACAACTACTGCATATAATAAAAATCCTTTGTGTCTTCAGGGGAAACATTACAGTATGTGATGTTATAGTTTCGGGCATTGTTAGTTTTTTGCCTCCCTGATGCCTAAATGGTGACTGGACCGAAAACGAAAATCAAAAAAACCCACACAAAACAACATTGATGAGAACTGCTATTCCATTGTTGAGACCAATTCGAAGTTGCCCTTATTTCTGTTAACAGTTTGCTTAATGTACACCTCACTTAAATTTATAACTATAAATACTAGCAAAATAAATTTGACATAAATTGACATACATTTTTTTTAAATAAAATAAAACCTAACCCAAGTACAATAATTTAACACTGAATTAAACCCACCCTGCCGCTGATATGATGTCATTTCAACTAGAGTTTGGGTTAGCTACTAGCTAACTGTAGGCTAATGTTACATGCTGCCAATGATGTCACTTCAGTGACGTCGTTTGAGCTAAACTCATTAGTCCCAAAAAAAAAATTATAATTCAGAGGAGGACTCTGAGACAGGGCTGCCGAATTGTGGAAACACACACATAAATCTCTGATTGGATATTCAGCTCTAATGCATTCATATGTCATTCACTTCTCAACTTAGAGCCCAACCAGACTTTAGCTTTCCAAGGAACAAGATCAAGTCTTTGAAAAAAAGAGTGTTTACATCACGCTCATACATCCCCTGACCCGGTGTTCCCTGTGCTGTGATACTGTTTATCAACTAAATGTAACATAAATAAATGCATGTGATGTATGCTTTACTGTTGGGTAATAAGCTGTGCATTCCTGCTGATCTTGTAGCCCACCGCAGTGGGTGTTTAGAAGCAAGTGGGATATCTCTGGCTGCACCTTGAGCTGAAGGGCAAAAAAAGATCATCCCACATTCAAATCCTGCAGGTAACACAGCAGCGTCAATAAAAAAAGATTAACGCACAAGTTTTTACCCACAGACATGGACATACAGGGGGGTAAGCACCATGTAGAGGAAGCCCACGCATGTAATGTACATACATGCTAAAGTCTGCAACACGCACACACGCCAGCCTTTCAAAGGCAGCAAACAAACATTTAGCCTTGGGCTGTTTTTCAGTTTCTCAGCGAGAAGCCATGCAACTGCCTCATTTTTCTTTGAAGAGCCTATTTTCTTAACTCTCCTTCATCCAGGAACATGCAAACCAGCGGATTCTGTCAAAATCATATCACTAATTTGAAAAAAAAACGCACTGGTATAGTTGTGATCGCAGCTTCTGAAAGGTCTAAATTCAACATGCTTGAACCACATGCCCTCAGGGAGAAGGAGAGAAGGGCTCACAGAACTGTATGATACAGGAGTGTTACATCCCAGGCAGAATGTCAGGATTAACTGGTCAATGTAAGCTGGGGTGTAGGCGTGACAGAGATTTTATCTGTTTTTTTGCTGTCTTTACATTTCTCGTGTTTAACAGTTTTTATTGTTTTCTTGGGGTAATCAATACAAAACAATACAATTATACACTCACAGCTTACCCCATGCAGCAGAAGTACACACATTAAGAGACTTCAAAATATATATCCATATCTATATATGTATATATATATATACACACACAAGTACATAGGAATATTATATTATAACAATACATGTAAATACAACAATACTGCAAAACAAAGAAAAGAAAGAGGAAAATTAATTTAATAAGTAAATAAATTCAGAGAAGAAAATAAAAAATAAACAAATAAACAAATTGCTAAATAAAGTATGAAGATTATTAAAAAAAATCTAGCCTTCCTCTTGTAGTGGGGTTTGTATGCTCTCATATAAGACAGGAATGGGGTCCAGGTTCTTTCAAAGTGCTGTGTGGAGCCTTTCAGAGTGTATCTTATTTTCTCAAGTTTAAGAAAGGACATGGTGTCTCTAATCCATCTACTAAATGTGGGAGGTTTTTGTTCTTTCCATAAGAGTAATATAAGACGTCTGGCAAGCAGAGAGGTGAAAGCTATGACAACGTTGGCCCTACCCTTAAGAGGACGTGTTTCAACAGTAAAGCCAAAAATGGCACATAATGGGTTTGGAGGGATGACCACACCAAAAATTGTTGAGTAAGCCTGAACGATATCTGCCCAAAATTTTCTGAGAAGAGGGCAAGACCAGAACATATGCAAGTAATCAGCTGGTTGACTTTTACAGCGGGGGCAAGAGGGGTCAACATCAGGGAAAATCTTGGCAAGTTTAGCCTTGGTCCAGTGTACTCTCAGGATGATTTTGAGTTGAATTAAGCTGTGTCTAGCGCAGGGGGATGATGTGTGAACTAAGTTTAGCGCAGCCTGCCATTGATCTTCTCTCAGTACCACCCCTAGGTCTTCTTCCCAAAGTGTTCTAGTTTGTTGTAGTGACTGGGGGGAGATGTTGCCAATTTGGTTGTAAAGGACTGAAATTAAGCCTTTACGGTGTGGAGAAAATGTGAGAAGGTTGTCATTTGTGTTATCTGCTGGTAAATTTGGAAATTAAGTAATGGTTTTCTGCACAAAATGTCTTACCTGGAGATATCTAAAAAAATTTGATTTTGGAGGGTCGAACTTCTCAGAGAGTTGTGTGAATGATCCAAATTTGCCCTGGATAAAGATGCTACTTGTGGAGGTAATGCCTTTTGTCAACCAGATTTTAAAAGCTGAGTCCAAGGTAGAGGGTGGGAAATTGTAATTATTGACAACTGGGGAATGAATTGACATTGCAGACAGGTTGAAATGTCTTTTAAACTGCGACCAGATTTTAACCGAGTTAAGGACAATTGGGTTGGAGAAGAATCGGGTATGTGGGATCGGAGGGGACGGAGCGCATAAGACAGAGCGCAAATGGACCGGGCTGCCTGTGCACTCAAGAAGTATCCAGGCCTCACTGCTCTCATGTTGATGGTCCTCCATCCAGAACAATATTTTCTGGATATTACAGGCCCAATAATAATGGGTAAAATTGGGCAGAGCCAAGCCAGCAAGCCCCTTGGGTCTTTCAAGCGATTGTCTTTTAATCCTGTGTGATTTACCATTCCAGATGAAAGACGCTATGCAATGGTCCAAAGTTTTGAAAAACTTTTTCCTAATCAAGATAGGAATGTTTTGGAAGAGGTAAAGAAATTTTGGTAATACAATCATTTTGATTAGGTTAACTCGACCGACCAATGAGAGCGGCAGGCCGGACCATCTCATCATATCCTCTTTACACTTTTCCAGGAGCACTCCAAAGTTCTTTATAAATAGCAGTGAAAAAGTGGGCGTGATTTCTACTCCAAGGTATTTAAATCCCTTCTTAACTACTTTAAATGGGAAATGTACGGTGGCCCTGAGAGCTCAACGAACAGCAACTTAAGAAAACACATGCAAGTTGACAAAACACATGCAAGTTGACAAAACACAAGCAAAGTAAGAAAACATCTTCATCAATTTCACAACACAACACAACACAACACATTACAGAAACGCGCTGCAAATAGACACACACGCTGCAAATAGACACACTCGCTGCAAATAGACAAACGCGCAGCAAATAGACGAACACGCAGCAAATAGAGGCAACAACACAACGGAAGTGTTTCCAGATGACAGGTAAAAGGGATGGACACAGGAGACACTAAAACGTGCAATACACCATACAATTTTGGTTCCGCACAGGGTTCGGCAAGGGCCTGATACGATGATGATTTAAAAAATTAACGTGACGTTTAATCACGTTCATCGTTACGTTCACGTTAATAATATGAAAACTGATTCGTTAAGTTCAGCGATTGCGAAACATATGCACAACACTGTACAGTACAGCCACTGTAGAGGGGCTGAAGAGCCGCGTTCGGCTCCAGAGCCGCGGGATGACAACCCCTGTGCGGAACCGAAATTGTATAGTGTATTGGACGTTTTAGTGTCTCCTGTGTCCACACCTTTTAGCTGTCCTCTGGAAACACTTCCGTTGTGTTGTCGCCTCTATTTGCTGCGCGTTCGTCTATTTGCTGCGCGTTCGTCTATTTGCAGCGCGTGTGTCTATTTGCAGCGTGTGTGACTATTTGCTGCGCGTTTCTGTAATGTGTTGTGTTGTGTTGTGAAATTGATGGAGATGTTTTCTTACTTTGCTTGTGTTTTGTCAACTTGCATGTGTTTTGTCAACTTGCATGTGTTTTCTTAAGTTGCTGTTCGTTGAGCTCTCAGGGCCACCGTAGAAATGTGATTGGGGAATTTGAGAGGCAGCTTGATTGAGAGGGAACATTTCACTCTTCTGGAGATTAATTTTGTAGCCAGATATCTTCCCAAAATTATTTAGAGTATTTACAATTGAGGGAACTGCAGTTATAGGGTTAGATGTATATAAGAGTAAGTCATCTGCATAGAGGGATAATTTGTGAGTAAATCCACCTCGCACTCTACCTGAAAACTCATCAGATTGCCTAAGGGCAATGGCTAATGGCTCTATTGCAATGGCGAAGAGGAGGGGCGACAGGGGGCAGCCTTGGCAGGTGCCTCTACCGAGGGAGAAATATTCAGACTGCTGACCGTTGGAAACTACTGCGGCTAAGGGTTGAGCATATAAAAGTTTTATCCAGGATATAAAAGCTTCACCAAATCCAAATTGCTTGAGCACAGAGAACAGGTAGTTCCATTCAACTCGATCGAAAGCCTTTTCGGCATCGAGTGATATCACCATTTCAGGAACAAGGGCTGACAGGGAGTACACAATATTTAGGAGTCTTCTCAGGTTTGAGCTAGAGTGTCTATTCAAAATAAAACCTGTCTGATCTGTGGATATTATTTGTGGTAATAACTTCTCCAGTCTAGCGGCTAGGATTTTTGACAGAATTTTATAATCGCCATTCAGTAAAGAGATAGGGCGATAAGACGCGCACTGTAGTGGGTCTTTACCTTTTTTAGGGATAAGTGTAATGGCAGCTTGTCGTAGGGTTGGTGGAAGCTCTTCAGACGACAAGGATTCATTAAACATGGCTTGGAGCAGTGGGGATAGTTCAGGTGCAAATTTTTTATAGAAGTCTGAGGTAAAGCCATCCGGCCCGGGTGTTTTATTGCATTTTAAAGATTTAATAGCGTCTACAATTCCTGTGTTAGAGATCTCTCCCCCATGTGGTGAATTGTGCTCCGGAGGGATGGAGGGAAATGTGAGTTTGTCTAAGAAGCTCTCAATTTTTGGGGAGTTTTAATCCTGTTTGGACCTATATAGGTCACTGTAGTAATGTTTAAAGACTTTGTTAATCCCCGAATGGCTGGTCACAGTCTCCCCATTTTCACCATGAACCTTAGGTATGAGGCGAGAGGAGGCGGATTGGCGGGCTTGTTGGGCTAATCTTTACATTTCTAAATGAAATAAAAGGTTGTGCATGTTTTTTTTTTTTGAAGCACCCATAATTCCCCATTCATAGAGATGTCACGACGGTAAAAGTGCCCCCTCACATCATCGTATATGCCTCAGTGTATTGTACTGAGGGAAGAAATTTAATTCATCTAATTGTCGATAGATCTCAAGTTATGAATAATATCAACTGTAAGTAGAAAAAATATCAATAAAGATGACATCCCATGGAGACTCAGAAGACAAATTACTGTCGCTAATGACAACCTTAGTATAATCTATGCATTAAAGCTGATCCATCCATCAAATTGAAACATCAGGTTCAGTTTATTAGTCTTCATTAGTATGATTCAGGCCATAGCCAAGGAGCTGCTGCACATGTTTATATTAAAACAGAGTTTACCTCATGGAGAGGTCTGAGGTTATTCTATATATTATCTTCATCAACAATATATTATCTTCATGATGAATCTTTTAAAACAAAACTATAGCCGGACCCACTTGTTTGTTGTACAATCCACTAAAGTCATTACATAAACACTGTATTATTGCTGGGAACCTTTCAGTGATCCTTCCACACGTGTGTCTGTGGTGAGTATCAGCAGAGGGTTTATGTATATGGATGGGAATTAAGATGTTTGAGATTTAAGCTTTTCATTTGAGAACATTTTCCAATTGATATCATTCAACCTGATATGTTTATGAGTCTTTTTTCAAAGCTGGTGTCAGTTTTTAAAACTTTGATTTGACTGCAACTTTTGCTTAAGTTGACAGTTTAATAATGTGAATTGCAGGAACAGCGATTAAATCAAGTTAAAGATTCTCAATCGCCCCCTTGTGGCTTGCTGCAATATAGGTAATATACCCCACCTCCTCCATCTTAGCAGTTGGGACTTGGACCAAAGTAAAAGAAAGCGATAGTTCACATCAAACTGTTATTTAAGGAAGTTCTAATGACACTGGTGTATCTTCTCGTGCTCATTTTCAAAAGATCTCTTGGTGTATCTTGTTTGACATGTCGACAGTTGTGTTAAACAAAAATACACAAATTCATAACATTAGATACTGCCTTTTTTTAACTGCAGTGTGGAAAAAATAACCATGTCATCCCATTGAAGTTATGCTTTCCAGCAGCAACCTCTAGGGACACCAGTCCAGAAAAAACACCCAAATGTGGCAACATTAAGAACAGATCTGTATTTATTTTACGTAGACAAAGCATGGAAAAGAATGTATGAATATAAAGATAATATCTTTAAATCTTATTGTTCAGAAGGCACTTTTACATACAATACAACACATTATGTGAGTTGTTGTTTTATTCTACTGTGAAAAACAGTTTTTCTGTTTTGGATCAAAGTTCATCTTGTTGCTGGCTTTTTACTGCTAATGTGTTTTTATTTGTATTTAATTTGCATTGTTTTCCTACTCAGTCTAAGAAAACCTTGCAAGAAATCAAAGGTTGAAGTTTTTTTTTTAATAAGCCTACATTTAAGTCCCTTTGATAAAATCGACACTGCTAGAAATTAAAAATGTTAAACTATGAGAGACCTATTTTGGATTTGATATGATAAAGTATATGTCCAAACTTTTTATCACCAACATTTTACTAATTACAACTCTATTAACTTTCTAATCTCAGTTCAACTATATTAACTTTTTATAAAGTTCACTTGCATCTGTTTCTACAAGTACATTCATTGAAGCTCAGTTCATTTCATTTATATTAATATTCACAGTCAAAACATCATTTCCCTGATAGATTAACTACCCAGTTCTGAAACCATCTCTACATCCCTGGTCTGTAATTATTGTGCATATTATATTATTAAACTTTATTACAGGCTCAAGGCCCACAGTATAAAAAGACAAAACATACAATCAATACATTACACAGAAATATACAAGGAAAGAAGTGCTAAAAAAGGCACGCATGCCAGTTTTCCCAGATCTTAGATGTGTACTTAACAGAGCTGCGGACAGGGTCTGTCATCAGATCAATTATAGAATTTGTTGAGCGGTCCAGCCGACTCATAAACTTAAAAATAAGGTTCCTCAGCAAGGCCATGAAGGTGGTTAGACCCATATTACAGAACAGCTCACTGGCTCTAGTACTCCTGGGTTTATGCAGGAGTAATCTAAGACAGTCATTATAGGCTACTTTAAGCTTACGCAAGCTCTCCTTCTTGTAATTCACCCAGAGTGGAGCTGTATAGAGAGGGGTGCAGTAGGCTCTAAACAAATGAATCTTTACATCAACTGTACAGTGGTGGAATTTTCTAACCAACATGTTAGCTTGGACATAGAGCAATCCATGTCCATGTCGGCATCATCCTCTAACGTGTCTGTAATAATGTGCCCTAAGTATTTGTTACTATTGGACACCCCCAGAGTTTGCCCAGAGAGATGAAAGGCAGGAAACGTAATATCCATGTCATCCTTAGTCCTACAGACCATAACCAGGCTCTTTTTGGCATTATATTTCACATCAAAATCAACCCCATAATTAGTGCAGATGTTAAGCAGCTGTTGAAACCCACTGCTACTAGGGGATATTAAAGCTTGGTCGTCTGCATACATAAAGTGATTGACCAGAGAATCACCTAACATACAACCTGTTCTGCATCCCCCCAGCTGCCTGGAAAGGTTGTCCATATAGAGATTGAAAAGGGCTGGGGATAATATACCCCCCTGCCGGACCCCGTTACCAACTTTAAAAGGGGTAGATAAGATGCTCCCCCATCTTACAATCATAGTCTGGTTCGCATACCAGTAAGCTAGGATGCGTACTAAGCTACTGGGCACACCCCTAAGCTTGAGTTTATTAAACAGCTTAAAGTGATTGATGCGGTCAAATGCTTTTTGATGCATCAATAAACCCTATAAGCATAGTAGAGCCCTGCCTTCTATATGTGTCTATAGCCTCTTTCAAAGTGTAAATACATAGGTCGGTACTATGCTTGGGCTTGAAGCCAAACTGATTGTCAGTGGTGGTTATGTATTCACTTATCCTGTTAAGAATTAATCTTTCTAGCACTTTGGAGAGAATACTAGCAACTGCAATGGGTCTATAGTTATCAATACTTCTGTTGTGCAATAGTAGGAGTAGAATTGACGTTGGCTAATTATTAATAATCATGAAATATGATTATTAAAATAACAATTATTTCTTAAAAATAATCAAAAAATGATAAAGCTATTAATTAAGAATAGTAACACATTTAATTAGAAATGATACGGTTATCCATTAATAATAGTTAAAATAATTAATGAAAACAATAAAATTATCAATTAAGAATAATACAAATCTGTAATCATTGCTTATTGTCGTGGGGCACCACCCTGGTTACAGGGACCAACAATTCAATCTATAAAAATATCAGTCTCAATGATATAAGTTATATTAATAATCTCAATATTTAGTATTAATGATTATATAATAAACAATGAAGGGTTTTAAGTTCGAGCACAGGCAATCATAATCCAGCTGCAATCACATACATATGCACAAATAATCACAGACTACAGATACTTTAATTACAAAAGCATTTATTAAAAAGGGGAAATAAAGTTATGTTATTCAATGATTCATCAATTTAACAAGCTCCGATATTTCAAAGATAAACACAGCAGAAGTACTTATCACAATTCAGAAAATGGAATGAGTGAATAAACACCTGCTAGCCTCAAGAAGAGCTCCAACTATATTTTTATACAAATCACACACACTTGCACCATGAGAGGGGTCATCACAGTTTACATTAGTGCAACATATGGCATTCATGGGCAGATGTACTTTACTCAAAAATTCATCGAACCTGAAGCAATATTTGAGGACATCATCATTAGATAGTTTTTCCAAATCTATCTTTTCTACGCTGTTGCCCTCATACTTAGCCAGCTTGGGAACGTTGTCCACATTTGATATCATGGCAATGGGGATATGGTCAGAGGTGGCTAACCCATAACGAATCTAAATATTTTCCAATGAAGCATGAGTTTGAGATGCTGAAGTTTTTTTGTGGGGTTTGTTTTTATGATGTTTTTTATTCTTAAAAGTGCAACCACACACAAACACACACACACAAACACACACACACACACACTGGATGTGATTTAAAAAAGTTCATGAATGTGCAGTACTGGTACGGCAGGAGGCTTTGTAGCCAAATTTGATGTATGAGAAAACCTTCTCCCAATTTGCTTGTCATCACTCCTCATTGTTTATCAGAATATATTGCTGCTGTTTGTGTTGGATAAAAACTGCAGCTTTTTACAATAAATCAATTAAACGTGGAGGAGGACACGTTGCTCCTGAGTAAACGATTTGCTTTTAAATTGTTCTTGATTGGCAGAGAATAAAAAAAACTTGATAATTATGTCTTAGATTATTATTGCACTTGCATAATAATCATATCGATATGTACTAAACTTTTGTAATATTGCTATTGATGAAAATGTTATTGCAATAATTAGGGACATTCCTGCGTCTCATAGCTTTAGTGTTTACCAGAGATTTCCAAACTGATGGAGAAAAACCATTCAAATACATAATTGTAAAAGATTGTGCAATGTTGGAGAAACTTATAAGGAGATTCTCAGTTTCATTCATCTGCGGGCTGACAATAATACTTTTAGAGTATTATAATAAATATCTCAGTCTTTGTTGTTTTCCTGAAAACTTGAATCAGCCTGAAAGATGACCCTGATCGTTATTAACAAAAGCATTGTTATCAATTATTCAACTTTTTCTGTTTGTTGTGTTTTGTTTCTAGGTCGTTTCAATTGTTTGGAATTTTAAGTTTCTTTCTGTCATTTGAGGACACATTAAAAGCTTGTTGTGACTTGTGTGCTTCAGTAATGTCTCTACCTTAATGAAAAGGTGAAGCACTTTCCTGAGGTGTTCAATGTTCAAGGAGAAATCAACATCAACTCCAGCCGTTGCTATTAGAAACTGAAACCTGCATGTAACTAAGAAAATGTCAAACTCACTTTTCAGGCACAAATGCCACTTTTCCAAGTAAAAGCAAAAGTGTAAAATGAAAATGAAGTGAAAATATCAGTGTATTTTGGTTCATCCATTTCCATTCAAACTTTTTAAAATAAAAGCTCTGTAAAGTCAGCTCAATGTAAAGCGTTGCAGCAAAAAAAACAAATGCTTTCACTTTGAAGACAAATTGCCAAACAGGAAATGAGAGAGGATATACAGAGTGCATTGCAAAAAAAGTCTATAGGGACAACAGATGAATAATAACCTTTAAATGCATTCTTTACATTTAGGCATTGTGTACATTTTGTCAATTTATTAATAAGCACTGCCCCTTTATAATGAATACATGAAAGCAGTAATAAACATAATAAATAAATGATTGATATAAGATTGTTTCAAACATGTCTTAATAACATGCTGTTGGATTTCAAATTCATTAATGTCAAAAGGATTTTGAATGAGGTTTTCTTACCTCTGACACAGTTACAGTCCCACCTCAGTTCTGTCTGCATGTACTCTGCTGATCTAGGACAGTTTAGACTCAACTTGTATTTCAAAAGGCTGACATTACATGGGTTGTCGGTCGTTGTCAAATTGCAGTGAGTATTGTATTGATCACGTAATTTGTAATCAACACTGACACTGCACGTGCTGTGGCTAGGAACAAAATATATTAAGAGTGGTAGCGGTAACCATCTTATTCTTCTCTATCACCTTTTTCTGATTGATTCTCATAGATGAGGCTCGGCAGTGTAAGAATGAAAATGAATAACATATTGTAAGTCCCGTGTGAAAAGCTATTTGGTCAAATATCTCACCAAAAGTGCAGTGATTTTGGGACTAAATTCAGATTGTTGAAATTGTTTCTGGGTCTTTGAGATAAGTCGACTGGATGCCCTGGACCAATTCAAAAGTTTTATGAAAGTATGTTTCATTTACACACCAAAAAATATGGGGTCTAGGTTGAAAGATACCTGACTCACTCCCCTTTAAATGGCAAGGCATGCGCTGTCGAATATCAGATGAACACAAGCCAACTGTCACATGAGATCGGCTGCTGCAAAGCTGAATTCAACCAAAATACTCAATAAATATGCACAAAAATGTATCTACCGTGTCTGGATACTCCTGTGATCAAAGAAAAGTCTGTTTCCGTTCTTCCTCACCAGTTCTCATTTTCACAAGCAACCACAGCAGAGCTATCTTACACCATCGTATCAACAGTGTGACATGGCATACACTCAACAGACTGATGTGTAGAACACCGAAAGCACAACTTTTTTCACCAGAGATTATGCAGTATTTACAGACACTGCAGTCACATTTCCACCCTTGGGTTTATGTATTTCTGCTCTGTGTGTTGTTGAGAGCGAGATAGGGCGCCAAGCAGAGATGACTCATGTGTGTCCTGACGATGTCTGTGGCTCCTCCTCTGCAGGAGCAGCCACAGCGATGGCAGTCTATAAACCCTCATTGACAGAATTAATAGGATGCATGTTGCCCAGGCAGTATGTTTGCTTGGTTTTCGGAAAGGTGCAAAGCAAGTCTCTCAGAATAGCTTTGTCGCGAGGGGGTTTTCTGTAAACATATGATTTACTGATCTCCTCATTAAGCTGGGTACTTTTTTTTTTCTTTCCCTTTTTAACACGGCACCCGTTGTGTCTGCTTCGAGGCGAAAGGCAAAATAAGCAGATGGAGGGAAGGAGAGAGAGCGATTCTGTAGAAGAGACCCGTGCCACACCGAGCGGACGAGATCTGCAATTCAAATAAGAAAGCAAAAGGTTGTAAATAATTAAAGAGGAAAACATTCAGAGTGGCCCAAGTTGAATGAAAGTTCTCCACTAAGCACTATGGTGTTTGTAAGAGGGAGATTCTTTGAAATAATAACATTCCATCCCGGGGAGAAGAAGGACAGAGGAATAGATAAGCAGAGAGCATTTCAAAAGTAATGCCAAGCCACGCTTTCGTCA
This sequence comes from Platichthys flesus, assembly GCF_949316205.1. NCBI lineage: Eukaryota > Metazoa > Chordata > Actinopteri > Pleuronectiformes > Pleuronectidae > Platichthys > Platichthys flesus. Next base: position 17,741,950 of record NC_084965.1, read on the forward strand.
TTAGCATTTGCTAATATATACAGATTGGAGGAAAACCGTGTCTGGCATGAAGCCCAAGAGAGACATCCTTTTCTCCTCCACATCCATCTAATCCTCTACCCTCTCTGCCTCCTTTCCTTCCTCCTGTGTTGCACTCTTTTATATATATATATACTTTTTCCTCTCACACTCTCAACCCTCCTTCCTCTGCTTTCCAATTCCTTTCCTTTGCTCAACTCTGCAGGAGAGCTTGATGAAAAAACATCTGTTTCCCTCTGGGAAGTCCTCCTGAGCAACATGACAGATTCTACCCCACTGCTTAGGAAGTGAATACAAGTGAAGGCAGACAGACACACAGGTGTCCACAGTGTAGCGCTGCATGTGTATGCGAGTCCACCAGAGCTCACCCGTGTTTTGCTACATCAGAAGATTCCGTTTTTTTTTTTTTTTTAATGCTGAATTTGAGAGATTCTGTAAAAGTGATAACTTAAGTACATGCATTTACAGGACTAGGACCAAAACATCTCAAATAAAAAATTAATAAATTTTGACTCTACATGTGAGGCTGCGAGATAATTTCTTTCAACACATTCTATTCATGTTCTTTTTTTTTTTTCAGATACAGATACTGAGATATATTTTAAAGCTGCACTTGTGAACGTTACTGTTAATATTCCATGAGCAGTAAATAAAATAAAAAAAATGCACAAACTGCTCAGTACTAAACAACAGACGACAACAGTACCATATAGGTGCTGAGGATTATTATTAATAATAATTAACAAATTGTTTTTACGGCCTGTTGTGTTGCCAGTTCATGGCTTTGAATAAATCCCTCTTATCACTTAGTGAATTTAAGTAGTTAGAGCTAAAAAAGAAAAAACTTGTCATCCAAAATCCAGTGAAATTAAACAAAACCCATATGTTTGCACTTCGTACCCATCGGAGATTAGTTTTCAATAAAAAGTGTGGCTCTATGAGTTTTGAGTATTTAAAAGGGAAAAATGTAATTCTAGATAATTTTATGACTTTGCTGGTGTTTTTTTAATCAAAGCTTACAATATATGGATGGAATAGTATATAGGCTCTGTAGCATCGCGATAATGGCAGGTTTTGATTCAATCTTTAACGAGGAACTTTGGCTACTCAAGTATCAGGAAGGGCTGTGGCTAAAGAAAAAAAAAGGAAAAAGAAAAGCCTTATATATATTACAGGTATAACTCCAACAAACAGGAAGAAGCTAAGTGGCAAGATGACTTTTTTACAAAGACAAAGAATGAGAAAAGTATTAATTTGACGTTGAGTTGAAAAGCCCCAATCAGGTCATCGGGACACACCCACTGGTGAGATGCTGCGTTTGCTGACAGCAACAGTGAAAAACCAGTGACAAGGACGTTATGTTTCAAACCTGTTCATTAAAATCAAAGAATTAAAATTTCAAGAAACAATTCAATAAAAGGCAACGTCATAAATTGACAAAAGTCAAAGACTCATAACAGTTTGTTAGAGCAAGTGGTTTGCTGTCCTTTCGTGAGAATTCAGAGAGGTACATCCCTTCAGCTCATCAACTTCAAATACTCACTATCCACAGTCATACAACATTACTCATTAGCATACACAATTCCTCACAAATGCCACTGCTTGTTATGACATGACAACGCTGTTTGTAGATTTACCCCCCGGTTTAACTGACACAGACACTGCTGTTCACTGACAGCCACGTTGTACCACTCATTCTAAACATAATAAACTAGCTGTCAGTGGGACGATTCCGTTGGCAACTTACACAGGTCAATAAGTAAGTATTGAAAACTGGAAATTGAAGGAGGTAAAAGTAAGATCTGTGATTTTTGATCCAAACTGCCTTCTGCAGTGCAGCTGTACTGTATATGATATACAATCGTAGTAATCTTGGGTTGCAGTTTTTGTGGCTGCATCCATAATACAAGTGGTTTGTTAATTTACGATAATGACTTAAAAATATGAACATGACATAAAATGTATGAATATATAAGTAATTATAGCAACTGCACTGGATATGGGCAGGGTATATAGGATGGCTTATCCTCGCTTGACATATAATGACCCTTAATATTTTTACAGGGACACATTCAGTACCTTTGGCAACTAAAAATACTGACATGGCAGCAAGAGAAAGATAAAACAGAAACTTTGTGAAGCTCTGGTATAAGTAACATCAAAGTACACTGTTATGTTGTTTTTTTTCATACTTCGGCAGGCTTTCACCCAAAGTCTGTGCATCTTAACATTCAGAACCCATTTTATACAGTTGAAAAAACAATTTGTCAACTTAGAGTAAAATGAAAGTGGGTGTGTGATTTAATGAGATTTTACTCCAAGCCTCAGGGCAGCTAAACTGTAAGTGTTGAAAAGGTGTGTGGACCTTTAATATCATCGGTGTGGTGCAAATGGAAGAAATGCTGAAAAGAGTCACACAGGCATACAGTTTAAACAATTGGAGAGTCAGCAGTAGGCTCAAAGCAGATGGATTATGGTATGCAGGTCCTTATTTTAGTATTCATACCAGCTGGAGAGCTGCACAGCAAACTGTAGCAAACACAAATATTTTTGACAGAACATACTCTTTCCGGCAACATAATGTGGATCAAGTGTTTGGCTAAATTTATGCAGAAAATATTCATTTTTTTCAGTTTTACTATGTTGGTCACATCCCAAGTCCCATGCATATCCTTTGGTTTGTCAGAGTTAGTTATTTTGAAATTCAGAATGTAATGTGAGCTGACAGCAAAGAGAGAGCCATTTTAGTTCATTGTGGCAGATGAGCACCTGATCGCTCACCAAAGTCAGACAGCTGCTTTTTTTTCCTGCGATAAAATGAAACCAAGAGCTCTTCTCTTTGTTTGATGTAAAGAAAAGCTTAAATGTCAACTGCAACAGCAGGGTGGGAAGATATAGATTTAATCATTTCAAGATCGATAATGCCTTTATTTGAAATGGTCACATCCCTCCAGAAATGTAATGTTTTTCCCTCATTCACAAAGTGAGTAAGAGCAATACTGAGAGTCGTTAAAAAGGAGAGGCGTTGGACTAGTGGCAGAAAGTTGGACTTTGGGCAGAAAATACTTTCCTGTGGGGGCAGGTCTCCCAGCTAGAGAAAATGAATATTTTGAGTGGGTGATGGGTGGATGAGTCAAGTTTACCTGCGGATTATGATCATGTCAAAGCCGAAACAAGCATCTGTAACGCATGTAACCAATTGGTGAGTCAGTCTCAGCTGTTTTCTTATATTTCACCTTGTTTTTAAATTTACGTGTTATTTGTAATATATTAGTTAGGTTGACTTTTTAGATCAGTCTACGTCCCATCTTTTAAATGGAAGATGCATGTTTTATGACCTATTCCACAGCATACCACAAGGGGGCGATGGAGACACTTTAACTTTATGTCATCATTTAGGATAAGCCTATTGCTTAACATTATCTATGGTTTCTACTTCACCTGCCTATCTTCACCTATTGCCTGACTGTGAATCTGTTCAGAATTGTGTATTTGTCAGTTTATCCTCCTGTTTATGCTCCTGTTTTTTTTAAGCATTGTTTTGGGGCAATTTCCCTGAGTTTATTCTATTTGCCTGCCTGAAATTCAGTTTTTCCACCTGCCTGCCAGCAACTGTCCACCCTGCATGTGTCAGGGATGCTACCAGCAACTGTAATGAAGTCAAATGAAAGTCAACTAGAATGCTCTCAGAGAGATGCTACACCCACACTGCATTTTTCCATAGTTTCCCATATTATCACTGAAGAATATCTAAATATATATATTAATACAATCTGTCACTGAATCAAAGACCATTCAATGCAATATGGGGATATGTGCATTAGCTTTAGGCCAAAACCTTAATCCCATGGTGTGACCTTGACTTTTGAGGTAGTGAAAAACCAACTTGCAAGTTATAGCTGGAACAGAAAAACAGGCACTAATGATAATACGCCCGCCCACTAGTGAGTAGCATTACTGAAGGTTAAATATTTGACACACCTACCCACATCTCCAACTGAACGGGAAAATATTTGGTTTAGTGACGAACATTGGACTTATTTACAAATTATGCCATGTGGAATCATTCATTCTGTGCTGTTGTAGGATAATAACATCATAATGATTTTGCGTGTGTGTTCCATACAGCCTTTCAAGCTCCCTGCAATCAGATCTAAAGGATCCCTAAAAATGCATGCATATTAATAATCCCTATTAGTTGAACTGAAGTGAATTTCAAGTAAGTTTCATATTTCTTTTCTCTAGTTTAAAGATCAGACAGTGCTTGATGTTTCACAACTCCCCATCCACTGATGTAATATCACAAATGGGCCGTGCATAATGCTCTGGAATCAATCTACATCAAGTGCATGTTTTTTCAGGGAATACACATAGATCTCCAAGCCCGTTGAAAAGGTTCCTGTTGCAGGTAATCAATACAGAACCATGTTTGCTCCAACTCATGTCTGAGCTCTTACAACGGTGCAGGAGCGTTCTTTGTCTCTGGGAGAGGCATTGTACATGATCCGCTGACTAAGCTCTGTTTGTAAAAAAGTAACATGAAAGGAAACCAATGAAGTGTAAGCTCTGGGAAACTTTATGTAAACTAGCACCTTGCCTTGTTGGATCTGAATCGAGCCTTTGATAAACAACAGGCTACAGAGACTAATCCAGTCCGTGTGTTAATGCCCAGTATGGTCAAAGGGAAACTTGCAACTGTAGGACTTTTTAAATCGCTTGGATCATAACCACTGATTGTGTTTACACAAGCTAATGTTTGCATTAACCTCTGTTTGTTGAGTAAGAAATCATACTTGTAGTAATACTTGGATTAAACCTGTGTGCTCCTCTTTGTCAAAAACCGATGCCCTACAGCTGTGTTCCACTGTTACCTAAAATCAAGTACAACAATGGTGGGATTCTGAGCAGAATATTTTCAAATCTGTATTTCCCTTTCCAAACTTCCATTTTCATTATTGTGCGTCTTCTGGGTTGAATTTTCACACCACTCTTGCAGATGCTAATTGTTAAAAAGTGCTTCACTCACTCTCTGTTGTATGATAAGTCAGGGAAATGAGTATGCTCTTAGTGAGGATCTGGCCTTCTGCAATATCTATAGGCTAGCTCTAAGTGATTAAAACCCGCAAAGAACTTGCAAAGCTTTTTTCCCCAAACGTTTTGCATAAATAAGGTTTTTCACCCATCGTAGGTAGACAAGTTTGGATTGATGGGTAAACTACCTAGCAATATATATTTAACCCCAACGTTACCATCTGCAACATTGAAGCAATGGGCATGTTAATTCAATAATAATAATAATCGAATGATACAGCTTCTACAAAATTTGTATTCTCTTCAACAGCTGCAGGAAAAAGAGAACAGTGAAGCCAAACCAGTAAATGTATGTGCCATAAAATTGAAAACTGTTTGCTTATGGGCTGAAGTGTGCTGAGTTGATGGCAACTGTGTCTCTGGGTTGGCAACTGGGAAGGACACCTCTCACATTATACATTTATTTGATCTTTAATCAAATAAAATTAATGCATATGATATCCTAACTGAACAATACTGACAAAATACAATGTATTTATGATTGTAAAGGGTGAGAGGAGAAGAAAGAGTTTGATATGTTGAAAACAAGCAACTTCCAGGTGCTTCCAAGAGCTGGTCCGATGCAGACAACAGGAATGACTCTGTACAGATAAACAGAGCGAGAAGAAAAAGGGCCAAAATGTGCAAAATCCCCAATTTAGTCAGGAAAGACCAAACAGTCACTATTGTTAGCAAGAAAATGGATTTTCAGTGCACTACATCTTTCCTTCTCAGCCTTTCCAATACAATTACTGTAACACTACCCAAACTCAGAAAAAGCAAATACATCTTTGAATGTGTTACTGCTTGGGTAAATTTCATCGTACCAGACACTCATTTTATAAATAATAATTTCACATACAGAACATATTAATTTTAGCTGGATGCAGTTTCTTCATAATTCCACTCCATCCACCTTTTCTTTGTTCCGCTTTCCTCACCGGCCTCCATCTTCCTTACGCAGCACTTTGTTTGTTGTCTCCCTTCTTTACATTCTATCTGAAAATGGCATTACAGGAAGGACATGGAAAACTAATGAGACTATCAATTGCTGTTTTTTCTTTCTTGCCGCAATGCAGAGAAATGGTGTGATTATGGCGGGGGGGGGGGGGTAGGGGATGGAGGGGATCAAGGAGTTGGGAAGGCAGGAGGCTGAGGATGGGGAGGGGGCAGTGGGTCCGGCAGGGACCCGGACGGCGCTGGTAATGATGCTGTAATTATATTTGGCATGAAAAGGTTGCTGAGAGGCTACCGTTAATGTAGCATTAGGTTAACCTCATCAGGCTTTCACATGATCTGACAGTTTCATTAAAGCGCACCCGTCTCCCTCTTCCAGCAAGTCCAACGTATTTATAAAATAAATATTTAAGCCTCTACCATACACCCCGCCCTATCCCAATATTTTTTCCCTGAGTGCTTCCTCTTATTCAGATTGTCTATAAGCATCTAAGTCTGAACATCGGTTCTAGCTAATCGATGAGGAAGGCAAAACAGCTTTATTTCTGTCTCCGCCTATCTCCCTCATTAGTGTTTAGATAGCTTTTAATTTCAGTCCCTTATCTATCAGTGTAATGGTTGGACTGCCATTGATTTTTGTCTCTTTATGTATTGCGCACCGGGGGCTTTCGCAGAAATGTGATGGGCAAACTTCAGCCCCTGGGGATTCTGTGCAGGGCCTACTTTGTTCATTGGAAACTGGTATCACTGATGTATCAAAAATGGTTCTCCATGCCACTGACAACATGAGGGAGTCTAGGTTTCAGGGGATGTGAGCAAAGTATTTACCACATACTATCCTACAGTGGACCTGAGAAAGAAGAAAAATCTTAAAGCGATTCAAGAAGAGGAGGAGGAGGAGGCAATCAGCTCCAGCTCAGCCTTCCTCTCCCCCTCTCCCTCTGTGGACATACATCAGACTCCCTTTGAGCACTTGCATCGATCAAGTACCTCACCCTCCCCCCTAACTTAGGCTTCTTTTGAGCGATGGAAGAAGTCAGAATGCAGCACCACAATTTGGCACTAAAAAAGTAAGGCTTTGTTCCATCAAATTACTTAAAGCCCTGCAAGTGATGGGGCAGGGGAAACTTCTAACAGCAGCCAAGCAAATGTGCAGATGTAACCATGTAAAGCCCTATGAGACAAATTGTGATTTGTGAATATGGGCTATATAAATAAAATTTGATTTATTGATCGATCGAAGTTGCAACAAAAGTACATAAAATGCTAAGATTTCAGTGTGTTATTCTACTTGTATAACTTAAATTAGTTTCAGTCAAAATCATCCTCTCTATTCCACTGCCTACATAAGCAAGCAGTGTGATGTTGATTGACAAATTACAAAAACAGAGCTACGACCAACTTTCTTTCTTTAAACTACCCAACGTTACTTCATCCAAAGCTCTTTGTGAGCCCATCCCACCTGGGGTTGTCAAAGCCATTGCATGATGCTCGTCAAACTATATCTGCAAAGAGCTGTTCCAAACTAAACAATCCTGTCACCTTGTCCACTACTGCCGGCTACCCACCCCTGGCCACAATTTAAAACATAAATGGCACTAAGTAGAGTGCATACCGCTAGGAAGAATGAAGAGTCCCATAACTTTTCTGAGGGTTATGGTTATATCGCTGCATTATTTCCTACAGAAATTCACAAAAAACGTGAGAAATTGTCCTTTATGCTATGTTAAAGACAGTTGAAAGTAATTGATGGTTCCTCCCCATTATTTGGACCGGCTCTAACATTTTGTGGGTTCTTTTTTTACCCATACATCAGTTCTGTAATTTTTCATAATCTTGCTAAAATTCACACCGACAAACAGCAATCTGAGCATAACTCAGGTTATGACATATTTTCTATATTTCACTCACTATATTATTCTTGTGGCTTTAAACGAGAGGTATAATGTTGCCAGGGAATTTTTTGGGTTTCCACATGTGGCCGCAATTTTAGCAAATGTCTGCTTGGAACTCTTCGTGAATAAACTGAAATGTGCCAAATTAGCCTTGGATGTCCAGACAAATATCAATGTGATACTGAAGGAATTTTAAAGCAAGTGTACTTGAAAAAAGGCATCAATCTTTAGCACCTGAATTGAATTGACCTTATGCAACTTGGACCTTAATTTAATTGGTCCATTTCCAAGTAGAACTTCACCCCTAAGTTTTGGTCTCTTTTCATGGAAATAAAAGATCGCTTTAAAACACAGTGCTGCGAGGCAAGTTTAAGAGTTTCAACCCACGCACAAACGATATGCCAATTAGTTTGCTAAAGCCAGGTTATCTAGGTTGTCTAGCTATGAGCCACACATCTGCAACAGAAATTTGATATGAAGTAGAGGGCTTATTGTCCCTGGAGTTTCCTGACAGCCATGACCACAATCCATTCGAACCACTGGTAGATCTGAGGAGTGGTGTGCTTCCAAGCTGTTTGAATCGCTGGCACAGGCGGAGAGATATCAGGCTGTCTATGTTTGTACAGTATGTGATGTTTAATTCATCAGTCACAGTGTTATATAAGCACATAATGACATACATACATACAGAACCAGGATTATAAACAAAGACTGTATAAAAAGATGGATGTAGTGTCTATTTGTCTGAGCAGCAGTGATCATCGAATGGAGCCAGGTTATGAAGTCCCATTGATAAGCGCTCTTGACAAATTGAAAACCGGTCTCAGCTTTCAATCATGACAATTCAACATGTTTTTCAAGCACTAATGTCTAAATAAAACTTATCACAATCATGAACATTTAAACATAGCTCAGTGTGATAAGAACTAGCTTTAATCTAAGAGGGCCTCCTTGGAAAAAAATGAATTTTGTGTACTCATGTCCCCTCTGCTAACATAGATGAGGAGGGGTTTACAACCTATACTGCAGCCAGCCACCAGGGGGATAAAGATGTTTTGGTGTATGTAATATATACTTAGCTTTAGTTCATCTGAGTAAGAGTACATGAGGCTTTTTTATATAATAAGTCACGATACACCTGTGTCCCGATTTTGGTGAAAATCGGTTATGTGGAAACTTATGGGCTGCGTTCCAGGTGGCGCTGTTGAGCCATTTTGCCACGCCCATTACCAAATACTCCAGAATTAAATAAAATATTTTTGAAGCCATCAAAAAGCCAGTTCATTCATCGGGAGAAAAATTATAATAATAATAATAATCATTAAAATTTCAATAGGGCCTCTCATCAGTCAGTGCTCGGGCACTAATAATAAGAATACAAATAATGGCTACAATTTCAATAGGGCCTCCGGCCCTATTGGGATTGTGTTCGGTTTGGAAACATCAGTAAGCTTCACCATTGTCCGGCCGGGGTTCTCTACACCCACTGTTACTGGAAGGTTGTCCAGTTTGTGGAGTTGGTGCTCTTTGTTGTTGTTGAAATCCATAATGTCAGTACTCCAGTAAAGGAAACAGAAGAAGCATATGAAATACATTTATTTTCCGGCATTTTGTGTGCTGATGTGAAGGGAATATTGCTAATGGCTCTAGAACTGTCCGTGATCTTGTTGGCCAAACTTTTAGAATACCTAAGTAAATGTTTCACAGCACCGTTTTTTATCTAATATCGCAAACCACTTCCTCACATACATGTAATGCTGCATAAAAACTACACAAATGACCGGGAATCTCTCTTTTCTTTGAGACCAATACACATTTTTGTATCACAGACAAAGTTTCAGTTGTCCTCAGGAAAGCCAATCCACCTGAGACTGAAGAGGTGCTCCAGCTTCCTATCCACTTCATCCTCAACCTATCTGCTGCCTTTGATATTGTCAGCCAGCAGATGCTACTCATCATCCATGCTGACCCAGGATCTCTCAGGGATTACCTCCCACCTGTCATACCGCACTTATCAGATATAATTGAGGGGAGTTCTGGGCATGCCGTCTATACTGTGTTCCCCCCAGGCCCCCCCTCTCCTCTCTTTAATCCGCAACACAGGGCCCTGTGTTGAACTCCCTGAGTTCCTCCACGAGACAATTTTTAATCAGTGTTGACGAGAGCCTGGTCAGTGTTGACGAGAGTATGGCTGCCTCTGCCAAGACAAGTGAGGATGTTGGTGATAATAGAAAACAGATTATGATTTGATCCAGCAGGTTACATTACATTACATGTCATTTAGCTGACGCTTTTGTCCAAAGCGACTTACAATTTTATTCCACTCAACATTTATGAGGGGCCATTTAGGGGTTAAGTATCTTGCCAAGGATACTTAGGCATGCAGATGGGAAAGAGCGGGATTCGAACCAGCAACCTTCTTGTTGAAGAACACCCATTCTATCCCCTAGACCACACTCTCCCCCCACCATGTAATCAGCCACAACCTCAGCAGTGACTCAGAGCTGTTGCTTCTTCATAAGTATTCCAAACACATGTTTTTCTTTCATTTGTACTTTTAATTTTTTTTTTACAAAAACGTATATATATATATATTTTTTTTTTAATGCCCTTTCTTTTTTACAGGGTGCTAAATTACAGAACAGCTCAGTCATCAGTTGGCTGTGAAAACAAATGTTAGATATTTTCTGCTGTACTTATTGGTAGGTGCACTGCAGCATGACACTTAACAGAGCTGAAATACCAAAGTAACTGTGGAGAAAAGGTCCTTCATCTCTGTTTATATCAGACAAACCAACATGACAAACTGTGCTGCACATCCTTATTTTACCATAGGTAACAGGATCATCTAGTTTGTTGTAAACACAAACATAACAGTGTTACAATACCGAAAAAACACATTTGAAACCACTTTATGGTTGATAATTGATCATTTAATATCTCCCTAAGAATCCCTTAAGAATAATATGTGAATTAAATGTGTGTAACAACGTTTTCAGCATTGTTTAAAGGAGGTTCACTGGTGTTGCGATTACGAGAAAACTATTTTCGACTTGTTAGCGACTTGTTACATGTTGGGATATTTCATTCCTTTGTAAAAGTAAGTCATCATAAAGTCAGAAAAATGTCATGCATAGTTAAAAAAAAGCTTGGATAGACGACACAACTACTTGTGTCTGTGAATACTGCAGAGGCATAAAAAGTTATCATGACCACATAGCATTCACCAAGCATAAACATTGCTGCTCTAATGCTTTTCATTTATGGTTGAATATAATAACTTGTATATTTCCATCAACCTGCCTCCTACTTATGTTTGAGATGCAAATTTGGGATTATTAGCAGTAGATGATTTCTGTCAAGTTTATTGTGATTTACCTGAGCCATGTTTTTTCATTTATCTAAGAATATTCATGAAAAAACATCTGAAAGGTCAATCTGTAGATCTCATCAAAGGGATTCAATATTTTTGATGGAGGGGAACAGCCATTTGTCCCCTTTTATACGTGGTGCTGTTGTGTGTTAGGACCGTGAACTATTGAAATATGTCATTCCTTCATCCATACACTAAGAACGTTAACTCAATAAAACAGTATCATTAATAAATTCTTTATGCTAAGCACTTACAGAATTAATGTGATGACTAGTATAGTCTAGACTAGTTTTGGGTTGTCTCAGGGAAAAGAGAACCGACAACTGAACTTCAACTGAGCTTTTCACTGGAGCTAAGTCATACAGGTGGACCCCTCGTACTTGGGGTGGGAGGGGCCGTGTAGCTTGTATTTATTGAAAATGCTTTTTATCAAGGGTATTTGCCCACCTACACTTCTTGGCCTGTTCCAGTTTACCCCCATGCTGGGACTTGTTTGGGCAGGAGTGAACACAGTGATCGCACTTGAGTGTGGACATAAATAACTGCTCTGAGACCCAAACAAACTGTGGAGAGGTTTGTTTGTGGCCAGGCGTACTCTGCAACATTGAGTAAAACTACTGCTGTAGCGAGGTGTGTGCTCTGCTTTCAGGGATGAGTCAGAGCGGTTAGCTAGAGCAGTGGTCCCCGACCCCTGGGCCATTTGGTACCGGGCCAGAAAGAAAGAATAAACAAGTTACATTACTTCCGAAATAAAATACATTGTCTTATTCTGAACGGCATTTTATTTTGAAAAATGACCGGATCCTCTCCGTTATGACTCATTCTTTACGCATTTCAAGGCACTTGTCTCGGTCACGTGACTTTTTTTCGGACCAATTTGTCAACAAACCAGGTGAATCCAGCATGTCTGTTCAAGCAGAAGATCAGTTGCTGGAGATCGCAAATGACGGCGGCATTACAAGTATTTTCAAGAAAATAACTCTTTCTGACATCATATCTGTGCAGCAATGCAGCATCATATCTGTGCGGCAACCAAAACAAAATTACAGAGTAATATTGACATCAGCAACACACTTCGGGGTGCATGCACTTTATATTTGTGATTTATTCATTGCTACTCACTGTTGTGTTGTTGGTACCATGTTACGAGGACGCTGCTATTAATGTTGCATAAGAATACACATCAGTTTCACATTTATTATTATTATATTTAGAAAATACCCCAGTTTTATGCTAGGCGTATATTATTTTATTTTGTCGTATTTATCCGCCTCTAGTGACATCGGTGGAATTTTTTTTTATTAAATAATTAATTTTTAATTTTTAATAACAAAAAAAACTCTCCAAAGCGCACGGAGGCGCTGCGTGTGCGTAATGGAGCTTTGGTATCAATCCGTCTCTGTCTTGCTGTTAACCTACCACGCATTAGTTAATTTGAGGCCGCGTATAAACAATTCGTTAATTTCGCTAAATTAAAAAATTATCTTCCGATGTCCCCAGAGGACGTACCAGAGGGCCTCCGTAGTGATGCTCCGTAGCCACAGCTTAAATGCCGGTCCGTGAAAATATTGTCTGACATCCAACCATTCCGTATTGCAAAAAAGGTTGGGGATGGCTTAGCCAGAGAACGGACCCTGGTCTCCCGAAATGTCGGCCAAACTAGCGCAATGAACGTTCCCAAATCGTGAAGTTAAGGATTATATGGTTGCTTACTGTCAGATTGATACAAAATAAAGTGATCGAGATAGAGTAGGGGTTTTTAACAATGCTGCACATTTTCCAAGAACTTACCACTGATCTACGCATCATCATGGTCCAAGTAGTGATACATTATTTGTATTGATGCTGTTTGTTACCATGTGCTCACATTAATAGTTATATATCTTCAGTACCTTAGCGATCAATGAGCGTATTGGGATTGTGTTTGGTTATGCATTGATAAATAAAACAATCAGGGATGAATAATACAACACATGTTTTGTTACATCAGAGACCATACACTGACAGATGTGATTCAATTCATGTTGTAAAAACAGCGTGTTGTCCCAATGTGCCTGGCTGATGCATATTTCAATAAGAAAGTTTTGCATTGACTTGTGCAGGTGCTAATCAGTAAAAAGAAAAATACATCCAGTGACTATTATGAATTTGATCTAAACATCTGGCAGACAGAAGGTAAAGAAGTTTGATGAAAATAAGCTAAAATAACAACAATCTGCAGATTCAGCTTAAAAGGCACTGCCATACATCTCTGCCCTTTCAGAATATTGCTAGTATCACTTGTGTGCTTAAGTACTGTGTGTGATTTAAACAAACCAAGAGTTCATCTGCTGCTCTGGGTATCACTTCAGGGATTTATTCCCAAAACACTGCAGTCTTGTTTGTCGAAACCATCTCATCTAACACCTCACACTGCTCTTTCAATTTCTGCACTGTGTGAACTGTAGTATATTGCAAAAGCAAGCAACTCACTTCAAGGAACAGCCCCATCCCTTTCTCCAGCCTCCCCTTCCTTATTCGTGCATAGCCGTAGGGGTGAAAGAAACTTGATTGTGTTTGCATTAAAAATCCACGAAGATGATGAATTGTCATTTTTTTTGTACATGTGTTTCTTGTTTTCTGTCCTGTATTATAATTGAATCAAATATCAAAAGATTTCATCCCTGGTGCATTCGTCAAAGCGTGGATATACGCAAGGCGAAATCACATTTCGCGCAGCTCCCTTTTTCTGAAGTGGAACTAGAAGAAATTGTGTGTCTGTGTGCAGCACGCAAATGTCCAAATATGAAGTCCGCAGAAAGGATCCCGTGTGAGCGCACGGCAGGGGATCCAAACAAACAAAAAATATATATAACTCCGGGAAAAAAAGCGGCGTCCTACACAAAGAAGACACAGACAAAGATGTCAAGAGAGTTTTTGGTGATAAGAACTGGCACCGGTGTCTGTGTGTTATAAAGAAATTCACGTGATCTCTGCAGCGGAATTAATACATCACTTCCTGTCTCTCCCTGCCTAAGCCGGCTGCAGCACCTTTCACCTAAACAATGTGGAGGATTCGTTGTGAATGCTTGTGTGCAAAAACAACTCCTGCTCCGTTTGTGCATGTTCTCCTCGTCAGCAGGTCATGTCTGAAGACGTCTTTAGTGAGGGACTTGTAGAGCAGCCTGATCCACTGATATCTAAAGTGGTGCCTCACTGTCTGTTTTAAAGCAGCAGTGCACAGGATGGGCAAGACATTTAATAAATAATGGGGGGGAAAGTTATGGAAGTTGACAATCGCTACACACAGATTCTCATCATATGATTTATTTCAAAGGGGAATATGTCTCTTGCATCTTAACATAAAGGAAAACCTTATCTCATTATAACAGTGTGTTTCCTCTGCATGGCATCATATTGCTTGGTAACAAGCCCCACAATCAGCTAACATGAGCGATAACGACTTCCCTCAAATGAGAGCTCATTGTCAAGGCCTGTTGGTCGGCTTCAGTAACAGCGAGCATGGTCTTCATAACAGCTGCTAACTTGCTAATTAAAAACTATTGATTCGGTCACTAATACGACTGCCTCAGTAGAGAGTACAGTGCACCTTGGGCGGCTTTGGCTGAGGGGTAGAGTGGTCGTCCTCTAACCTGAAGGTCGGCAGTTCAATCCTCAGTCTGACCCATCTGCATGCCGAAGTGTCCTTGGGCAAGATGCTGAAACCTGAATGCCCCCCCATAGAATAACAAAGTGCTGCGAATAGATGCACTGTATGAATGTGTGTGTGAATTGGTGAATGTAAAACTGTACTGTAAAGCGCTTTGAGTGGTCATCAAGACTAGAAAAGTGCTATATAAATACAAAACCATTTACCATTAACCTTGCAGTATAGAATAA
Source organism: Platichthys flesus (assembly GCF_949316205.1). NCBI lineage: Eukaryota > Metazoa > Chordata > Actinopteri > Pleuronectiformes > Pleuronectidae > Platichthys > Platichthys flesus. Next base: position 17,757,142 of record NC_084965.1, read on the forward strand.
GTACTTTCCTAGCAAAGCCGACTATGGCGGTAAAATAAAGTTCTACAGGTTATACTAAGTTAGCACATCTGGCTGCCCCCCTGCTGCTTGAAGTGCCTTTGTGACTGCTAGCGGTTTCCTGTTAATCCGGTTTTATCTGCTGCTTCCTCCGAGAGGTCTTTGATTGTCTTTGTATGTAAACACCAGAAATTATTCGGTGTCTGCTCAGTGTAGCAAATGCACTCACAACTAAGCGGGAACATCACAGCTGCAGGAAAAGAATTAGTCCTGAAGAGGGATGAATATTTGTGGGTTGCCTAGAATGCATCACATCACAAGTGCAACTGTCTCCTGTGCTCTGCTCAGAGGCGTCCTAAGATGCATCCGAACTCTGAAAATGCAGTTTTCCAAACTTAACCAATCCCTGTCCAGACGAGCCAAGCCAACACCCCCCGAAAATCGATATCACAGGACCACTGGGCATGTGCATACTGGAGTAAACAGGAAGAAACAATACTTTTATATACTGTACAATAAGAGAAAGTACAGAAAGCATAACAGGCCCCCGTTATAAGTATTCTTCTCTCTTTCAACTTTTATAACTTTCTCTTCCATTTTCCTTTTTATATGTTACTTTCTTTTTATTGCCTGTTAGCTATGCTTGTGGATGGAATTGTCTTCTAACCCATTCCTGGCTAGGTCTCCAGCATCAGCCATTAATAAGTCTGCAACTCATAAAGAACAGTAACCTGGCGCCCCCAATTGAGCTGCTCTAGAGTTAACTTCTTACCCCAAATTAAATTCCTGTGTCACTTTGGTCACTGTTAGACAATCTCCTCTGAGGAGGACAAATTGAGTCGGAAAAGTGGAATCCAGCAGCGGTTCCTAAATACCAGCGGGTGAGGCAGCTCCTCCTCCAAATAAAAACCACCATCAACCCACATTCAATCATTTCTGTCCCTCATCCCATTGGTATCCTTTGGTATAAAGCAATCACCCAGCTGCCAGGCTATGGCAGAGCACTTACATCACCTTTCAGGATTATGGGGTATTGAAGTTCACATTTTCAAACAGGGCTCCTTTGCAGCCATTTCAAGCTGTGGGGGTGAAACATTAAGCTGTGCAGCTTCTTGCTAAATAACACAGGCTGTTGAAGCTGCAGAAGTGCAACAGTAATCTAATTCGAAGGAAATATTTTGAATGACTGCACTTATTAAGTGTTTCATGTTCAACAAACGAGAAATGAATAACCAGGGTTCAAAAGGTGAGTGTGATACGGAGCACACGGGCAACAGGACACTATCGCCTGCAGAATCCCTCCTAGATTATTTGGACAAGCTGTGCACTTTCAGAGTCGTGGGTGAAACATGAGTGTTTGCCAATGTGGACTCCACATATAGGCGGTTTCTATTTTGGGAGTAATGGCTGCTGAATTTAGGAGGGCCTGGCTCCATCTAATCTCCTTGACTTCTAGACAGGCAATCAGGGACACAGAGATGTGTTATCAGGGGGCCACCTTGATGGTGTGCCCTGATATATTGTTACATGCTCAATGGATTTCAGAGACATCCCCACGCTCAAAGAGACCACAATCTCAAAAAGGCTACTTCACACACAACCATCAGTAGAATCAGTCATATAAAAGCAGATTGATACATGTGAGGATTTAAATCAAAATATCAAAAAGAAGTGAGAGACATTAAGCTCTCGGTGAGTCAAACGTTTTTTGCACATAATAACGATGATTTCAATCTTTGATTTCCATTTCTAAATTCCATTTAGGATATTGATATTTTCCATTTAAAATACCATCTATTACATTTGTTGTACTGGAGACCACTTGTCACTGCTGTGTTTAGACAGCTTTTCACATGTTGGCAAAAATATGACATTCCCCTTAATTAAAACCAATATTTAGGGGTGAACATTGTGTGATTTGTGTGTATACATGGAACAAGAATAATTACTCAACTATAAAAATTCCCAATTATACCATACATTTACAGTACAAGCAGAAGGACGGCCGGATAATTAAATATCTTCCATCACATATCAGTTAAAGTGTAATGTAATGTGAAGGACTGCTCTGAAATGTTTATAGATAATTTAGATGCTTTCACCTGCTTTTAACCATGATGACTCGATAATTGCTGTATGGCTGTTTAATCATTTGGGCCCTGACTGAAATCTCATTGGTCCTGGTTTTAACATCCTTGCTGGGAGATCCAATCTCAGGTGGACAGGTCTGAGCACAGCGGTTCATGCCTTGTATTAAAATAGATCCTGAATGCATCTCCTGAGAGAACCAATGATCAGATCGCACGTAGCGCTATATGCAAATACACCAATAAATCATTTCTGTTCACAAAGACCAAATGATGTTCTTTTTAACTGGTCTGCGTATACAGGGCTGTCACTGTGTGTGTGGGTGAGTGTGTGTCAGTGTGAGAGGGAGAGGGAGAGGGAGAGGGAGAGGGAGAGAAAGAGAGCGAAGCCAGGAGGGGCTGAGTGAATCCATGCTCTTCATTTTACAATGAAATAACATTTTACCAACTTGGAAAAAAAAAAAGCTACAGAAAATCAATATGTGGTGGTCAGTGGTAATATTGTGTCAGAGGTCACAAATAAATAAATGGATGTAAAACTCCGAGAAGTGGAAAAAATGCTTTTTGGGTTGTTATGAAACTGCGGTGGGTCACCTGAGCAGGTGGTCCCTCGACATGGCCTAGGACACTGAAAAGGGACTGCGGCCACATCCCTCCATTCATGTCCTCTGAGGGATCAGATCACTGACGGATCCTGAATGTGTCTTGGTGTTTTCACACCTGTACTTAAAGCTATCTACATGTGATTGGATCACTTATATGTTAGGGACATAGGTCTGTTGTTAGTGTGACAGCTCATGTTTTAAATCTTAATAGGAGTTTAGCGTCTAGGTTCCGACTTTATCACTTTCCTAGATGAGATCACATTCAAATAATGGGGGGTGATGAGCAGATATCTCTAACCTCCCTGTGGGAGCCTTCAGGTGGATGCTGGGGTGGTGCAGGGCCTGGATTGACAGACAGTGATACTGACGCGGGGCAGCGAGGCAATGGAGAATATTCACAGTTTAAATGCCAGTTGGAAGGGTGTGTATGATAGAGGGCTGTGGAGAGTGAGGCATGTGAAATGACTAGAGCAGTGCTGCTCAAGTTGGGGATCTGAACTAGCTCGCAAGCTTGGCTCTATAAGGAACAGTAGCACTAATGTTACAATAGATAGAATTAGGGGATGTTTTGCACTCTATAGCAAAGCTACTGTATATTTTGAAGCTGTATAATGCAGGACACAGTTGTCTAAAGGACCAGCGCAAGCACTTGAGTGACTTTACACATCCACTTGATGTCAATTAATGCCACATCCAAATATTTTAATTTGAGTAAAGGAGCAGAAGAAGCTGCAACGATCCTTATACAATAGAACTAGCAGCCTAATAATTCTAAGTAAATGATGAACCAAAGCCGTTTTATGCAAGGATTTTATCACAAAGTAATAAACTACCAGATCTGCAGAGCCAGGAAGTTACTGAGTGGCAGATTCCGATTCAGATATTAAAACCCTGTAATATCTATTACCTCTACATAAGTTATCCATGCAGGTTTAGGCAGCATAGTGGGATTTTGTCCTCTGTTGCATCACATCCTGAATTACGACTCCTGTCTAGAGAGGCTCTAAGGACCGATGTTCAGCCCAAGGATAATACTGGTGTCAAAGTAATTTAACTATAGTCCTGAGTGAAACTTTTTGCCCGGGGAAATGATGCGATGTTTCACTCAAAGTAAAAAACTCAGTGCTTGCTCATGAATGCACAGAACATTTTTCCTAATCAGACATCCACTTGTCTCACCTCCCTGTTTTTTCTCTCCCTAAGGAAACTTAATAAAGGTGATCACTCTAAACCAATGGTCCATTTGGATGTGATGTGAGCAATTCTAGTAAAATGCGGTGGTTGTCCTCGGGCACATTTATAAAACAAAGAAGGTTGATAGTGGTGCGTCCTTTCTCTACTTTGAAAATAAAGCTCTGGAGGTAGTTGTAAAGCAATTTGCTGTGTCTAGTTTAAGAAATATCAGCAAAAAATCTCAGGGAATTATAGACACTCAGTGGACAAAATATAAAAAACACATTCCAGTATAATGCAGTCCAGTGGACCAATACCTACTCTGAGCGTCCAAATACTTAAATAAATGAAAGTCTTCATAAAAGTACCATCCATAGCAGAGTCGTCTAACAGACGCTGACTGAACATCATGTGTTCATCACTTGAAATGCACATTTTGGCAAACCTGTAGCCTTGTGTGTGTTTTCTCACTGACTCTACAATGTCATGTTTGTCCAACATGTTCCCTTCTTCCCCCCTTTGGATTCAAGCTACTCCGTTAAACCTAGTGTTCTCTCCCTCTCCGGCAATGGAAATAATGGAAACAATAAGGTTGCTTTATGTGAAGCACATGCTGCAGCATACTGGGGCATAGGGTTTACTTTAAGTTAACAAATTTCCTCAGCGAGTTTCCAGAAGTTACTCCCAATCCTATCAAACCAAATATTAGACTGGTTGTTCCTAAAATATTATAAAACTGTGTACTGCTGTGGTTTAATTTATACGATAGTATAATGTCGCTTCACAAAGAAACAAGATGAATAATACCTTGAATATTCGTCAAATGTGGAAAATGTGTTCATTTGTGGTTGAGTATTTGGACAAGCTTTAATTGCAGGTAGTTAAATAATGATACAGCACATGCTACTAACAAGATAAATAGCAAAATGACAAGACATTTTTATTAATAATAAAATATTTTTTACTTATAATGGAGAAGATGGAAAATGCTGCTGGCTCCATTTTAGTTTGAAAACTCCTGATGGGGTCTTATCAGGCATGACTCCATCCAAATGCACAGAGTTGTTAGCACACCGTCAGTAAAAGTTTCACCTCATCAGCAGTCCAGGAAAAATCGTATTGTTAAATTTTGTACAAGGGCAAATAGACGATCTGCTTACTGAACTTTCTTTTGACTGATTTAAGGCTTGTCCTCTGGCATGCACAATGCAATATGGATATGGACAATATGCAGAAGTGAAGACATTTTAATGAGTGTCAGCACCTCCAGCTGTCAAGGCCTTGATATTCTGCAAGAAATTGGTGACTGGACACTTTTAAGGCAAACAAAAACTGCCAGGCGTTCTGTAATATTTGTGCCAAAACTCAAGCTCAATGTTTTCCTCGATTACAGGCTCGTGCAGTAGATCCAGCCAACGTGACCGAACCTAACCAACTCTGCAGTTTTGGTCCGAACCCGGCCCAGACCATCAGGACCCATCGGTCCTCACTGTAAATAGTAGTCAGTTAGTGACCTGAGAAGTTTGATTATCTTATGATCTTGCTCAAGACTGAGATGATATGGAATGTGAAAATTTATTTTTTTAGACTCTATTTAAATTCCAACTCTGATCTCTATAAAGCAATGAGCTTTTCTTTGTGGCTATAAAAACGAAATTGTTCAGATACAGGGTACAGGGTTTTTGAAGAGATGGGAATATCTCTTTCAAATGCTTTGAGGATACTTACTTGAGGTATTATTCTGAGCCAACCAACTAGGAAGAGACCATGGGCCGGACCCGGGGGGGTAAACCTCAAACTTGGGGAGACGCTTAAGACCATATATTCTAAGAAAGAAATGCATTAGGTTCGTCCGATCCAATCTGTTCAAAATGATTTGTGGATGTCTCCATAAAAGACAAATAAATAAACTTGTGTGAAGATTTATATGTAATAAATTCAATAATGTCCATTAGTTTTTTATATACAGCTTGACGACAACACAGTAAGGAATCAACTAAATGAATCTTAGCTGAAAGGGATGGATTAGGCCCTTGTTGCTGTACACATGGGAGGGATCTAAATATGGATTTGCTTGTTCACAAAAACATCTTGTGCCTGGGGGATTACAAAACTATTATGAATCAGTGTTAAACACTAAAAATATCAAATATCAAGTTAGGCACTGCAGAAAGTATAGCACAATGAAGAAGTAAATTATAGTGTCATACAAAAGTAAGATTACATTGAATGAGATTAAAGGTGCATCACACACCAACAAGCAAACTGTAGAAATAGTTTGCGTCATTCATATACGCAAACTATTTCATTCATAAACGCAACAAACAATAATAGCATGGTATACAACATATTAAAACATAATTTAAAGGTCAATTCACACCCCATGCTAGAATCAACAATGGAGACAACCACCCAAAACTGTTATAACATTTTGCGACGACTCAGACTGCAACAACTATGATTGCTCCACTTATTAGCATGTTTAATATTTCTCAGGGGCCAGACAGCCATGAGAATGTCATCTTCCTGCATTGTTTAATCGCAGATGTAATCAGAACTTGTGATTTGGAAATAGTTTTGTAAGAGCTTCTTATGCACCACACAATTTCTGTTTGTGCTGAATATTGATCTCCTAACCAGCTTACCCATGAGCTCTAGCTGTTGTCAGTGTCTCCCTGCTTAGAGCTTGATGTGTCCCCAGGAAAGTTCCACTGCTTCTCCGGGTGGCCAGCACCAAAACAACATTCTATTATATCCTTATATAACCCATTCATATGAGGACCTTAATGTAAAGGGTTTAACTCTAATCCATGCAGGTAAAACTGAGCTGCCGGTGGAACTGATGCTGTATCTGTGTTGTAGACAAAGCTTCTTGTAAATGAGTCTGTGTCTTAAATCTTTGTGGTGTCTGTCATGTTGAATGTAGGTCTGGCTGTACCTCGCAGTTTAGCTCCATGGTTGTTGGTGACTGTCAGTTTCTGCAGTGCTGTGGTCTGACTATTTGCTTAATAAAACATACAGCTCAGGAGGGAACGTGTTAGTGGCAGCTTTGCAGACACATGCACGTCCACACACACACACTCACGCACACAGGTTTGTGCGGGACGAACAGACGGTCGGGAGGGCAAGCACTGGGTCCAGCCTGGTCTTGGGCGGCGGCCCTGACCCTCTCCTCTAGCTCCCATGTGAGTGTGGCCACCAGACGGGAATAAGGCAGGATAGTGTCTGGGTCGGTCCTGTCCCCCTCCTCTTCCAAGAACCGACGGGACAAGGCGTCGGGCTTGACGTTGCGGGACCCCGGTCGATAGGAGAGGGAAAAGTTGAAGCGGGTCAGGAAGAGTGCCCATCGAGCCTGGCGGGAGTTCAGTCTTTTAGCAGAACAGAGGTACTCCAGGTTTTTATGGTCTGTCCATACCAGAAACGGCAATTTAGTCCCCTCGAGCCAGTGTCGCCACTCCTCCAAAGCCAACTTGACTGCGAGGAGTTCTCGGTTCCCAATGTCGTAATTCCTCTCTGCCGGGGTCAAACGTCGGGAATAGAAGGCGCAGGGGTGCAACTTCTGGTCAGAGGCTGCTCTCTGGGACAAGATGGCCCCCACTCCTAAGTCAGAAGCGTCCACCTCAACCACGAACTGCCGTTCAGGGTCCGGCATTCGGAGGATGGGAGCCGAGGTGAATCGTGTTTTCAAGGCCTGAAAAGAGTCATTGGCGGCCGTTGACCAGAGAAGAGGCACCTTGGAGGAGGTAAGAGCAGTGAGGGGGGCCGCCACTGAACTGTAGTCCCTGATGAACCTCCGGTAGAAGTTGGCGAAGCCCAGGAAACGTTGAAACTGCTTGCGGGAATCAGGGGTGGGCCAAGTGGTGACGGCAGAAACCTTAGCTGAGTCCATCTCCACGGTCCCTCTCCCTACGACGTACCCCAGGAAGGAGACAGACGAGGCGTGAAACACAAACTTCTCGGCCTTGACGAACAGGGAGTTCTCCAGGAGGCGTTGGAGGACCTTCTGGACGTGATGCAGATGTTCCTCTCTGGAGCGGGAGAAGATCAGAATGTCATCCAGGTACACAAAGACGAACCTGTTCAGCATGTCCCTGAGCACGTCATTTACCAGAGCCTGGAATACAGCAGGGGCGTTGGTGAGGCCGAAAGGCATCACCAGGTACTCGTAGTGACCGGTGGGAGTATTGAAAGCTCAGGGTTTCCCCCAGCACTATCTTGTTAAGGCGGCCGCCTTAACAAGACTAGGGCCCCGCCTTGACTACCAATGTACTGAAAAAAATATTGGTGATTGGTCCGCTAACGCCAGCATTTCGGAATGGAAACTTCCTGTTCCATTCCCTACATCACAATAAACCAAAATCACAACTACGACTCTATAATTCGTGTGACAAGTGTGTTAAGCCAGCAGCGTTGTCCGGCTGACGGTGGCTGGTTAGAGCACTTACGGCACGTGTGTACGGTCACATACTGTTATAACGAACTTTCATAACGTGGCTAGCGGGCTAACCACCATGCTAACTGCGGTGGGAACAGCGCAAAAACCCGCTGACTTTAATCCCACGGCTCATGACACTCTTTCTCAAACACCGTCAGGTTAGAAGCAAACACTTTAGATCGATACTAACTAACGGTAGTAGTTAGTATCGGGTGTCCCTGCTGACTGTGTGTGGAAGCTGGGGGGAAGCTAGCTGCCTCCGTGTAGCTTCAAGCTGTTGCAGCTGTTGAATTAGCAACGCAGTTTGGAAACAAGACCGGGGAACCGCTGCGTTAAGACACGATAACATAAGCATTATGACCCGCTGGGTGTCACTTTATTCAGCAAAAACTGTCGCGTCATCAACATCCTTTTTCTGTTAGCTGCCATCGTTCACTGTGTGTGAGGAGCCGGGAGGACGTAAATAAACCAGCGTGGACTTCTTCTATATACCTCATGAGGTAGGCTTCTCTAAGCTCGACTTCAGTTGCGCCATCTACTGTTCTGGCGTTGAATTGTTTTCACAACAAAAAGGCTCGTAGAACTATAAATCAAAAAGGGTCCGTCCGCTCCGTCCGTCCGTCAGTCCGCAACGGACTCGGAGTAGCATACATTGGCCTTAAGCTGCGTAAATGTCTAGTAATATCTCGATTTTAATTGGTCCATGAATGATATGTAACGTAAAGGCTTATGTGGCATACCATTTACGTAAAAAAGGCACAAAGAATGATGCTTATTTGCGTACATGTTAAATCATACAGAATCAGGTGCGCATGCGCGAAAACTTTTTTTTTCTTGCCGTCCACAATGAATAGGCGGTTAATTTGAACGGAATCCGACATCACAAACTGTCATCTTCAGAGGCAGCTTGATTTTTCTTAAAAACCGGCTTAAACCCTATTTTGTAGTGTCTGCATGTTTTCCACAACATTTGTACCTACTGTTGTTTATTTATATTGAAATAAACAGTTGTTTATTTCATTCATGCGTACTGGCATCTTTGAGCAAAATACCCCCAAAAATTTTCGCCGCGCCGCTACGCGCCGCGCCAACAGCACCGCCACCTCCTTACCACCTTGACTGACAGATTTACTGGGGGAAACACTGAAGCTGTCTTCCACTCGTCCCCCTTGCGGATCCGGACCAGGTGATAGGCGTTGCCAGGTCAAGCTTGGTGAATATGGTGGCTCCCTCTAGGAGCTCAAAAGCTGAGGAGATGAGAGGCAGGGGATATCGGTTCTTGATTGTCATGTCATTTAATCCACCATAATCAATGCAGGGGCGGAGTGTCTTGTCTTTCTTCTCAACGAAAAAGAAACCGGCTCCAGCCGAAGACAAGGAAGGGCGGATGATGCCCGCCGCTAGACCGTCATTGATGTAAGTCTCCATCGCCCCTGTTGGGCCACAGTCCAGAAGCTGAGCACCAGACACTGGAGCCGACGGTGAGGACAAAGGATTGTAAAACTTTTGGAGGGAAAACATTCTCCAGCAGGCCTGAGAATCTCCCCCTGGTGGTTGGAAAATGTCCTGAAGCGCCTTCAGGACCCCCGCTGAGTTCCAAGCCCCGCCCACTGAGGTCCAACTCTGACACTCAATTGGCTTAAAGCCAGCATCATCCTATGACCAGCACCTCAAGGAGGCAGAACCTCTCAGGTAGAATAAAATCACTGAGACATCAATAATCGCTGCCATTTTTCCCTGCTCTGAAGACGTCAACAGACCTCTCCGGGTCTTTCCAGATGATTTAGTTGCTAAAGGGGGCAACCAGAGTTATTTTTTTTCATTTCTTTCATTGTCTTTTATCTTAAGTTTGATCTTATTTTGATAGACTATTTTTGTTTTTAACTTGAAAAGGCCGTGCACAGGAACTCGCTCGCTCGCTGGCCGAGACTCTATTTAAATTCCAACTCTGATCTCTATAAAGCAATGAGCTTTTCTTTGTGGCTATAAAAACGAAATTGTTCAGATACAGGGTACAGGGTTTTTGAAGAGATGGGAATATCTCTTTCAAATGCTTTGACGATACTTACTTGAGGTATTATTCTGAGCCAACCAACTAGGAAGAGACCATGGGCCGGACCCGGGGGGGTAAACCTCAAACTTGGGGAGACGCTTAAGACCATATATTCTAAGAAAGAAATGCATTAGGTTCGTCCGATCCAATCTGTTCAAAATGATTTGTGGATGTCTCCATAAAAGACAAATAAATAAACTTGTGTGAAGATTTATATGTAATAAATTCAATAATGTCCATTAGTTTTTTATATACAGCTTGACGACAACACAATAAGGAATCAACTAAATGAATCTTAGCTGAAAGGGATGGATTAGGCCCTTGTTGCTGTACACATGGGAGGGATCTAAATATGGATTTGCTTGTTCACAAAAACATCTTGTGCCTGGGGGATTACAAAACTATTATGAATCAGTGTTAAACACTAAAAATATCAAATATCAAGTTAGGCACTGCAGAAAGTATAGCACAATGAAGAAGTAAATTATAGTGTCATACAAAAGTAAGATTACATTGAATGAGATTAAAGGTGCATCACACACCAACAAGCAACTGTAGAAATAGTTTGCGTCATTCATAGACGCAAACTATTTCATTCATAAACGCAACAAACAATAATAGCATGGTATACAACATATTAAAACATAATTTAAAGGTCAATTCACACCCCATGCTAGAATCAACAATGGAGACAACCACCCAAAACTGTTATAACATTTTGCGACGACTCAGACTGCAACAACTATGATTGCTCCACTTATTAGCATGTTTAATATTTCTCAGGGGCCAGACAGCCATGAGAATGTCATCTTCCTGCATTGTTTAATCGCAGATGTAATCAGAACTTGTGATTTGGAAATAGTTTTGTAAGAGCTTCTTATGCACCACACAATTTCTGTTTGTGCTGAATATTGATCTCCTAACCAGCTTACCCATGAGCTCTAGCTGTTGTCAGTGTCTCCCTGCTTAGAGCTTGATGTGTCCCCAGGAAAGTTCCACTGCTTCTCCGGGTGGCCAGCACCAAAACAACATTCTATTATATCCTTATATAACCCATTCATATGAGGACCTTAATGTAAAGGGTTTAACTCTAATCCATGCAGGTAAAACTGAGCTGCCGGTGGAACTGATGCTGTATCTGTGTTGTAGACAAAGCTTCTTGTAAATGAGTCTGTGTCTTAAATCTTTGTGGTGTCTGTCATGTTGAATGTAGGTCTGGCTGTACCTCGCAGTTTAGCTCCATGGTTGTTGGTGACTGTCAGTTTCTGCAGTGCTGTGGTCTGACTATTTGCTTAATAAAACATACAGCTCAGGAGGGAACGTGTTAGTGGCAGCTTTGCAGACACATGCACGTCCACACACACACACTCACGCACACAGGTTTGTGCGGGACGAACAGACGGTCGGGAGGGCAAGCACTGGGTCCAGCCTGGTCTTGGGCGGTGGCCCTGACCCTCTCCTCTAGCTCCCATGTGAGTGTGGCCACCAGACGGGAATAAGGCAGGATAGTGTCTGGGTCGGTCCTGTCCCCCTCCTCTTCCAAGAACCGACGGGACAAGGCGTCGGGCTTGACGTTGCGGGACCCCGGTCGATAGGAGAGGGAAAAGTTGAAGCGGGTCAGGAAGAGTGCCCATCGAGCCTGGCGGGAGTTCAGTCTTTTAGCAGAACAGAGGTACTCCAGGTTTTTATGGTCTGTCCATACCAGAAACGGCAATTTAGTCCCCTCGAGCCAGTGTCGCCACTCCTCCAAAGCCAACTTGACTGCGAGGAGTTCTCGGTTCCCAATGTCGTAATTCCTCTCTGCCGGGGTCAAACGTCGGGAATAGAAGGCGCAGGGGTGCAACTTCTGGTCAGAGGCTGCTCTCTGGGACAAGATGGCCCCCACTCCTAAGTCAGAAGAGTCCACCTCAACCACGAACTGCCGTTCAGGGTCCGGCATTCGGAGGATGGGAGCCGAGGTGAATTGTGTTTTCAAGGCCTGAAAAGAGTCATTGGCGGCCGTTGACCAGAGAAAAGGCACCTTGGAGGAGGTAAGAGCAGTGAGGGGGGCCGCCACTGAACTGTAGTCCCTGATGAACCTCCGGTAGAAGTTGGCGAAGCCCAGGAAACGTTGAAACTGCTTGCGGGAATCAGGGGTGGGCCAAGTGGTGACGGCAGAAACCTTAGCTGAGTCCATCTCCACGGTCCCTCTCCCTACGACGTACCCCAGGAAGGAGACAGACGAGGCGTGAAACACAAACTTCTCGGCCTTGACGAACAGGGAGTTCTCCAGGAGGCGTTGGAGGACCTTCTGGACGTGATGCAGATGTTCCTCTCTGGAGCGGGAGAAGATCAGAATGTCATCCAGGTACACAAAGACGAACCTGTTCAGCATGTCCCTGAGCACGTCATTTACCAGAGCCTGGAATACAGCAGGGGCGTTGGTGAGGCCGAAAGGCATCACCAGGTACTCGTAGTGACCGGTGGGAGTATTGAAAGCTGTCTTCCACTCGTCCCCCTTGCGGATCCGGACCAGGTGATAGGCGTTGCCAGGTCAAGCTTGGTGAATATGGTGGCTCCCTCTAGGAGCTAAAAAGCTGAGGAGATGAGAGGCAGGGGATATCGGTTATTGATTGTCATGTCATTTAATCCACCATAATCAATGCAGGGGCGGAGTGTCTTGTCTTTCTTCTCAACGAAAAAGAAACCGGCTCCAGCCGAAGACAAGGAAGGGCGGATGATGCCCGCCGCTAGACCGTCATTGATGTAAGTCTCCATCGCCCCTGTTGGGCCACAGTCCAGAAGCTGAGCACCAGACACTGGAGCCGACGGTGAGGACAAAGGATTGTAAAACTTTTGGAGGGAAAACATTCTCCAGCAGGCCTGAGAATCTCCCCCTGGTGGTTGGAAAATGTCCTGAAGCGCCTTCAGGACCCCCGCTGAGTTCCAAGCCCCGCCCACTGAGGTCCAACTCTGACACTCAATTGGCTTAAAGCCAGCATCATCCAATGACCAGCACCTCAAGGAGGCAGAACCTCTCAGGTAGAATAAAATCACTGAGACATCAATAATCGCTGCCATTTTTCCCTGCTCTGAAGACGTCAACAGACCCCTCCGGGTCTTTCCAGATGATTTAGTTGCTAAAGGGGGCAACCAGAGTTATTTTTTTTCATTTCTTTCATTGTCTTTTATCTTAAGTTTGATCTTATTTTGATAGACTATTTTTGTTTTTAACTTGAAAAGGCCGTGCACAGGAACTCGCTCGCTCGCTGGCCGAGCTCAGAGACTTTCTTTCCAAATCCACAGCTGCGTCAACCGCTGTTCATCCCTGCAGAAGAGACAAAGCTGAATTCCGTTCCAAGAGCAAGAGAAGTTCGCTCTATTTCAGGCCGAGACGACACATCCAGTTCCTTTGTTTACTTTGTTTTTGAGAAGAGCGCGGTACAGAGCCGGCGCTTCCTTTTTGCGTGTTACCATCAGAGATATTGTGCGGAGATTTACATCTGTTAAAAGATAAATCTCACGTAACTGGTCTGCTTCGCTGGAAGTTTGTCTCTGACGATGTTTTGAGAGCTTTCCTGATCTCTCTCTCTCTTTCTCTCTCTCTCTCTTCTCCTAAACCTGTTTTTATACACGTCCCGACCTACATTTATACATTTCATGTTACATGGAGAAATCTAGATTTAACGAGCATTTATACATCTCTACGCCATTCGGCTCCAAAACCACGAGATAAGAAATCTCTTTGTCTTAAAGATCCCCTTTGTTAAGGTCAGTGACCGGCAGCCATTTTGCTTTTCGCAACGTGGCTTCACTAAGGTAACCTCCATCTTGAAAGTACGTGAATGTAACATCACCTTGAATTGGGCCAGAGGACGTCACCACGTGACCTCGTCATTACGCCATAGCCACTCCCCTTTCTCTTTCTTACACACACACACACACACACAGACAGGCAGACACACACGACCACACACACACATAGATACTCCGTATTACATGTGTGACAATTGTGATAAGTGCTGCTGCTGTTGTTACCATCTTTGAAATATTGGAGTTTGTTAAATGAAGAATCATTGACATATCATTAACTTTATTTCCCCTTTTTAATAAATACTTTTGTAATTATAGTATTTGTATTTCTGTGATTATTTGTGCATATGTATGTGTATACAGCTGGATTACTATAGCCTATGTTCGAACCTAAAACCCTTCATTTTTTATTATATAATCATTAATACTAAATATTGAGATGATTAATATATATTTAAAGATTTAATTGTTGGTCCCTGTAACCAGGGTGGTTCCCCGCGACAATAAGCAATGATAACAGATTTGTATTCTTAATTGATAATTTTATTGTTTTCATTAATTATTTTAACTATTATTAATGGATACCCGTATCATTTCTAATTAAATGTGTTACTATTCTTAATTAATAGCTTTATCATTTTTGATTATTTTTAAGAAATAATTGTTATTTTAATAATCATATTTCATGATTATTAATAATTAGCCAACGTCAATTCTACTCCTACTATTGCACAACACCCCCCTCTCAGGAACGGACAGGGAATACAGGCGTCCTCTGGGCGGCGTGGCCCCGGGCTGGAGGTTGATGGCGCAGTCATAGGGCCGATGAGGGGGCAGGGAGGTTGCCTTGGCCTTGCTGAAGACCTCCCTAAAGTCCAGATACTCAGGCGGGACCCCCAGCACATCGGTTGAAGAACTGGTCCCGACAGAAGATCGTGGTGCGGCGGCTTGCTTGAGGCAGACCTGGTGACAGGAAGAACTCCATCCCAGGATCGCCCCTGTGGTCCAATCAATGTGTGGATTGTGACGTCGGAGCCATGGGAACCCCAGAAGGAGAGGATGACGAGGAGAGTGCAGGATGTGAAACTGGAGTGTTTCATGGTGGTTCCCGGAGATTAACATCCGTATAGGCGCTGTCCAGTGGGTAACCGTTCCCAGAAGTCGGCCATCCAGCGCATTGGTGGAGACTGGAGCTGGCAGGGGAATCTGACCGACACCCAACTGCAGAGCTAGGTTAGAATCCATAATGTTGGCATCAGAGCCAGAGTCAATGAGGGTGGCGAGGGTCTGGGATCCCTCAGGCAGTAGCAGGCGGACCTGGCACAGAGATCGTGGGTTGGAGGAGGAGTTAGATGTATGACTCACCAGGAACTCCTTCCTTCCTGGTGAGCCCGACCTTTTAGCGGACAACCGGAGATAAAGTGTCCCGCTTGGCCACAATACAGGCAGAGGTTCCCCTCGCGGCGTCTCCTCCTCTCTTCTGGAGTAGTAAGACTGGCCAGACCCACCTGCATGGGTTCAGGCTCCCCTGAAGACCGGCTGCCAGAAGGCATCGATACCCCGGAAGCCGCTGGTGACGGGGCGGGCTGGCGTCGTCCCGCGAGCCCCTGATGTCTCTCCCGCTGTCTCACTTGAATGCGACGGTCGATGCAGGACGCCAGCTCGATGATGCCGTCGAGAGTGGAGGGGAGTTCGTATGAAATCAGTTCGTCCTTAATATAGTCAGCGAGCCCCATCAGGAATGCGTCGCACTGGGCAGCCTGGTTCCACTCGCTGGAGCTAGCCTGGGTGCGGAAGTGGATGGAGTAATCAGCCACTGGACGAGACCCTTGGTTCAGGCCCAGAAGCCCTCCTGAAGCATCCGGACCTCGGGAAGCTTCTCCGGACACTTTGCGGAGCTCAGCGGCGAAGGCTTGGAAAGAGGAGCACGCTGGAGTGCGACGCTCCCACTCGGCTGTTCCCCACAGCCGAGCGCGCCCCGTCAGATGATTCACGGTGAACGCCACCCGGGCGTCCTCAGAAGCGAAGGTGTGGGGCTGGAGGGCGAACAGGATGGAACACTTCGTGAGGAACGGGCGGCCCGGCCACAGAGCCGAGCAAGAGCGTAACCAGAAGGGAAAAGGCAAAACTCGTGGTCGAAGGCAGAAGGCTGAGGTAATGTCCAGGGCAGAGACGAGGTAGGCAGGTCAGGGATCGACGGGGTCGGCAACAGGTGATCAGTCCGGGGAAAATACGCTGGAAAGTCAGGCATGACACAAGAACAATCTGGCACTGAAGCAGAGACAGGAGCAGGCTTAAATGCAGCCAGGGCTGACACAGGTGTGGAGAGTTGCCCTGATGAGGAGGTGTGGCTGACTGGCAGAGTGGAGCAGAGACAGGTGAGTGGAAAAATACCAGCAGACAGGAGATGAGCAGACTGTGACAATAGTCAAAGAAAGGAGCATTCAAATGTTTTTCTACAGGCTACCACAAAGTTAGTCTCATTTCCAGCGACCAAACAACACAGGAATACATTTAAGGGAAAGGTTTTCCTTTGTTTTCATAATGGTTGCAGCATTTCAGATTTTTATTCTGGATCCTATAAAAACATAACATTTTAGGTGAAGACTTGATCCAAACCAAGGATAGGTAGACATTATAAGAGGACAATTTGTTTTTTAATGTGTGTTGGATGATCCATGGCTCTGGAAAATAGATGCAGCCTTTCACAATGACCCAGTTAAAACCTTATGGATCAGTGAAATATAGGCCTACATGCACAGACAGTGGGACTTTGATATGCTCACACACAAGAGATGAATAAACGTAGACTAATGGATGCATCACTGTACTCAGTGGGATATTGAGTTCAGAGGATCTCAGAGGGGGTGACCAGGTTCATCTGCTGGGCTTCCAGACGTGCTCGATAGTAAAAACATATGTTGTTGATACATCAATGTAATAGTCTGTAACTTAAACATTTTTTTTTACAGAAAAAAAGAAAATTGTATCCCAAAGTTTAATATCTTACAAAAGGACTATTATATGAGTCTTGTTGGCTGACTTAAGAGTAGTTGTGGTTTTTGTTATATTTAATGTTTCCAGTAGAAACCATACAGTGTATGGTGGAAGATCACATGCCAAATCCAGTTCGATTGACAAAGTTCTTGTCACATTTGGCCGGCTGTGGCTCAGGGGTAAGAGCTGTCATCCTCCTACCAAAAGGATTGCGGATCGATTCCAGCCTGTCTGCATGCCAAAGTGTCCCTGGGTGAATTCTAATGAATGCGTGTATGAAAGTGTACTTTAAGTGGTCATCAAGACTAGAAAAGTGCTATATAAATACATTTGGAAACTCCAGTCAGTACTTTGCTGACCTGGGGAAGAAAAAAAAACATCTCATTGGAATCAGAGACCGTGAGAGGACAACAGCTCAAAGACTTAATTACAACTCACACACCAAAACACACTGCAAGTCAGCAGCTCCAGACTTAAGCGCAAAACAAACACTGCCACGCTGCCTCTGTTCAGCTGATTTTCAGAAGTGTAACAACTTCAGAGACAAAGTAAGATTTTCAAAAGCAGGGGACACTTCTCAGTGTTCCACTCATTATCTGGTCAACTCTGGTTTTATTCAAATTGCCATTCTTTGTCTAGAACTTCAATGTATAATCATTTTATAGAGAGGGGAAGATCTCTCAATCAACCCATTTCCACGTTACTTGAAGTGACATTTGTGTCTTTAAGTTACAATTGTTTGGCCGAAATGACTCTCTGTGGATTTAATGCAGCTGCTGGTTAGGATTCTTCACTTTGGACAGGATTACGGTAAGCGTGCTGCGTCATTTCCTGTTTTCTTGCCACTGGTGGTGGTCGCTCTGCGAATTAGCTCCGCTGCTAAACACAACTGTTTCCCTGTAGAACTACGGCTAAAATCACCGGTCTGTAGTTAAACACTCGCACATACCAACCCTTATTCTATCGTGCTTAGTGATTCTGTGTTCTGTCTGAGCTCACCTTCGTAGCTATATAGCAGCGATGTCTTCTCTCTCTCCCTGTTGCTCTACTGCTCTCTCTTGCTCCGAGTGTCTAATGTTTACCTACTCCTCTGCCTCCCTTAACAGTAGTGGTACATGTAATAAATGTAGTGTGTTGATAGCGATGGAGGCGAGGCTTAGCGACTTAGAAGCTCGGCTCAGCAGCTTAGAAACTCTGTTAGCTGTAGTTAGCCGGCTCCCGCTAGCCGCGGAGCCACCTAGCTTAGCACGTAGCTTAGCCTTAACGAGCAGTCCCCAGACTAGTCCCGTGCAGCCGGGAGCCCAGGGCAGATGGGTGACGTTCCAGAGGGGGCATAGTGCTAGACTTAGAAAGCCCACGATTAAAGAGCCACCAGCTCACGTTTCAAATAGATTCTCTCCACTCAGCGAGGCACCCGCTGATAAACAAACTCTGATTATTGGCGACTCGGTTCTGAGAAACGTCAGGTTAGCGACACCAGCGACCATAGTTAATTGTATCCCAGGGGCCAGAGCCGGCGACATCGAATCTAAACTTAAGTTAATGGCTAAATCTAAAAAAGGTAAATACAATAAAATCGTAATTCACGTCGGCAGCAACGACTCCCGGCTTCGTATGTCGGAGGTCACTAAATTGAATGTTGAGTCGGTGTGTGCTTTTGCTAAAACGATGTCGGACACAGTAGTTTTCTCTGGCCCGCTCCCTAATACAACAGGTGATGACATGTTTAGCCGCATGTTGTCTTTTAACCGCTGGCTGTCGAGGTGGTGTCCTGTAAACGGCGTGGGCTTTATAGATAATTGGCTAACTTTTTTGAGAAAACCTGGTCTTGTTAGGAGAGACGGCGTTCATCCCACTTGGGATGGAGCAGCTCTCTTATCTAGGAATATTACTAAGTCTATAACATGACAACCCATAGTTGGGACCAGGAAGCAGAGCTGCAGTGCTAAACACTTCTCTGCGCTCCCTCTGGATCAGTCACAAAACCCCATAGAGATTGTGTCTGTTCACCGTCCGATTAAATTATTGAAATTAAACAATAATAGAGCGAGAACTCCACACAAAAATTTAATACAAATTAAAACAACCTCTGAAACAATACAGGAAACCCAGACTTTTAAATGTGGTCTTTTAAACATTAGATCACTGGAAAAAAAGGCTCTTTTAGTTAATGAAATAGTCTCTGATTACAACATAGATTTATTGTCCCTCACTGAGACGTGGCTGCATCCTGATGATTATGTCAGTCTAAATGAATCTACTCCCCCCAGTCATATCAATTCACAGGTTCCTAGAGAAATTGGGCGAGGAGGTGGAGTTGCTGCTATTTTTAACTCCAGTCTATCAATTAATCCTAAACCTAAACTCAGCTACAAGTCATTTGAATGTCTGGTTCTTAGTCTTCCACGCCAATCCAGGAACCACCAACAGCCAATCATATTTGCCGTAGTTTACCGTGCTCCCAGGGCTTATACTGAATTTTTAAAGGAATTCCCTGAGTTTTTATCAAACTTAGTCCTAAAGACCGATAAAATTATTATTGTTGGTGACTTTAATATTCATGTTGATAATAATAAAGATTGCCTTAGCGTAGCATTTATTTCAATACTAGACTCTATTGGTTTCAGTCAGTGTGTGCACAAACCTACTCATTGTGGTAACCACACACTTGACCTTGTATTATCGTACGGTGTCGCAATTGAAAATTTAACAGTACTTCCGCGCAATCCAGTTCTATCAGACCATAATTTAATAACCTTTGATTTTTCAATAACTGAATATATGCCACTAATAAAAAATTCATTTTCTAGATGTCTACCTGATAGTGCTGTAGCTAAATTTAAGGAAATAATCCCAATTACATTTAAACCCGTATTAGCAGTAGATATAAACAACAAATTCTTTAAAATCCTGAGCTCCATTGAGATCGACCACCTCGTCGATAGCTCTGCAGACTCATTACGATTAACATTAGACTCAATAGCGCCTCTAAAAAAAGAAAAATGTCAAACATAGTAAATTAGCTCCGTGGTATAATTCCCAGACAAATGAGTTAAAACAATTATCAAGAAAACTAGAAAGAAAGTGGCGCTCCAGGAACAATGTTGAAAACCTCATAGACTGGAAGAATAGTGTTAAAGAATATAAAAAGGCTCTCCACAAAGTAAGAGCCGCCTACTATTCAAAACTAATAGAAGAGAATAAAAATAACCCCAGGTTTCTCTTCTGCACTGTAGCCAGGCTGACAGAGAGTCACACCTCCACCGAACCCAGTATTCCTCCATCCCTAAATAGCAATATCTTTATGACCTTTTTTAATGATAAAATTCAAACTATTAGAAATAAAATCAACCATCTCCTGCCCTCAATTGACACTAATACCCTCCCAACAACAGAGATCTCAGAAACGGCTGAGAATCCTACCCATTACTTAGACAGCTTCTCTCTGATCACCCGTGATCAGTTTACCAAATTAATCTCAGGTTCTAAACCAACAACCTGTATCTTAGATCCCATTCCTACCAACTTACTTAAAGACATTCTGCCCCTAATTGATAGTTCGTTACTTAACATTATCAATCTGTCATTATCATCAGGTTATGTACCACAGTCTTTTAAAATAGCTGTCATCAAACCCCTACTCAAAAAACCCACCCTAGACCCAGAGGTTTTAGCCAATTACAGACCAATATCTAACCTCTCCTTCATTTCTAAAATCTTAGAAAAAGTGGTAGCCAATCAGCTGTGTGAGTTTCTCCAGGAAAATAATATATATGAAGACTTTCAATCGGGGTTTAGAGCCAATCACAGTACAGAGACAGCCTTGGCAAAAGTCACTAATGACCTTTTAATAGCCTCAGATCAGGGACTTGTGTCTGTCCTCGTTCTGTTAGATCTCAGTGCAGCATTCGACACAATTGACCATCAAATTTTATTACAAAGACTAAAACAGTTAATTAACATTAATGGAACCGCCCTTAACTGGTTTAAATCGTATTTTTCTGATCGCTCCCAATTTGTGCAAATTAATGATGAGTCATCTGTGCGCACCAAAGTTAATCATGGTGTTCCACAGGGCTCTGTGCTCGGCCCAATTTTATTCTCATTATATATGCTTCCACTAGGAAACATTATCAGGACACACTCGGTAAATTTCCACTGCTATGCGGATGACACCCAGTTATATTTGTCAATAAAACCTGAACAAAGTAATCAATTAACTAAACTTCGAACATGTCTCAAGGACATAAAAACCTGGATGACCCGCAATTTTCTCTTATTAAACTCAGACAAAACAGAGGTCATAATACTTGGCCCCAAACACCTTAGAGATGCATTATCTAATGATATAGCTGCGCTAGACGACATTGCCCTTGCTTCCAATGAAACAGTCAGGAACTTGGGAGTGATCTTCGATCCTGATTTATCCTTTAATAGTCACTTAAAACAAATTTCTAGGACCGCTTTTTTCCACTTGCGTAATATTTCAAAAATTAGACATGTCCTTTCACAAAAAGATGCAGAAAAACTAGTCCACGCCTTTGTTACATCGAGACTGGACTATTGTAATTCATTATTATCAGGCTCCAGCAGGAAGTCGTTAAAGACTCTACAGCTTGTCCAAAATGCTGCAGCACGTGTCCTGACGAGAACAAAGAGAAGAGAGCACATTTCTCCAATATTAGCATCGCTACACTGGCTTCCAGTTAAATCTAGAATAGAATTTAAAATTCTCCTCCTCACCTTCAAGGCCCTTAATAATATAGCGCCTTTATACCTTAAAGAGCTGTTAATACCTTATAAACCCACTAGAGCACTCCGCTCCCAGAATTCAAGCCTACTTGTCGTCCCTAAATTCTCTAAAAGTAGAGTAGGAGCCAGAGCTTTTAGCCATCAAGCCTCTCGGCTGTGGAATAATCTACCACTTTCAGTTCGGGAGGCAGTCACCATCTGTTCGTTTAAAAGTAGGCTCAAAACCTTCCTTTTTGATAAAGCTTATAGTTAGAGCTAATTAGTGCGCCAGAACGTTACTTGTTCTATTTTATGACACATGACACACGGAGCTTCTCTTTCCAGCTTCTCCTTCCTCTTCTCCATCCCTATCCCCCTTCCCCGGAATCCCTTTGCTTTATCACCCGCAGATCCAGGGCCTCTGTGGCCGCACCATGGATTACGGTTTGTGGATCGCGCACCGGGGGTCGCGGTGTTGGATCCAGTGTGGCAGATTCTGAGTCATGTGGGCTGATCGTGGTGCTGGTGGCGGACCCTGTGTCGCGTTGGCATTGGGCACGGGCGGTGGACCAGGTCCGCAGTGGTGGCTTGTGATGGGTCCTCCTGGTGGGCGGCGGTGGACGGTGACTGAGGACTGAAGTGGCGTCTGGTCTGGATGGTGGATCGTGGTCTAGATGGTTGCTGAGCATGGACTGTGCTTCATCAATGCTGCTAGAGACTTTGATTATTGATGATGTTCTCCTGCACGTGGCATCTATTGCACTTCTGTCCGTCCTGGGAGAGGGATCCCTCACATGTGGCTCTCTCTGAGGTTTCTACATATTTTTACCCTGTTAAAAGGGTTTTTTGTAGTTTTTCCTTACTCTTGCTGAGGGTTAAGGACAGAGGATGTCACACCCTGTTAAAGCCCTATGAGATGAATTGTAATTTGTGAATATGGGCTATACAAATAAAATTTGATTGATTGATTGATTGATTCACTTT
The DNA here is from genome assembly GCF_949316205.1 of Platichthys flesus. Taxonomy (NCBI): domain Eukaryota; kingdom Metazoa; phylum Chordata; class Actinopteri; order Pleuronectiformes; family Pleuronectidae; genus Platichthys; species Platichthys flesus. Next base: position 17,779,996 of record NC_084965.1, read on the forward strand.
AGAATGGAGACACTGTATTTAAAAGAAATGCAGGAATTTTATTTAAATTTCAAATTAGTGATTTGTTTGTAGTGATGCTTTGGTTCATGTGTATTTTATCTTGACACATGCAGTCAAGGTTTTGAGTGAGTTATGGTCATTTTATTTTTATATGTGATGATTATATTTAATGTTTTAAGATGGATAATGACTTAATGGAGGGAAATATACAGGATTTGATGAAAGTAATGGAATAGTAAAAGTTTCTTCATGAATAAAAAGTTTTTAAACAATAACCTTTAAAAGCAGACATAAGTAATATCCATTGAAACGCCTGTTTTCTGAATATCTTTACCTGTTATATGTGTAACCCAGGTTAAAAGAAACATGATTTAGTAAATAAATTAGTGAATAAATATTTGAATAAATATTATTTAAATTGACCTGAGTTAAGCTGGTATTAGTTATAAAATCCATGATTTGATCTTATTAAAATGTTTAACCAAAGACTAAAAAAATATCTAAACTAATACAATAAGGATCCATATTATTAGTCGTTAAACTAGTTTAAAGTGCACTGTCGCTTTAAGAAAGCACAGTCGCAACAGCCAATCAAACACAAGGTAGTTCTCCTGCTCCGGTGAACGGCAGGTGGAAGACAGGGAGACGGAGAAAAAGAGACGCTGGTTTGCAAACAGTGAACTAAAGTTACTAGACTGGATTTGGACTGTTGTTAACTTTTGTTTTAATTTCTAAAAGTATTTTGAGTTTTATTCTGTCTACGTCAGTAGGCTGTGGTTTATTTGGACATTTGAAAAGTGTGTTTGAAGAGTGACTGAGAGATCGCGAGGAGCTTAGCATCCATGCTAGCATCGTATCTTCATGGGTGCGGTGGAATTGATGGCGAGCGAGTGACACACCCTTGCCAGCACGTGACCACACGGGACGGAGTCCTGTTCATGAGGACAGCGCGTGTTTTTCTGGAATTTACGGACTGCAGAACGTGGCCGAAAGAAAGATCGTCTGAACTTGTTGATACACACTGAATTGGATTTACATCACAAGATTCACCGTATGATTATAATGTTTTTTATGTAAATATTATACTAGATATTGATTATATTGAATTGAATGAATAGTATTTTCCCTGTGTTAGTTGTATTCCAAATGTGTTATATGTTACCTGTGAATCATTCTATCTAAAACTACTTTTTCTATTCTTATATAAAAGTCAGGCATTTCAATTTATTCTATGGTCTCTGGTGTGTTCATTACATTTATATTTATATTGTTTAACTATTTTACTGCTCCAACGAACTTAGACTCTGGTCCTGTTTCCAACTTAACTGCAGCTAGCAGTAAGAGTTCCATTTTTTTTTGCGTCGATGGGGCACTTGGACAGATTGAAGATTCTCCCTAACAACAAAGGCAACAGTACTCTGCTGAGAACAAGGAAAAGAAAAGGGTGCAGGAGGAGATTGAAAGCCCAGAAACGCATCGGACATTCATTGAAAACTACAAAAGTTGTACAGATAGGGTTGGCGATAGAGTGCAAGTGTATGAACAAGAGCTTAACAGCCAAGGGAAAAGCATTAATATCCTCAAATTATTATCTCAAAATCCAGCTGACAAGACCAAGAGGGTCAAAGAGGAGTTGATAAGTGTGAGATGAAGGTAGAGCACATTGTCCTGGAAAAGGAGTTATTATTTTGTTATTATTGCCGGTGTCAAAACTGAGAGTATGGCACTGGTCAATAAAAGTGTGGAGCTCCTGGCCCAGCTGAAGGCCATTAGAGATCCTCAGAGTGACAAAGGTCAATGCTATGGAGGAGCGTCTTAGAGCTGAGTCAACAAACAAGGAGGCCTGGTCTTGAGAAAATTCAAAAGTGGCCTCACCAGGCAGAAAGCTGCTCAGTAAAGAGACTAACATGAAAATCCTGATCCTGCAAAACATTAAGATTATAATGTACGTCACAACAGCTCAGTCTGATTTGAACAACACCTTGTTGGATTGAGAAAAAAATATCATGTCTTCTCTTTCTTTACAGGAACTAGCAGTGATGTCTGACAAAGACATGGCAAGGAGGGAGACATGAAAATAAAGTATCTCCATTCCCAAAAAAATAACTAATATTGCAGGTTGCAGGTACAGCAAGAAATGTAGTGCCCCCCTCCTACGGTTTGTCTTTTGTGGAAGACATCAGTGTGGTAGAGCTTGGATTACCTTTGATATTAAAAAGTGAACTTGGGCTTGAAAAGGTTGGTGATCACCGCTTTAAATGTTCTTTCATAAGGGGACTGCTGGGCCTTGGTGGAGGTACGTGCTCTACTGAAAGGATTCTGGAAATGATAAAGGCTCATAATAAAGTCAACCAGTTTCAAGTTTCAGACAGAAAGTAAAATAAATAACAAGTATATGCTAAGCAGTAAGATAATAGTACATTTTTAATAACTGACATCAGACTTTTACTTGACCTTTAAAATGATTCAGTTCCCCCCCAATAAACTCCTGAGGAATTTTTAAGTTCCCTGGATGTCAATCTACTTTGCAATTTGGACGCATTTGAAATGCATAGAACAACAGGAGTCCACTGTTGGCTGTTAAATATTGACGCAAGTTCCCTCTTGGATAGAATTGACCAAATCTTCTTACACACACACACACACACACACAGCCCCCTCTGTCAGACATATTTATGAACACATACACTTTCACACCAGATTAGTGACCTGGGAAATGTCGAGCTGGCCATTAGCATGCATGAAAAGTGGGGCTGGGAGCTGAATAACTCTCGGCCTTAGGTCAGAGTTACAAGTTTATCCATGTGTCATGTCATCTACCATGGCGAACACAGAATGTGAACACACTTTCAGGGCTTTATAAGTAAACAAGGAGCTACCCTGTGTGAGGCTTGGTCTGCTTTTTCTATGTTTCTCTATTAGCTTGGGACATTAATATGATTCAATTAAACTTGAAAACAACAACACTGTGAATCTGATCCAAGTGTTCATCCAAACACTCGTTGGCTTATATCTCTTGGAATGCATATGGCATGTACTCTTAATTATTCTTGCATAATTGTTGAGGCCTGCTCATTTGTTATCAGTGAATTTATGGAGAGCTCAGACTCCCATTGGCTACAGAGGCTTGTTTTTTTGCCATCTGACTAACATGCATCTAATGGAACATATACTACATTGTGTGTGTGTGTTGGGCTCTGAGCGAAACATGGAATGAACTACACCTCCGATAGCTTCAGGTTCAAGTCAGGTTTCAAACAAGACACTACCACCTAATTCTGAAGAGGCATGACTTCTATACATTTACAATCTAGGCTAAAAGTTAGTACTTGCAGCTCGCCCAAACTGGAACGTCGGGATAGGTGGTACTCTGTGCTCTTTGGCCATAAGCTCACAGTATAACTGGGTGAAAGATTCTTGTGTGGCGTGCCGGAATCCAATTGAAAAAATAATGCATGTGTTCTTGACAATATAAGTCTGTGCTTTCCTGTATTTGTCATTACAGAGTATGAAACATGCTGGGAAGGCTGTCTTGAACCTAGCTAGAGAGGTTCATGAATGTCATCTTACAAACTGACTAAAACATGTTGGCATTTATAAAAAACAAGTACTACCACAACAAACTTCTTTTCAGGACTACCTTGTCTCACACACTGAGTCAGACACTATTATAAACATAATATGACAAAAAATGCATACAACTCCCGGAGGTGTATTAGGACAATGCCTGCCTTATGTGATATTTATGTAGTCATTACACGTTTTTGCAACTTGCAAACGGTGACATTTAAACATATGGTTTTTGTTTGGAAACTACATCACACATTGATTTAAGGAACTCTCTAGTCGTAAGACGATATAGCCCTGTGAGTTTCACTTGATTTATCTTACAGAGATGGAGGGTATAAGGAAACAGCATCAAGTTGTTTGTCAGCTTTGCATTGGTGTGATGACATTTTAAGCAATATCGGCATAAAGATTTTAAAAAAAAAGGAGAAAATGCTAGAGCAATATTACTAAATGAAGGTGTCACATGTTCCCCTTAGCTGAAGGGGAAGGTAACTGCCTCTGCTAAAGTCCCTACACATTCAACTCACAAACAAAGAAACTCCTCATTTATTGGCACAAAGCCTGAATTTCAAACCAAGGCTAAGGGTATGAAAGACAAACCTATCATTCTATGAGTTCTTCTGCTCAAAACTACAGCGACCTCGAAAGACGAAAAACGTGTTTGTTCTGGGGTATTGTATAAACTTGGCCGACTCTTTGGAACAGGACCCGCTCCCTCCGAATATATGGAGGACCTGTTCTGAGGTTAAGGAAGGACAACAATTGCTATTTTCAGGTGATAACACCAATGAAAACAAATGAATCGATTCCGTCAACAGAAACAGTGGGGTGCTTTTCCCTCGAAACGGGTACAGGAAGTTTTGCAGATATTTTCACAAATGTACATTTATTCCAAAGTTTTGTTAAAGTAAATATTCTCTGTCTATTTAACCATGAACCTTGTGAACCACCGTCAAAATAGAAGGGCAGTGCAGCTCAAATACGAATAATGTTCATGTTTCCACTCCTACACCTTACTTCGTTTTTTTCCCTCAGCCACACTTCAAGGGCATTTCAGTTGACAGTTTCAGGAAGTGTTCTGTCCCTTTTGACAAATTAGTTACGACATCATCTGAAAGGATTCTGTCTTCAGGACTCCACACGGATAAAACTGTGCCACACTCACTTTGGACAAGTTCCACGAAAATCCTGAACCTCCCGGACTTTAGTAGCAGTAGCAGGGAGGACGTTTGAGTAGTTCATAATCCTGCCAGCACACAAATCCAAGATGAGGCCGGCTCTGCTTAGGTAGGAGGCATTGCGTAGCAATACAACCCGGCTTTGTATGTGATGGAAAAAATATACACACGCCTGCAACACACACACACACACACATACACATTTCACTTTGGGACAGCCTAGCCCTGTGGACTTTTTTGGCATCATGCTATTAGTCTTATTTACTTTTAATGTGACAGAGACAGAGAACACCACACAGCAGCCTTTTATTACAAAGCCTTGAGAAAGTGGGGGTCATGCATCACTCTCCCTCTCCACTCTCCCTCTCTTTTTCCTTCCTCTCTGTCTATCTCCTCCATTGTTTCTCTCTCTATCCATCTATCAATTTGGCTACGTTCAGTGCCGTGAGGATACATTGTCTTAAGTTCACACATGCACAGAGCCGCTTCCTCTCTGTAACCCTCCCCTCTTATTTGTCTCCATTTCCCCCCATAATGCACTTAAAGGTGGCATTTACTATGAAAGTGTTATGGGCAAGGTGGGGTTGTTTACTGTTCAGTGCAGTGATGGCTGGAGGAGAAACAACCCCATGTGGAGGGACTGACTTTGCAGAGCAGACTGACAGAGAAATGCAGATACTTTGCCAGGAGGTGAAGTGATGCAGAGGACAATCTACTGTACACGTGAAATGCAGCCCAGGAGGTCAAAAGGCCATTGCACGTGGCTATCTTCTCCTCCCTACCACCACCACTATACTTCCACCGGACACTACACTATGTATCCTTGACTTATATTATTCATCATCCTCTCTTGGCTAAATTATGTATCAACACATTTCCAGTTAAAATGGGAGGAAATTGATGATCCTAAGCTTTCACACACTGGATTATGGAGCCAGCAGAGCCCTGGGCTGTTGAGGAATGGTTAATCAAAGTCGTTCAAATCTTTCTATTTCCTTGAAGGCCTGAGATGAAGTGCGTGACATTTTGCTTTTGCTCACGTAAATGTATCCTAAGTTATCGGTAAAAATCTGTCTAACAGTAGAACCCAAAGAGAACAGTCAAAAGTAAAAAGAAATTCACACACACTTTTTTTAAAGAAACACTACCGACTGTGTCTTTAACTCATTTTTTCTAATGCTGCAGTTTGTGTTTTGGCTGTATATTTCACAGTGTTTAATCAAGTATAACTAACTTTATAACCTATCAAATTAAACAGTGCTCACAACTAGAGGAAAGTACAAAAGGGAAACACTTTCTGTCAAGCTTGTTTGCACTTAAAAAATATCCAGTTAAAGCAACTGAAATACTGAAAGGAGCTGAGGTGGCAGTCTAAGTAGAGTTGCTGAAAGGGGCTGAAGATTCAGTCAAGGTCTAAGGGATGAAAGGAGTCGAAGATTCGAGCGATTGAGTAGTATCACCATTTGTACCATTGATTGCTGAATAAGCACTGAAACCATTTGAATCGTTATAATGTTAATTCATGGTAATTGATTTAAAGTACCTACAATCATTTGCTCAAGAATTGTACAGAAGTTTATTTTATTACTGTATGTAATTGTATTATAATTGCACCACTCATAAAATGTATGAAAAGATGAATAAAGTGTTTCCGATTCTTCCCACTGTTCACACCACACCTCAACCAGCTGTTAATTATGACATTTAACTGTTTTTCAAATCCCTCAAATTATGCTATAATTAAAGCCAAACTAACTGGGACAAAAATCAGTGTGTTGGCAATTACTTAAAATACCGGTCGATATCAAACAGGTTCAAATGAAAGGTGTTCATTGCAGGCCAATGGCATTTGAAGAGAGCTTCTCAGATCCACTTTTATCGTCTTTGCGACCGCAACTCGTTGCAAAGTGTCATAAAAAATGAATACTTTAGTTCACCCTTGGGAATGTTTAGGCTTGGTTAGGGCTCTGAGAAGATGTTATATTAGGGATGAGGACTTGAGTCGAGGGTTAGGAAATAAATGACAGGAAAAGTATAAGAAATATGTGCTTGTGAGAGGCTCATTTGTATGGGTGTTAGGAGGTGCACCTGTAGAGCCTGCTGCGTGTCCTTGAAAACTGCATCTAAATGATCCTTTTCACGTTCAAGCAAACACTTCTTCACATACATTTGCATCTTCAGGTGACAAGAACGACCACACACACACACACACACACACACACACACCAGCACCCTGCACCTCCCTTAAGGCTTGTTATCAATACTGACAGAAATATCTTTCCTTCCAATAAATTGTCATGGATAGATAAACCACTCTCTATTAAAAGGTCTTGTTAGACGGCGAGTGTCCAGGTGATAACATGTCATCTCAACGCGTTGTCTAACAGAGGCAGTCTGTTTTACGATCAGGGGTCATTCACATTGTCCACGTGTGGCTGCCACACCAGAGAATGGTGCCGCGCATGTTAAGCAGCAGAATGTTTGCTTCCACAGATGATGGTGTTTACGAGCAGGACTGGGCACCAGCGACGCTTCCAAACTGGGATTCAAGGACAACTGCCAGTGGATATGATTTGTTCTGCATCCCTGCTGAGACTGGAAGAACTGCCACAGCTGAAACCTGCGCCAGGGTGTTGTATCATGCTGTTCTCGTTATCATTTTTTACATGAAAACTTTAACAACTCGAAAATCTGACAGCGTTCTTTCTCATTTTTAAATTCCTAGGGCACGGAAAGTGTCCTTCAGGAGGATTAAACTTGTCCACTTGAAGAAAAATGAAACTTTTTATGCATGAAACCAGTGATCTTGAATGGGATATGTTGTAAAATACAGAGGAAGGACACAACATGAATACATTTATTGAAAAAAACAATCCTGAGCAGCAGCTAATTCAATACATTTTTTTATGGTGTTTCCTTGTACTACCAGTCGAAAGTCAAAAACATCACTATTTTACCAGTTTTATTTTTAATTTTTTATCCAAGCGGTGTATTGGATCACATTAGACAGGCATAAGATATGTGAGTTTCAAACAAATGTATATATATTTTTTTAATAATTCATGGATAAGAAAGCTGGTGAGCATTCAGCTTTGTTGCGCAATATACGTGATTTTGATGCAAACAGTGCAATAAATGAAATGAAGCTTATGAGCTCGTTCAGGCGGACAACTCGAGCTGGGCTACTCCAAACATGTCATGCGCTTTTCACTCCACAATCCTCTAAAATACACGCCGTCCCAATTTGGCAGCCTATGTAAGCTTTAGAAAATTTCCCACTACTTCTTTTGCTTGCCCCCCGCTGCTTCGGCTCCCACAGAGGGTTATTAATATTTGCTCATCACTCCCATTATATCTATATAATCATATATAGGGAAGAGTTGAAGTCGGAGCCTAGATGCCAAACACGAAATATATCCTGCTGGAATAAACACCTCAAACGTGAGTTGTCTGACTGAACTGTTCATAACTTACTAACCCTCTGCTAATACTGCACGAAGTGAGATGATAATGCAGAACATTAGAGAAAAGAACAAGACGGGGACTTCATATGTTAAAGAGGAGCACAGCCTCCACACTCACAGACAGTGCTAGTTTGGGATGAAATTTCCATTGTAGAAAAAACACCACTAGTGTGCTTGGTTCCTGAATTTGAGAGAATATTCAACCGTACTTTGGATTTAAGATGCCACAATTCCATGTTTTATCTTAATTTAGTTTCTTTATGTTCTTTTATTACAGAGTATAGTGACTGAGATTTCACTCGTTGTGTAATCTTGTTGTTCAAATATAGACTAGTGGGAACTGACAAGCATAGCAAGACATATAGATAAGAAATATAGTGGATTGTGTAGTCATCAGTGCAGATAACTTTTTTTAAGTCATAATAGTTTACCTATTAAATTTTCAGTTATTGAGTCATTCCATTAAAAATCATAAAGGGAGAGGGACTGGACCTTGGCACATGTAAAAACCAGGAGGGAAAGAGAACTGAATATCTATGCTGCTCCATCACTGATTCTGTACACAACTACAAGTAGCAGTCATGCTGTTAAAATACAAAAAATATTCACCTTAAAACCTACTCAATTGTATTATTTCCATTTTAACTGCTTGATTTTAAATATTGATGCATTATGAATAGAGGACATTCAGTAGATGCATGTAGAAAAGGCTTCCAACTTAATTCTCTTAATAATAAATAACTGAAACTAATGGAAGTTGTCTTCTATACACAAATTTAAAAGTGTAGGAACTGTCTGTTAAAAACATACAGGTTCTGAACATGCGCACTACAAACAAACATCCATGCCAGGACTGAATGGGAGGGTCAAAACTCCTGGACAGGTCAGCGTTATCTTGAACAGCGTTCACTCCCAGTCAACAGAGTCTATGTGGCTTTGTTTATATAAAGAATAAACCAGGACAGCTCAAAGTCTCACGTTAGCCGCAAATCCAGTGTTCAACTCGATAAAATTACTGTTTATATCTACTGAGTCTGGCAGCTTTTCAATATGTTTTCTAGTTAAACTAAAATAACTATACTTTTGAACATTTGGTATATCTCTGAATGTTTTTGGACAATTATAACAAATAACCTATGAAAACATATATATTTTCAAAGGTTAAAATCCCACTTAAAGTTTGGAAATTGATCAGAATTGTTTATTTCAGTAAATAAATATTCGATTGGCTGTAATAGTCAATATTGTTTTCTGCTAGACTCTACTGTTTAGAATATGACTACAATATATTTCTTTCTTTCTCTCTCCGTCTCTGTAGGTGGCATGCATTGATGGATGGCTTGTGCTCCCATCAATGCTTGGGTGCTGTACCGCAGCTGCCGGAAAGACAAACTCCCCAGCAGGGACTTCATGCTTCAGCTCGCCCAGGAGCTGTGCACCAAGTAGGTGGCAACAGCAGAGTTCCCATGCGTGGATGTGTGGCCCTCACTGATCATGAAGAAGAGAGAAGTGACCTGCATGATGGAGACACAATGCAAAAAAAATGTGGTTAATTAACCAAAAGTGTATCAAAACCTATGTGTATAACCTCTAACTGACTTAGTCTTGCCGTGTCAGTAATTCATTCACGATTTCTGAGGTTTTTGTTAAGTATATTTTGAGCCGGAGGGCCCAGGTACACTTTACACGTAACAAAATAATCATCATGGATCCTCAACGAGGTCAAAGTTGGAAATAATAGTGATATTACTTTGAAGTCATATTGCCCAGCCCCATCCATACATGGCATGCACACAAGTCCATGTACTGTTTGTGCAGCATGTTTATCCAAAGTGAAGTTTTTGAACGGGATAAAGGGAATTAAGTTAGCATTAATTTTTGTAGAACAATGATTAATACGTTTGATTGAGTTCTGAAAAGAGTAAACCCAATAAATAATGCAACTCCATTTTGTCTATTGTCTAGTTTTAGGTATATGGTGAGCCTTGGAGGTTACGGTGTTAAAAGTACTGAAGTAGATTACACAGTTTGAATACATAATATATATATATATGTATAAAAAACCCAGAAATATTGAATTGCTTTCACATTAATCATATATGAGTAATGGTCACTGAGTAATGATCTTTTCATAAATGGCAAACAAATACTGACTGTACTGAGATTAAATCTAAAAAGCTCCAAGCCCCCAGCACATCTGTTCTTCAGTCTGTGGGGTCGGAGTCAAGGACAGTCAGTACGAGAGCTGGTATAAGAAGTGGCAGAGTCAAGTATCAAATTAAGTTTCGGCAGGTCTGCGGAACCATAATTTGACGTGTCACAGTAGAAGCACAGGTGTATATAATGACATCACTGGAACTAGAGCTGATCCATCCTTGATGTTATTAGGACCATCTATGCTTCTCCTACAATGATATGTCGAAATGTCTGCCGTTAAAAAAAAGCCTGCGAAGATACAGCTTAAGGATCTTCCCACATGAAAGTTCGGAGCATGGATTGGACAAAAAGGTTCTTGTCCTCATCTCATTGTTTAGATTTCAGATATGACCATGACCGATACCACCTCTTTTGGTCCATTGGTCCAGACCCTGGTCTGAGCACCTTTCACGGCTCCATCAGTTTTCTTTCATTCCGCCTGACAAACAAACAACCGAATTCTTGAGCCCCTAAAACCTTTGGACTTTAATTTTGATAAAGAGTTAAAAGGTTCACCTTTTAAATTTTTTAATTCAACACGAAAGCATGTAAAAGGGTATTGCTGACTCGTTCTAAATCCTGAGGGATTGTTTTGGTCGATACCAGTAAGCTAGGGTGCCAGGGTGCAAGAGTTCTCTGTATTTGACAAAAAACAATCACATTTACAGGGTTCTAGTCAGTGTTAGACTCCCTCAACCAAGCTGCTGGGAAATGGGAAGATTTGCTAAATTTGTTTACAAAGTACTTGATATCACCTGTAATTTACTGTGATGTTTCCTCTGACAACTCTACCACTCTAGATTCTGTGACTCATCATTCATCCTGAACCTCATCATATTATTTATTTTATGAAAACCACCTGTTCTCTTGAAATCATTCCAAATAAACTGTTAAAGACATCATTGGCTCTGTTGCCCTCAGCCTCCTCTTTATTATTAATGAATCCCCTGAAACCAGCCACATTCCCTAATCTTTCAAAGATGCAGCTGTCCAGCCACTTTTAACATCTTTTAATATCTTTGTTCTCTCTACCCTGAAAACCTTGGAATCCTTGAACACCTGGTTTTTAACAAATTTCCTATAAATTCCAATCTGGTACTATAGAACCATATTGGTGCCACTATCAGCTGATGGTCGTGAGTCCTCATCATCAAACTGATACGTTTTTCTTCCAACAGTAAGTTATGGCATTACTACGTGATATATGGTAAATGGTTTTGTATTTATATAACTCTTTCCTAGTCTTGATGACCACTCCAAACTCTTTACAGTACAGTTTAACATTCACACACACACACACACACACATTCATACAGTGCATCTATTCGCAGCACCTTGTTATTCTATGGGGGGCCATTCAGGGTTCAGCATCTTGCCCAAGGACACTTCAGTATGCAGATGGGTCAGACTGGGGATCGAACTGCCGACCTTCAGGCTGGAGGATGACCACTCTACCCCTCACCCACAGCCGCCCGTTATAACATGATACTGATGAAAAACAATAAGCCTCCATATATTTCAGAGCCAGTCACAGTGCTGAACCTGCATTACTGAGACTAAAGAGGTCAAGACTACAGTTTGTAAATGTATTTGAAAGTAGATTATTGTATTTTTTTTAGTTCAAGCAATTTTTATTTCAGAGACGGTATCTAACAACTACTCTACATCATACACCACACTAAACTGTAGCAACTGGGTCATGACTGGGTCACATCAAACACTTGTCTTTCCTGCACAAGCAGTACACTCCATGTCATGTACACATAGAACTTTATGGAACAACGGCGAATGGTCTTAGGTTTATCTCCAAAAAGCCTCCTCCTTTGTGTGGGAGGAAAAGAATGGCTATGAGCAACTAAACAAAACCTTAAATTAACTCAGTGTTGTAGAAGATGACACTTTTCATTGCCTTTTTTGTGTGGCTCTAGAGAATTGTTGTCCACTCCATAAAACGAATCAGGGAAATTCGCAGTTTTGCTCGCGAGTAAACTTGTCTTTCAGTGACTGGGATTTAGTATTTTGTGTGGTGCTTTAATAGGTTTTAAACGCCCTGTGGTGAGATGGTGATTTGTACAACTCTCAATAGGGTTGGAAGTTGTAAAAAAAATAGACTGATGATGCAGAGATGGGTTTTCAGTCAAAATATCCTTTCTTTGGTGTAGCAATAATACACTTTTCTATGGTTATTTAGATCTTTTCTAGTCTTGTTGACCATCCAAGGTGCTTACAGCAACGTTTTGGCATTCACCCATTCTCACTCACATTCATACAGGGCAATTATGTGCAGCACTTTATCACACATCAGTCACACACTGCTGGCAGGGCTCTCAGGGGCAATTTGGGGTTAACTATCTTGCGGAATGAATGAGACACGGGATTGAACCGCTGACATTCTGGTTCATTGACGACCAGCTTCTTTCTGAGCCATAGGCGCCCCTCATGTTATGTTATGTTAAGGCCCTCAGAGCACTTAAAGCTGAGATCGGTAAACTTCGAAAAGCTAGCAAGACCATGCTACACTTTGAAAATATGCAACTGATTCATCCCAGACCCTCTCGCCACACCTGAACGTGCACCAACGACTGCTAAAAGCCAACTGTTCCGTGACTCACTAACTTCTGGCTCTTGTCTCTGCTTCAGTGTCGAATGCCTCTCCAGGTGAAGACTTAAGTCATGTGCAGTGAGAACATGGGCAAATGTGCGCAGGCAGGCAGGTCCGTTAATGACAGACAGGTATGCCTGCGAATGTGTGTGAAATGTGAAAGTATTTTGTCGTATTTATTAAAGACCTGTTAGTTCAGAGATGCTGGCTTGTTTTCATTTCCTAGAACAGGTGGCTATTGGGACGTGAAGAGGATTGTAAATAAAAGATAACAAAAACTGTTTCAGAAACATTTACCTTTAAGGTGAGGGAAAGATCATGGTCTAACTTGAATTATAAAAGGAAAGATTGAAATTGTTTTTACAGTGTAGATGTAAACCTGATCGGCTGTGGTGACTATGTAGCCATTGATTATTGTGGTGCTTCAATCATTAAAAAAAGAAAAATCCAAAACTTTCCTCTGAACAAAATTGCAGTCACTAAATACTTTCCCTAAAAAAATTCATTTTTTCGTGATAAGGGTTTTCGTAGGCACATCACTCCTTTGTGCACAGGAGTCACAATGTGCTTCTGTGCTCTGTAGATGCAACAACAGCAACCACCAGAATCATAAAGCTTCAGCCTGTGGTCCTTTCTCCTCAATAATACACATTTGCTGTAGGCTGCTTTAAATAAATAAATGAAAATAAGCAGGGCTGCTCTCTCAGCAAGTGCCTTTCTTACCCAAGGACTATGATGACCCTATGTCTTGGAAAAGATGTATGCAAATATAAAATAACATGTAGCATTTTTTTAATTAAATGATATCTTCTTGAAGCAATACAACACATCAATACGTTCTGCTTTCTCAACTGCACAGCAATAATGCTCAGTGAGGAAACTGCTGAAAGGACTTGAGGCAGCAGAGGAATCAATACAGACAATGGTATAGAAAAAAGTAATCATCAAGAAATAAATAATAATGTCTTATTAAAACAAAAGAAGTTTTTAGTGACAATTTTAACAAACTATTTGGCTGTTGTACAAATTAGGTTTAGCAATTTAAACCAGTGTTAAACTCTGGTCTCTGGTGCCTGAGTAACTCAACATGCAATCATCAACCCCTCCCTAATGACTTCTAACGTCCTCCCAAATACTACAGCAGCAGTGTAAAATGAATACACTAAACATAAAGATATATAATCAAATAGATTTAGACAGAACATGTGCCATGGAACCAGCAGAACTATTATTTAAAGGTAGATTAGATAAATCAATCAGTTTGACAATATTTTACTCAACGTGTATTCTCCTGAAAACCTGCAGAAACAATGGTTCAGAGAAACGTCCCTGCACAATTTTATATTTAATTTGGAGAATTTTGTGATGTCATGGAGGAAATAAAGGTTAGCCCATATATATGTAGAATGAGATTTATTTTTGTAAAAACCATTCAATTGGAATATTGTGATTGAGAGAATAAATGTGATTTTATTAAAAAAAGGGGCAAACAGGGGACAAAAGGGGCTGTCCAAATTCAACCCTCAGCTGTAACACTTGGCCCTGACCCTTTGTTTAATGCGTGGGTGGAAGGGTTAAGTTGTTCCAGTTTTCTATGGATGTAGGGGTAGTCACCAAAGCAAATCAACAGGTAGGGTTAGTGATACTGTAACGTTGGGGTAGCTCCCCTTTAGCAACTGATTATTAATAATAATAAAATAATGTTTTCACTGGTGATTAAAAAACACAACGTGACCTCAGTCAGTAGACGAGTAGTTCTTCATCATGCACCCATCGTCCGCTGTGTACCATCTCACAATGGTTATTATCCCCTGAGACTCAAACATCAGTTCACTATTAATGATCTGTTTCCATCTCGATGTGGCTCATTAGGCTCAATCTGTCCCGGCGCAGAGTAAACTGTCGTCTGATGTGGCCGGCCCTGCAGCATGCAGCTCAGGGAAATGACAACCAGTCCGGTCTGACTGCTGTGCTCCTCTTATCTCTGCTGCGGCTGCTGTCATCATGGGAGGGTGATGGGGGGAGGCTTAGAGTCTGTAGAGGCTGGGACAAACTCCCTGGCGAGGCAGTCAGAGAAAGTGGGCTCCAAAAAGTTGGACAGTAACTTAATTAGTGACTTATTAAATTATGGTCCAAGGCAATTGATATTCTGCCCTGCAGCTAATGCAATCATATTTTGCATTTAATTTTTTTTTCCCCCACCAGCTTGAGTTTTGCTTGCTTCAATTATTTTTCAGAGGCCAGCCATCTCTTCCTGTCTTTGGTGGTAATGAAGCTCGACTAGGTTTTCTTGTAGTGCTGTTTTATTCCCATGTTTTCTGTCTTGTCCAATTATTTGCCGTCATTTTGCCTGCCAAAAGTTTCTGTAAATCTGCAACTTATTTTGACTCGTTCATTATGTCCGACTCGTTCGCATGACAGCTTTGATAAACAATTTGCCTCATTCAGGTGCATGAGCACAGACCCACACAAACACACACATACATTAAACTAGAAGCAAAGCATAAGCAACAGAACTTCTCCCCTACACGCAAAGTAGATCAAATCAAAGCTCACTTGTCGGCAACACTGCAGTGCGCCTCAAAATAAAATCACTGAAATTACTTAACCCGTTAGACCTGATTGATGTAATTCACATTGAAAATCAACAACCCTGTCTCCTAGAAATTACGTTTGAATCATACATTACTAATTTATTCTGGGAAATGTGTGTTGAATGGTAAACAGACTGTATTTAAAAGGATCCTTGCTCGTCTCATTGAGCTTATTTGGCAAGTAAAAAATCAGGCACTTTCACAAAATCTGTGGGGCCCTTTATATATGCCCGCATACTGAGGCATTGCTCTGTTTCACTCTCTCTCCCCCTTTCACACTAAAATCTGTTCTGTCAAATAAAGGCAAAATCCCTTAAATACATCTTAAAATATAAATAAATCAATGAGATGAAGCTGGAGAGGTATTGAAATCATTAAAGTTATAAACGTTATTTACATTCATAGAGCGTAAATGAAAAGTAATGACATTTGTTGATATTCTTTATAAATGGTTGCTATCTTATTTCACACTTGTCATATTCATAAAGTAACAACTAACTCACTCTTCTCTCAAATATCTATATTTTTCGTTCCAACCTACACACCTTCGGGTTCTTCTAGGCACGTGACCAATTGATTCCGAGGGCTGTGACTGGATGATCGATGCATTTCGATGCATTAAAGAATTTTATTTCCGGTGCCCGGATCGGCCGGGGAACCGGCTAGCGTTAGCTCGCGAACTAAGGTGAACTAAGGAGGCACTCAAAACAGGTCAATCTGAGGAGGGCTGTTTTTAGACAGAGTAAAAGTTGCTGTTTTCACAAAAGTATGTTACAGACATTTCATTAAGACCCCAAGGAACCATATCAACTGTGGTAAAATGGGCATACGATGGGTGCTTCAAAAAACTCTTCAACACAAACACACACTTCCCATCACACTGATGGACAATACATGTCCTATGACGTGTGCCCACTTCTCTGCTCACATTCCGTCTTGCTTACGTAAAGCAAACATTGAGAAAACACATCTAAAGGTTCAAGATGTTTACTAGAGTTCGCAAACGACTCTTACGATCCTTATTTACTTCAGGGTTAGGGTTAGGGTTAGTGCAAACATTAACATGAAATACAAAACTTGTGTACAACTTATATATCCTCTGCAGATATGCGTTCTTCATATCAAAATAAACCCTGCGATCTCCTGGCAAGGATTTTAATTATTGGCCTAAAGAGGAACACTTTTCTATCGATGACCTTCAGTCATGTAAGCTCCCTATCTTTCTGAATCAATCAGCAGAGTGACAATGGGGATAATTTAACAAGGTTTCCATAAATTACTCTGCAGGGCAATAACTCCTGCCTGGAGAGTCACCACTCAATCAGTCTCAATCTGGCAGCTCTGCGGCTTCAAGTGTTTTGTTTTTTTGACTCACGTGTAGCACAGACCTGATGCCTCCGAATCAATCTAATCCACTGATGATGTACTGAGTACCCCCCATTCTGATACTTAATGTGAGGCAGTAGCTGTATTTGCATCAGCACCACAATCCAGTTCTGCCTAGCAAAAATTCAGGCAGGTCTAGAAATTAATCCAGTAATGTTCAATTGGTTCATTACTGCAACAGGTGAGAATGTAGTTTCTGTGGAGGAATGGGTGCGGAGGCAGATTGATGGGAGTAGACCGAACCAGTGGTAGCACCCACCCAGCAGCTCGCACTAGAGGGAGGAAATACAGGGAGGGGACAAGGCTTGACACCGTGCTATTAAAATACTGAAAGCATCTCACCCTCAAACCTAATTATCAATAACAATTATCAATTCTGCCTTCCTGCCATTGTGATCAGGACAAACTGCAGATAAATGTTTGTATGCTTTTTATTAAAACGATGGTACTTTTAACAACCTGGTGTGATACGCTTGTGTTGCCACTATGGCAGAAGGTCATTAAAGGCATTCAAACATTTTCAATTGATGTAAACACCAGGCAGCAGCTGCCACATTTCAATATGGCGAGGTTTGCATACAACCTGCTGCTGATTTGGCAACACCTCTGACACAACCACCAAAATGCAGAAAACGTACCTCAAAGCTGATCAACACCATTGCACACAGTTTTAAGCAAAGATGACATTCTGCACGGAAACTGTCACAAAACAGTTCAAAATTGTTTGATTCCAGTCATTTGAGCTATTTGTTGGGTTGATTGATTCCCTGATGTGGCCCTGCTGTGTGGAGATGTATATTGCTACGTACCTTTACACATACATTTACAAATACATATATTTTGAATGAAGCAAAAAAAAAAAAACTTTCACAGAAGAGAGGTAATTGCTCCAAGGACAGATGTGAAGCTATTGGTGAGTTTCGTAGAAACTCTGAGGAGGTCCTTCATTTTGTCTTACAATGGATCTACAAACCTACACAAAATGGTAAAAAACATTTTCACAGAGAAAGGAATGCATCACATATTACAAGCAGCGGCAATAATTCCTTTGTCAGCCTGACATTTGAAATCTATGGCAGATGGCAAAAAGAAAAAGATAAGCAGCCCAAGTGCAGTCAAATATGAGTCGGAGCAGTTTGTGTGTCCGATGGAGATAAAAAAACATTTCTAGCTAACAACTTTGTTACCGTTTCAAGTCACATCCCTGTCACTTTTTTATAATCTTATAATCTTATCACCTTTAACTGAATGAAGGATTTTAGTCATCAGAAGTCTGGATCTCAAGTTATCAGAGAAACAAACGGAGCAAACAGCCCCTCAAGACCTCCTATGTCTGCCTGGGAGCCTCAGATTTTTAATGGGAAACTGATTTATTCAGTGTTTTTACCAGTTTTAATTATCGGGTCCATTCATTTCCGAGAGGTGGAGACCTCTGCAGATAATTCAGCTCCTGATAAAAACCTCCTGAACAATGAAATCTGAATATTTCCTTACAAAAAAATAAAATAGAAATTAGTTGTTTAACAATGGAATCAATGCTTATAATCCAATGAAAACTTAAATACAACTTGTTGGGAAAATATTAGCAAAATACAACTCAAGCTATTACATGATATTAACAACTTTAGCTCATGATATGCAGCAGCACCAGCACATCAGCCCCCCCCAGCTGGCTACTACTATCACCCAGCTGGAGACTGTACACTATTATGAAAAATACTGGAAATAATGAAGCGTAACAACCATACGACAACATTCTGCTGCTGAAATGCAACATTATTAACGTAAAAAGTTGTTAAATTCACCATCTGCTTTCTACCCAGTCTTTCCAGAGCAAAGGTTTCGAGCAGCTCACTCCAAGAGTTCTGAGCCTCTGACCAACACATGGATGCATCATTAAGGCCTGGTCACAACACACCAGCGTTTAAAATGAGAAAAGTTGTAGCAGAGTCAGTTCTCTTTGGTGGAATCACCAAAGGGGAAGCGATTGAGAGATTGAGAGCAACAACGCAAAACATTAAGTCAGCGATATTTAATGTCATGAGAATTTTATATAATGAAGAGCGCACACAACTTCAAGTGCCCCGCCAGAGTGAGGCTTTCTGCTGTGAAATCTAACTACCTCATGCAATAAGCACTTTATCCAGATACTCAATTAATCAATAACATTTGATTTGTATAGCCCATTTTCACAAATCACAATTTGTTTCATAGGGCGTAAAACATCCTGGCAAGAGAAAGATAAAACTAAAAGAAAAAAACATTTTAGCAGGGTAAAAATCTCAGAAACCTTAGAGGGAGTAACGTGAGGGATCCCTCTCCGGTGGACAGAATTGTAATAGGTGTTGACACGTCCAAAAATTACAACATCGATGAGAAAAGACAGTGTTTCAAATAAATGGAGAGGTTCATCAATATTTCAAGAATATATACCCAAAAAGTCTGGCAGAGATGAAGGGAGCAGTAATGAGAATTTTAATTAGAGTTGTGTTATATTTGTACACTCTAGTTGTAATCGTAATCTATCAGCTGCCACATCAGCTGCCACCACGATCCATTACATGATATGTTAATGGTTAGAGCCGACACACATCTTTTCTTGTCAAGTTTGTCACAGTTGGAACATTTCCACACATTGGCATTCCTAGTTACCAACATGCCTAACTCCTCTGTGCAAATAGGTCTCATTATTGTTGTTGTTGTTATTTTACCTCATCCCACATATAAGATCCTGCTGCCCAAAAGACGTGTCCTAGGTGGACCAGGAACTAAAACCAATAAATCATTGAGAATTATCCAATTTCAAAAAGAGCATTTTTATTTTGACCAGCGCTGATTTTCTAGCATTTACGGTTCTGGTTAGTGGCCCAGGAGCCTCACAGAACTGTTGCATGCATTTTAAATGATCTCACGTGACAAGATAAGATGGTGTTATCATATCGTTAAGTTGTTAAGATGTGTTGAAATTGCTAGAACAGAAAGGACAAAAAGGGAAACTAAACTGACTTAATTTAATTATTTTTCTTCTAACATTTACAATCCCTCTACTTCAATGAGAAAACTGAAAGTAAACATTGTTAAAATATTATTGCATCATAATTTGTTTGACTCAACAGATTACAGGTAATATTTTAATATATGTTGCACTGAATTATAACGCTAGTTAGACATGTTGATGTTCTGGAGGAAATTGTCTCTATTTGGACCTTTAACTGTTAACCCCTTGCTAGGAAAGACAGACTAGTATATTATTGGTTTGATCTTTTCATTGGACTTGTTGACAGTAAGGAAAAGGCTCATCTTTTAAATGCAAAATACCTACTTGCAGCCCTTGTATTTCTGACCTTCCTGTCAGAAATACAACAAAAGAGCAGCACAACAAAAGACATTTTACATTTTACCTTTATTAAAACATACAGGCACACACAAAATAATTTCCTATTATCTCACCAAACCTCTGATTAATTTGCAACTCCACTTGACAAACACGCATGAATCAAATGCCAAATATAATGTTGGTACTTTAGGGTGAGGACTTATGAGTTTTTTAGTTTTTTTTATAAGCTGATGTATTTTGGCATTTTCTGTTGCTGTGAAGGTCAAACTGCATCTACCCATTTTCATTGTAACTGAAGGTATTCCATAGCTCCAGGACAGCCTCTAGCAGAGGAACTTTAGTTTAGCTTCTGGTCTAGAACATGAACTGAAACTATTGCATTGGCCTAAGGCTGCCTCATACCGCCAGGCTTTCAACCCACTAATGATTCATGCTACTTTCACAGTTATGGATGGAAGAGGAAATTGCCTTGGTGTACGTCCACATTCATATTCTATTATGTTATAATTTTAACGAGATGAGCTATAGACCTTAGGGCCAGTGGCTAATCAGGTCGATGATTAACCGCAAATCGCCCTGCAACCATCCTGCAATGTGTCATCATTCATGTTTCACTGAGTTCACGAGCCAGAGTCAGGACATGTCTGTTGGAACTAAGCACTCTTTATTCTCACTGTCTGATCACAAATGGATGTTTCAGCACTTCACAGAGACTAATGATCCAAAGTGGACTGAATTACACCTGAGAGGATCACGTAGCAGATGCATTATCCCAAAACTAGAATTATAACAATTTTTTTTTTTTAAACTTGGATGTTATTTTCATTCCTTTCAATAAAAACAACAACATACAACCATTGGGTTCATCATAGAGATGTGACTACCCTACTAGAGGCTACATTTAAGCAAACACCATCAGATCATTTTTAGGCACCATGTCAAATCCAATTACCTGAACTAATTCATCCAAAAACAGTTCTTTGTATAATATTTATAACATCATATAATATCTAATCCACTTTATTGCAAAACCTCTTACATGAGATAAAATACTGAGTCAGAAGGTTGGAGGAGGTGCAGCTGTTAGACATAAAATGAACAGCTGTAATAGACAGGGCTTTCTACAATGAACTTGTTTTCAATTCAGAAAACATGATTTAGAATGAAGTGCTTTATATTGGGAACTCATTAGCCCTCAGTGATGCTGGGATGTAAAATGATTAATAGTAAAAAAAAAAACATGAGCTGATTTGGAAAACAAATCATTTAAATTGAAAATAATTAGTACACATGGAACCAAATATAAGATCACTATACACACTTACTATTCTTATGTTAGTTCGATTGGAAAAGTGTGAAACCCCCTCAGAAAAGTCTGACTCGAAGGATGACAGACCTTTCTCAATTACACGGACAGCAGGTTCCAAGTCCATCCATCTATCAGTCCTTGGAGGGTCACAGGGGAGCTGGTGCCTGTCCTGGCTAATTGTTGGGGAGGGCTACTAGGAGGACACCCAGTGTATCACAGGGCAATAATACAGAATCAAGAAACTATTCACCCTCACCTTCGCACCTATGGTCAAGGGACACACAGGGAGAAGGTGGAAACTCCAGGTTCTCAAAATCTGTAGTAAAGATTAATTACTATATATGAATCCAACACAATCTTACATGTCTTGCCATTCTTTTACCAATTCTAATTGGCTTCTGTATCACTATAATCTTGTATCTGTGTATTACACTCATTGTTTGTCAAACCATATCATAATTGCATGTTCATAAACCAATGAATATAATTGATTAAGAAGAAGCAAACCAGAAAGTCTGAGTGAAAAAATCTACAGTCTGATCTTGGGGAAAAAAATGTTTCCCTGGAGTCAGATCAGAGCATCTGATACAGAGATACACATATATAATCCATGGTAGACTTACATCTGATCTCAGTCAATCCTTACACAAGTGCTGTCTTCTTATCAGACTTTCACTCACTGCACCTTGTTTAACCTTTTAAAATCTCACACAAACACATCAATACATTGTGTAAGAACCGGCAACTAAATCACATCTGGTTTGTTTGCTGTATTTTGTTTTGCTATTTTTAATAATCGCTAAAATGTTCTCCTCATATCCTTCATAATTTCTACAGAGAATGAATGTGCCAAAAAACATAAATTTGAACATATTTCATTATTTTTTCCTGCAATGTCTGCTTTAATATCAGTCGAAGAGGAGACAATCTTTTTCAAAGACAATCTTTTTCAAAGATTGTCTCCTCATTATAACACTGAAGAAGTCATCAGTGAACTTTGGTGAACTCCAGTCAGAGGCAACAAGCTATGACCATAAATCTTCCTTCAAGACTAACTGGTTTTTCTAAGGCCCTGCTGAGACCTAGTATTAACATGCATCCAGTGATCTGATGACAAGGTGACAGCTTGACAAGTAGAATTAGAATAACTTGGATTCGGTTACTTCCACACTCTATATGCAAATAAAAACATAGGTCATTTGTTGTCTCGTCAGTGTGTCTATTGGGTTGAGTTTGAGTGAGTGTTAAACAGAGGGAGAACTTAAAATGTTGTGTCAGAGGTCACAAATGAATCAGTGTTTATGGAATACTGAGATGTGTAGAAATTATTTTGCCACATTGTGAAACTGTAGCAGGTCAGAAGATGTCAGCTGCGTAGGTGGTCCTTCAATATGAAACATTTGTGTTCACACTGATATGAATATGGCCACATGCATCCCAGACAACCTCTAAATGTCGTATGAAGCTACAACAATAAAACAACTTGTTCATTTGAGCTTTTTAAGGACCATATCAGAAGTACTCTCACTCCATACTGACAGGTACACTGGACATGCACAGGAACAGGAAGCAGTTACAAACATTTCTCATTCATAGCTGAATGTCAGGTTTTGTATGATACAATCCAAGCAGGTGTCCAATAAAATATATATATATATATATATTTCTGTCAGACAACTCATGTTTGATCATGTAATATATTTATTACAACAGATTTAGTGTTTGGCATCTAGGCTCCAACTTAATCACTCCCCAATATGATTACACAGGAATGATGGGAGTGATGAGCAAATACTTTTAACCCCCCGTTGGAGCCTACAGGTGGATGCTGGGCCTACAGGTGGATGCTGGGGTGGTGGAGGGACTGAAGCAACAGGTAGCAATACTGCAGCAGCAGTGCGAGCAAGAGGGGTTGATGGGAAATGTCTCTCTGGTTAAATAGACCACCTGATAAGGTGGGTGTGTATTATAAATGGTTGTGGAGATTGAGGTAGGTCACGTGATGTATGTCACGTGATTGGCGCAGCGCAGCTCGAGTTGCCTGCCAGAACTAGCTCGCAGGCGTCGCCATATATATATATATATATATATATATATATATATATATATATATATTTCTATAGACAGCTCTGTGAGGTACTGTGTCGGTCTTTTAAGGATGGTAGTGAAGCCAGTAGGTCATTGGCTTAGTTCAGCAAAGATACTTTCACATAGTAAATGTTACAACAGCATGAACCAGTGACCCAAACAATCCAAAAAGTAACCCTGTAGTCATAACAAAAAAAAGCCAGATGTCTCTTGGGTGTAGCCCATTGGTGATGCTCGCCAGCGAGAGACAACTGGAGTTGCTGGGAGCAAAGTTTGATGGAACCATAGCAATTTGGCTCTTTCACAGAGAAGAAACTGTTATCAATCTCACAATCTGAAGGCAAACAAGCTTAACACCCCACGAGTTCCCCTGTCCTTGTTGAGTTAATCCACACCGCAGCATTACCCAAATCCATGTAACTAAACCCTGAGTGCTGAGCCTCCTCTAAGGCCCGGCCATAATATGCTCAGTCTGAAAAAAAAAATGGCCTTGCACAGAGCAAGCTACATAAACAGCACACAGCCACGTACACACACAACAAACTGGAGTTCACCCGTTTCTGCCACCAGATTTAGGAGACTTTTCACTTCTCATTTAGTCCCAGCAGCTCGAATATTGCCTCTGTTAGCACCTGCGCACTGCCTTTCCCTTTTAATATCTCCGAATGGCCAGATCCCCCTCTCAAAGTGACCCTTCTCGCTGCTGTTTTCCTTCCCCCTCCACCGATCACATTGATGAGAATTAGATGCCACTCCTCCCGCCGAGCCTGTCTCCTCTTTAATTGGCGTTTGATATTCTGCGGTTGTCATTTCAAGAGGGAGAACAAGGGGTTGCCATTCATCGTAGGCTCCTGTAAAGGGGGGGGGAGGAGTGTCATTCAGGCTGATGGCTCTGTAATGTGTTTTGGGTTGCGGACACTCCTGGGCTGTCTGTCAGTTAGCTGAGCCCTCCATCTTTTACTTTATTCAGGGGACAGAGATTTCATTTAGCCACCCCATCCATCAGTGAAATGCTGTCCTCTTAAACCTTTCACTTTATAAGCTGACCGTTTTTTCCTGGCCATCCAAACGTATGAGTGGAACATTTTCTGAAATGTCCTCACCCGCAACACATTCCTGCCTGCACTGCTTTGATATTATCAAAATTATACTTAAAGTTAAGTTTATATGTTCAAGAGCAGGTGAAGGTCTTTATTTAAAAAAAAAAAGGAAGCCATAGGGGAAGGAGGGATTATATAGTTTGGTAAACGAGCAGGCGAAATGAGCCTGTGTGTTGTTTTTACTGCTGCACACAGTTTTTCATGCCACAAGACGGTCATTTGGAAACTGCTGTGTGAATTCAAATTAAACCGTGAGTTAATGTTTCATCTCCACTCTCCAAAGCTCTCCAATTCAAGGCAGACTGTTAAATGGCCGTTTGAGCTACCAAGCTATTTTAGTTTCGAGGAAGCTTCCAAGCAGCCACAGGTATGTATTATATATCTTTATTATTTGAAAAAACATTGAGCATTGTCATCTCCATAATGAATGTTTTACCTGATCTCCTGCACTTGGTCTTATTGAAAAGATGTAGCCCTTAGTGCTTACTTCAAGGTCTTCTGCTGTACTGAAGCTTTAGTGTCCCTGCTTTCTAAGTGGCTTTGAATAAAGCGTCTGGCAAATGAGTAGAGGTAATTGTTATGTATTGTCCTCCTCTTTAGCGTCAAGGACTTGCAGGGAAATGCAGTTGTACATCACATGCAAATAAATTACGCCAAAGGTCAGATATCACAGAAAAGCTTCAAATATGCAAAAATGTAGAAGCCTCCTCGAGCGTCTCCGGTGGTACCATCTCATCCTCATAGGTTGTTTCTAGCTGCACGGTGTCAAAGACCGAGAGTTACTATAATTTAAGGATCAGTACCTATTGATCTTGTTACCATGTGGACCATTATCTTCTGATCACAACTTAATTATCTCATTATCTCACGGTGACAATACTTGCCTGAGACAGTGGCTCACTTGACATTGTCCGGAGTTCAGTCACAGACCCAGTCACACCACCGTGTAGACCTGACCTAAAGAAAGCTGAATTTGTTCTGAACAAAACCTCAACTATATCATTTTTGCATCATACAACTTTTATTATGTATTATTAACATTAAACAGTGACTCGTAAGCGTTTAGCAAGGCACTTACCAACTATGCTGCAAATCGGGACGTCAAATCAGCAAACCCATCTGTGAACGGAGGGCATGGACAAAGGAGGTATTCTGTCATTTCACTTGGAGGACTTGTCGTATAATGTACCTGCGTTCATATAATTGGATGTTAATGGTCAGCCAACAACAACACAGCTGTTGAATGAGCCAGTGATGATGAACCATGAAACCGCTAATGGAAATCAGGAACAACAATGTCAAAGCTCTGCCTCTTAACTAGCCAGCGGTCATTCAGCAAGCAGCAGCAGCCTGATGAGTGAAGACGTCACTACAGACGAACAAGAGCGCAGACAGTCCACACAGACCCCAGTACATGGACACCTGCCCTTGATAAGAATCAGTGCAGCAAAGCAAACACTGTTTCTGCCCCAGCATTTAGGATTACTAACTATAATGATGACCACAGAGTCTAAGCATGAATTTTACCCTGATTTCATGTTCTATTTATATTTCTGCGTTAAGTTGTAGAGATAAGCTTTGAATTTAAGAGTTTAGACTCTCCAGTTTCCCACCTATTATCTTCCGAGACAGACTCACAGCCTCTGACTCTCCATAATTGGTCTATTCTTTTGTGCATCTACTTATGTGTGAAACTCACAAATGGGTACTCGCAACATTGGATTTCATTCGGTGGACACCGACTGAAGTGCTGCTGCAGTCTGGTGCTTTTGATTCTTTTGATAAAGGGGAATAATAGGGATCCATTTGAGGACGGTTGTGTGTATTTATTTTTCCAAAAAACGGTATCACAGAAATGCGGCACTCTGTGGATTTATCGGACAATTTTGAAGAAGTGAAGTGCCGCTTCTGTTAACGTGAAATAGAATGTTCACAAAATTGACCATTAGCAGCCTAAAGGTTTATTTTATTAGAAAAAAAAATTGCCAAGCTTAAATTCTGTCTGCAGACATCCCATGGAGCTTGATGTGAGGCTTCTTGTGATTCACTTTGGTGTAAGTCCCTTGAACATCCAGTAAAAGTATCACAGAATGTTAATCTAGTAATATACTTTTTGTATTTTTAATGTATATTCAACTACTTTATGAATATTTTCTAAACTTTTCAGAACTCATTTCAAGCACCAAAACAATCAAAAGATTGAAAGAGGTTGAAACTATTTAAAAAACTGAAGCTTTGGGCCTAATCATCCAATTTGCGTTAAGTGCTCTATAGCAGTGAATTTCAACCTTTTTTGAGCCGCGGCACATTTTTTACATTTGCAAAATCCTGGGGCACACCACCAACCAAAATGACACAGAATGACACTCTATGGCCTAACACAGTACATATAATACATATAGTTAGTAATATAGTTTTTTAATGTATTAAAAAGCACTATTTAAAATTATTTCAGCCCTTTATTACTCTTATCTTTTAATGAGCACAAATTGAATCAGATTTATGAAACAATCTTTGATTTAACTAAACTTTATTTAACAGAGACATATTATACCCATTTTATCACAGTTGATATGGTTCCTTGGGGTCTTAATGAAATGTCTGTAACATATTTGGTCAAAATACCACAAGGATAATTTAAAACAGGAACTTTTAACCCTGTCTAAAACAGAGTGACCTGTTTTGAGTGCCAATAGTTACTCCCGTCGTTTACCCGCGCTTCATTGAATTTCTTCACTTTGACATTCAGAGCACTGGGCAGAAATCACATCGCGTCAACACCCACCGTGGGCCTTCGCGATGCTTTGTTTTAATTAAACAGAACGGATTCCCCTGGTCCGCACCAGTTCTAAGTCAGCTGCTAGTCGGAGCCCCCCCCCCCGGGCGAACGGAGGGTTCCCCGAGCGGGCGCCGTAGCTGAGTTGATCCGCGAGAAGGGCCGACACGCGTCCAGAGTCGCCGCCGCCGACCGCCATACGCGGTCCCCTCCAACGGCCCGCCTTCCGCACCGGCGGGGGACACCACACCGCGGTCCAAGAGAAAGAAAAGCCCCCGCACCACTGACGCCGTGAGGCACCACGGAAGACGACCTCCCCCCCCCAAAAAAACGTAGAGGCGTGCCGCACGCCGGGTCTCCGGCGGCGTGGAGAGGAGGGCGACGGGGCGACTGCTCCCCCAGCCACGGCACGTGCCCAGCGGTTTAACCACAAATACCAATGATATCGGTGAAAGTCAAGTTTATTACCGATGTGCAGATGTCGGTAAACGAGGCGAATATCGGCCGCTACCAATGTTCGGCCAATACTTCGGTGCAACACTAGATATTAGATAATTTCCCACGGCACACCTGACAATCTCTCATGGCACACTAGTGTGCCACGGCACACTGGTTGAAAATCACTGCTCTATAGAGTGCCTCAGTATGAATAATTCTGAGATTGATACTTTTGATTCTTTTGATGAGATAGAGGATAAACTGGCCATAACCATGCTCTATCCCTGACCATACTCTTGTTGTAATTTGAGATATTATAGATGTAATTTAAAAAATTGTCTATTGATCTTGTTTTTCAGCAGTCATTTGGTATAATGTCTCCAAAACAGTTGCGGTGCATTGTTTGCGATAATCTGGGGTTGCACCTTGAGGATATCATTTGTTGTCTTAAGAAAATGAGATAATTATGCTATCAGCAATTTGTTGTTATGTTCGGTAAACAAGCTCATTAAAATCATACCATGAGCCTGACTTCTTTTTTCTTCACTACCACAGCTTTGCTCAAAGCAGATTAAAATTTGAGCATATTTTCATAGATTTTTTAATAGCAGCCTTCACAGTGGAGCAGTATTCAAGCCGTCTCTGGCAGCTGATATCAGTCAATCACACAGTCTGTTTGATAGGGGTGCATGTCGCTCCCTGGCCAGGTATGGTTACAGACAGAATAGAAATCACATGGGGGGGCCATGGGGAACATTGTTTCATTGCCACAATGTTCCTGTCAGCAGTCAGCACAGTAAAAGAGCCCAACGGGACCTGTCAGTGTCTGTCAGAAAGTGCACACAGAAAAGAAGCCAATGCCTCACTCAGTTTAGCAAAGAAATTGGAGAGCTACACACATTTGCACCATTAAACTCAACTGACTGCACCTTTCTCCAGGCCTTTGCACACACAAACCAATGCACTCTCTCGCACACTAACAATATTCAGCGTTACCACAGCCTAAGATGGGAAGCTGCCATGCAGTTTGTATTCTGCTGCTTGAGAATAGTGCCTGAAATACTTAGTTTTAGCTTCATTACATTTTGCAATATAATTGATTTTGAATTGATTTCAAATGACTGCAATGCATTACATAGCAAAGTCCCAGAGGACCTCGCTGAGCCTTTAAAACAATACTATCCCAATTCCTGCAATTATTAGAACACTCTTACGAGTCAGTTGATATTGGTTGATTGTACATTTAACAGTTCGAAATGAATGTCAATACTCAGTGCCAGTATACACATTTTTCCCCATACTAGGTTGGGTTTTTGAGTTCCTGACACAGACACATGACATGATGTTTGCTATTATTCAACCATAACCATGACTCTTATAATTAGATTTGCCATTAAAATAATTAATAATAATAATCCAATAATTTAAGAAATCAAGGAAAATGTGGTAATTTCGCATTACTAAGGAAATTGGAAGACGAATTTTGGATCAGGAACAAAACTGATAGGGTTCTTCCAAAAATGTCTACTTCACTGTGAAGAGCATTCTAATTGTATATGAACCGGAGGCACCAGGTTTCCACATCACACTAAATACTGTATCTTGCATAGAAATGACCCTATGACCTTAGGGCCTTGTAAAAAACTGGAATTACACTCCAGTGATAAGGTTTTTCTTATTCAAAAAAAGAAACACTTGTCAAAGGCAGCATCTTCAATGGTGCTGCCTTTGACAGATGCAACTTCTTTGGGCATCAGTCTCTCTTTGAATATGGAGCAGGGGCTCTTGTAGATGAGTTATATTCACAAGGCTCACAACAAGGATGTATCCATGGTTGTTCAAAAAAATTGACTACCCCCCATGGCTTGATAAGTCAGTGTTGTGCCTCCTCTTTGAATATTTAACGTGAAGACTTTAAGGGTTGCTAAGCCAGGTGACACACTTGTTGAGGAACCACTTCACTGCAATGACTCATTCTTCCTCCTTACAAGTACACAGAGTCATATCCCCCATCCTCTCCAACTATCCGCTGCTCCCAGGTAGAAATGACTGCCCAAGGAAAGAAAAATATTAAATAAAAATGTTAATAATAATAAATAGAAACAATAAAAGCAAAATACAAATTACTGTAAAAAGAAGAAAAAAAATGTATCCATAGTTTACGGTGTACATTGTCTATTGCAGCTAAGGGTCATTTTTTTAAAAGTTTATATCAGATTTAACAAAAACAGCTTTAAATTTGGAGGAAATTGATATAATAAAAACAAAGTATGCATTTCTTTGTAAAATATGTAATCATAAGAAATATTCTGCATTCTTCTCAACTAAATGAAAACCAGGCATTACCTTAAATAAATGTGAACAGGGGCTTGAGTAAATTCATATATCAAAAACTGATTTGGTTGAAATGGAAATTAAACTCCAACACACTTTGACAGGTCACATTGCCAAAATACTTGCATTTATGTTCAATCTAAAGTTGTGCATCTAGCGCAGGTAATTTATCTTTGGAACTGTATGCACCTTTAAATGACTAAGATACAAATTTATGAACTAATGTATGGATGAAGTGAACATCATAATTTTGTAACCGGAAAATGCTTAACCAAATGTTGTCATCCAAGACCATCTCTAATTCCCTTTCGCAAATATTTATTAAGGCTCCTTCAGATGAATAGAAATTGACTTGACATTTGATTGTATGAGCATGTCTTATAATCAGGCCTTTTCAACTCCAGAAAACAGGTGGACCACACAGTTTTAACGTAACCACATGGCCAAACTGAAGAAGGGCCTAGGTAAGACCGATGTGACCGTGAAGCTGGGGGTCAGTGTGGCTTTGCTCCAGACATGTGGAGAAGGGAAAACCATCGTCGCAGCCCTGCCCTGATCTGGGCTTTATGGCAGAGTAGCCAGACGGAAGCTTCTTCTCACAGAAATAAACATGAAAGCCTGCTTAGAGTTGGCAAGAGGCATCTAAAGGAGTCTCAGACTGTGAGTAACAAGATTCTCTGTTGCGATAAAAGCAAGTTTGAACTATTTGGCCTCAATTCTACACATCATGTCGTGAGGAAACCAGACACGACACTTTGAGTTGGTTGTCCAGGCTGCTCTTTTTTTTAGCTCTGGTATGCCTCATTGTGTGGCTTTCAAAATCCTGTGGAGTCGGTTTCATTTACCACCGGTTGACTCGAATGAATGGAGAAGATGAATAGAGAAATAGGACAGCCCTGACAGAAACACAAAGTGTCACAGTTAATGGTCTGAGTACATCAATAAAGTGATATTGCAGTGTTTCCTTGAAACAAATGTGCTGTATCAATGTCTGCATAGCAGGGATAGACAATGTTTAAGCCCAGGATCAATTGATTTTCAGAGCCATTAAGAAGGCAAATAATTTCATGAGTTTTATTAAAGCACATTGTAGAGTAATGACTCAGCTGCAGCCACAAACAATCCACCTGCATCACACCATTGGTCGGAAACAGGCGGCCCCCTAACCAGAACTGGCCTGCCAGTGATAACCTTGAACTGATGCAAAATCTTTGACTTGCCAGAAACATGTAGAGAACTATTTCATCTTTTGCTATATTGCCAACAACAGTGCAAACTTTGCAAACTTTTTGTTGCAATGCTTTTATCCAAGCTAAATTGCAGAGCATTCGTGGAATGTTTGCTTTGCATACATTCTATGAAGTGAGAATTTAATTTGTTGTACATTAAAATAATGGTTTTACAAATCCTGCCAATACCCTTCCTTTGCATAGAGCTTGATATCATGTTCCATCAAACACAGAGCATAAAGAAGGGAGCTGCTGGGGACTAGCTCCATGTGGGTGAAGGAGGTATTACCAATCATGCGCTCGGTAGGCTCGTAAATCACACCGTTGCCACACAAATCAAAATTAACCCGGGAAAGAAAGAGCATCAAACTGTCAAAGAGGCAGTCAACATATCAAAATTATATAGGTATTTGTCATAAAAATCTATATCACTGGATATGAAAACTGGAAGCTGAAATATTCCTACAACCTGACATGAAAGATGTGTTCATTAAAGGGGGAGATGGTGTTTTTAGGACACAATTAAAACAGCATAACCAAATACATCGGTGAGGCAGCCACCCTGTCAATCTATCACACATGTACATTTTGTATTTGTCTTCTTGGTTTACGAGCAGGAAGTCTGTCATCCATGAAAGATGCATTCATCTTTCCATCATTTCAGAAAACATCTGTCTGGCTACCTATAAATCCTTCATGTCTTCAATCCATACCTTATTGGGCAGCAGGTATCCCGGCATGTTCATGCAGTGTTCATCAAACAGGGCCTAAACCAACATGTACACAAATATATCTCACCATTTTAATAACTGTGGAGAAGGATTAAGATATTAACCAAATGTCTAAATTTGTTAGACGACTGCATGTGTGGCTGTGGAGGAGAAAAGGTTCAAGATCATGCATGTCAGCTTTTCTCGAAGAAAATATATATGTATAACTATGTTGAGCTTCAATCAGGACTGCGAGGCTGACCCTCCCTGTGAAATCAAACCGACTATTAGAATCTCTAAGTACTTCCTCCGCCTTTGTCTGTACGCCTCGGTCTCCAAACTCCACATCCCTCCGTCAGATCTGCATGATGGAATGGTGGGCTGCCAAGCCACGGGCATTAAACAACATCTGAATAGATGTTAGGCATTTCATATGAGATTTTCAGACAGCAAAAGAAAAGGCCTGCGATTTGTCAGTTTGGGGAGCGCCGGATGCTGCCAGTCTCCTCACCAGTCTGTCTATTAAACCCTCGGCAGGAGGGATTCCTGAACCCCACTGCTGACTTCCAAACAAGACGCACATACAGCCAGATACTGCAGTGCTAATTCTCCTTTCAGCAGTTTCGCCAGCTGAATGTGTTTCCTTTAGGCGGTCTCTGTGAACAGCTCTGTCTCACATACGCCTGTGACGGCTCAACATCAGTTCAAGCTCTCGCCTCCTCTCAATCTTAACATCATTGTCTGGCCTTCATGTCAAGGCTAAACCGTCCTAGCTCTCTGTGGCAGCAGTCACGTTGCTCCTTTGATGATTTCTGTAAAAGGTAAATGACTCTGGTTGGTAACACGTAAAGGCTATGATATAAACCTACATTTTTTATCTTAACATTCTGACTTGCACAAAAGAAAAAAACATAAGATAAAATCTCCTGGTAAGGTGAAAATATGGATTGTGTTCCAGACTGAAGCAAATGTAAAAAAGCCAAGCAGCCAAACTGGGCTAAATGGGAGGAACCTGTTTCGTCTCAATGAAAGGCATTCCTCTCTTTAGTGTTTTTCATTATTTTGATTGTGACGGACTAATGTGCAAAATAAATCCACTTTGATGGAATTTTGAGAATTTGTTACAGCCTCACCGTGCACCTAAAGAGAAAAGCTTCTTTATGTCTGGACTATTCCAAACAATTTAATTTAATTTGTGTGAGTCATAATTTTTAAAGTAATTCAGAGAAAATGTAGGAAAAGAACACCGAGGGTAATTGCCTTTTTAGGGCATTTAAGTTCTGGTGTTATTTTTCTTCTTGCCAACACTTACATTCCATATGCTCCATGTCTCCATGACTTCAGAGGAGATTACATTGACTGACATTGATTTCCTGGAGACAAACACTAACACGGACTGTAGTAACTCCTTGACTGACCCTAACACTAAAGTAAACATAACCTTAAAACATGTCTTCCCCATAAATGTAAGGATTTGCTTTTTGTCCCTATAAGGAAGACGTCTCCATAATGTGACTAAGTAAACAAATTTATGGTGACTAAGACCTGGACCACATACACACGGAGATGCACAAAAACTGTAATTTGCAGGATTTTGACTTAATCCAACACATATGAGCCTTTAAAACAAATAAAAAAGGAAGAACCAATGGCCTGAGAGTTAGGGAAGATAAATTCAGAAAGTGTTTAGAGATGGATTAACACATTGTTGATATTAGACTTTGACTATTTGTCAAAGTCTAATATCTATATAAATTAAGTCATTTGGAGGTTTTCTTTAGATTTAATTCTAAAGATATATATTCTGAGCCTATATCTTTCAATCTTTTGTTTCTGTCTCTCATCTCCGCTGTTCTTGCAGTACCTCCACTGTATAGCTGAAGCCACTCCGGAATCAATGAGATCACATTTAAAATCTTTAATACATTTTGATGGTGCTCTTTTTGTTTTCCTGGTTCATCTTCAGTTTGTTGGGAGATTGTTTGCAGTTGACTGTTCTATGTTGGCTTATTCCCTCTACAGTTCTGTGAAGAGCTTTTTGTGGTTTACGTGTGGAATATACGTTCGTTAGTAAAAGACTTGATTTTCCTTGAACGCATCCTGATGGTCACTTGTTTTCTCCTGGTTTATTTTTAACTGTTTGTCCCTCATCCCCGTAGGGGATGTAACATAGCCTGCCCATGTTGCTGAGAAGCAGCCAGATCCTCTGACCTATAGCTGTGACACTAACTCTGCGTTGTTTTCAGGATGCTGAGCCACACCTGTCCCCGTCACCTCTCCCTGTTCACACAGCGTCTTTGCCTCTCGCCTCCACACTTGCACAGCCCCTTCAACTCGCCTTGCAGTCTGAAAACCTCTGAGCCACTCTGATCCTCGTTCATCAGTCTGTGCATGTTCTGCGTTCCGTTCTGCAGCCATGGCGTCTTCCACTGCCGACGCCAACTTCTCACCTCTTCTGTTGTCGGTTCCATTCCAAGCAGAGACAGAAACTGTTTTAGTTTTGTTATTAAAGCCATACATCACTTTGAATTTTGTTTTCAACAGTCAATGTTAGTGAAGTTAAAAAGTCAATACAAATATTTTTAGGTCTGATTGTTTTAAATCTCCTGACGATGAGGTGTACCGCCTGTCACTGTGAAAACTAAAGCAAAAATGTCTGTGGTTCGGCAGACCATCTGTCGGTGTATTTTGTTATATAAACCATGGCACAATAAAGCTGGAGAAAGAAGAGAAACTTCATGAGTTAGTGTTTCATCCACTTTATCTCACATAAACTATAAATCTTAGTTCATTCCATCTGGACACCACACTAATTTGAGTTCACTTTGCCTGATTTCTTTGTATCTTGAACTTCTTTAGCACTTTTTTGAAGTGTTCTTACCTCACATGGATCCTTTGTCTGCATTATATACACGTTTTTAATTTAAAACTATACCAACCCAAGGCACTTGTGTTATTAAGGCTTTATAATAACTTATATTATAATTAGTTCAGGGTTAAAAAATATAGAGTTACACTATTTATAACTCTATAAAGTGTTTTAATAAACAGTGTTTATTAAAGTGTTTTAATAAAGATCATATAAAGGCACTTAAGGACAGTGAGTAGGTTGGTATGTTGGAACCAAGCTAATGACATTAAGAAGATGGGAGCTGTATGCACCACTGCTTAGATAATTGGTGCAAACTAACAGATGAAAACCCCCAAAGCTGAAGTGAGGATGTGGTTGGTCAGCCTAAATGCTTTCTGAAAAGAAGAATGATTAGTGATTGATTCCTGGCTGAAATAATGCATTAAAGGGGAAAATGCAGGAGGTCCAATCGACCAGTATCCCCCTGAATTACCTTCATATCAGCGGACTCAGGACCTCAGCAGGGATGAGTGTGCCCTGAAGTGGGATAGAAATGGTACGGAGCTGGTAAAATGCAGCCGTAGCTGCAGGAATAAGCAAATCTACAGCCAGAGCAGCTGTAGCAGCGATCACAGCCACTGGCTGTTTACTGTCAGAGCCTGGTCTTTTGAAATGAGGAATGAGCAATAAATGCATCATGTAAAGTGACACATCATCTCCCCCTTCATGCAGAATCTGCAACGTTTGTAACAGGACTGGACCGAAACACTAACTGTTCCTCTGGGCTCATAAATGAGATGGATGGATGTACATTTCAAAGTGTTTTTTCATCACATTTGCAAAATATTAGAAATATATTTCCAATGAGATTCCTACTGATTCTTGCCACTTAGAATAGTTTATTATGCTGAGGCTCTTTAAACCAATGCAATATTAT
Source organism: Platichthys flesus (assembly GCF_949316205.1). Taxonomy (NCBI): domain Eukaryota; kingdom Metazoa; phylum Chordata; class Actinopteri; order Pleuronectiformes; family Pleuronectidae; genus Platichthys; species Platichthys flesus. Next base: position 17,816,095 of record NC_084965.1, read on the forward strand.
TGCATTTATTTCAGGATTTATTCAAATGCAATAAGAACATTCAATTTATCTGAAACTTATTTAGTGTGCATTTCGTGGTTGCTGATAAATCCACTTGTATGGGAGTTGATGTTTTACATTTTAACTGCACTAAATTTGAGGAGCACTGATAATCTCATTGTATCCTGCATAATTACAATATCCCTTTTTATATATTCAATATATATGAGCTATGTGATTTAGAATTGTCAGGGTGATGCCAACTCCCAACAGCGAGAACTACTTATCTATAGCAGTGGTCATTATTTCAATCTCAGTTACTTATTCCGTACATTTTGTTCTCAAGCAGGCTTTTCTTTTGTATTACATCAATTCACCATTTACCAACCCTGTTTCTTGCCCTCACTCGGTCCTGATGACGATTTAACTCAAGAGAATTGTTATAAATGTATCACCCTGTGAAATAGAAAGCATTTTATTAAGGAAACAGTGTTCCCATTTGGCCATTGTTTATTAGCTAAGCAAGCAGAAAAGGTCATCTTTCATCGAACTTTAATGTTTTGCTTACAACAACACTTTGTTGTAAGTAAAGCATTAAAATATAATGAATTGATATCTTGTTTTCTGCCTTTAAATTGATGGGTTCAGATAAATGTTTAAACAAGGTTGTTAATGCAGGAAGACCATTGTCACTGGGAAAGTGGTCACTGTGTAGTTTGTGCCCACAATGTATACTGTACATATAGGTAATAAGCTGTCACAATATCTTATATTTAATTAAATGATTTTCGTGCTCAACTTTATTCTTATTCACAATATAATTTCAATATTAACAATAATAATAATATCAAATAATAATAAAACAATTTTTGCTAAGGAATTATTTTCCAAATGCAACTAAATACTAACACTAACAGTTGGGATATTAATACTTATACCCTCTAGGGTTCTGCAGACAGATGAGGATGTCATCAACAAAAGTGGTCGCAGCAATCACACTTACATTTTCCCATTAATGTAAGACACAGGCACACACAGCACTCAAACAGTACCCTGTAGGTGACCTGCTGATACAGACACAGATCAGAGGAAGTCATCATCAGAACATATCAGTTTTTGCTCACCTTTGGTTTGCTGAGGATGCAAATAAAACTTTCTGTCGCAACTCCATGCAGGAGAAGGAGTGACGCGAGCTATAAACAGACGTTTCCCACTCTCACAGGGAAGCAGAGAGAGAGAGAGAGATATGAGTAAGAAGTAAGCATTAATAATGAAACTAATACCTAATCTGTTGGAGTCTGAAGAAGTTAGTTACTGCATCAGGACGGACAGAAAAGGAAATAATTCAACAGTTGCTGGATTTATTTTTGCCATTGAGGAAGGCAGCACAGTGTCGCCTCACAGCTAGAAGGTGATCTCGGTTCAAAACCCAGTGTGGCTCCGATCTTCCTGTGTGGAGTTTGCATGGTCTTTGGGTTTACTCCAGCTTCCTCCCACAATCCAAAAACATGCAGTTGGAGTTAGCTTCATTGGAGACTCTAAATTGACCTTGGGTGTGAATGCGAGTGTGAAGGGTTGTCTCTGCAATATACAGTACGCTGGCGACATGTCAAAGGTATAACTCTCTTGCTCAATGTCCGCTTGGATTAGCTCCAGCCAACCCTGGAACCCTTAAGAGGATAAGCGTTATAGATAATGGATGGATTGACTTGTTATTACATTCTAAATATAATCATCAAAATATTGCACCACCCCTCATATGAAACACGCATTGTGATAAAATCCTCACATTCACTGCAAAATATTTGGACATTCCTTCTGTATTGTTCCATCCCTTCCTCATATATATCCTGAGCTGCAAGCGAGGAACATACTGAGCATTGTGATCAATGTCACAGAAACTGATGCAATAGTAGTGGTGTCCTTTAACAAATCTATTTTAAGGCAGAATGGCCTTGTATTGACACTTGTCTAATCTTAAGTGCCTGAACACAACCATTAAAACCTGTAATAGTGCTTTCATTAATATACCAGAGGATACAGTAGATCATGTGAGAAAATAAGTATTTTGTATGGGAACCCCATCATCACATTAACAGAAATTGTAAACCGGTTCTATTTATGTTTCCCACAATTACTGTTAGAAATTAGTTGTATATTAACCTAATTTTTAGGAAATAGTACATTGTGATATTCTATTGCTTGGTATGCCACTCCCACTGTCTTTGTCCCGGCTGAGCCTTCCGGTCTGCAAAAGCTGGCCCATGTGCTCACCTGCTCTCCCTTTCAACTGCTGACCTTCACTTAGCATCACCTTTTGCTTCTGCACACACACAACACCTCCGTGGAACACACTCCGCTCATCCATGGCTAAACTGGCTGATTTCCACACCCTTTGTTTATTTGTTTCCCCTTGGGGCGTAATAAATGGCCTCATGTCGACTCCCTTCTTGCCACAATCTCTGAGCCAGTCTGTGACATAGTACCAATGGATTTCCATCAGACAGCCACAAGATGCAATTCATTTCAATGCTATGAAAATAAACTTGCAAATTTAACATTTTTTAAACTGACGCTCTTGTTTATATATTTTTTTAATTGTTAATTGTTTCAGACTAAAGAGCAGTTTGAAAACTTTCAGAGCCGGATGTGTTGACAACTGCGTGTTACACCAGCAATATTTCGGACAAAATGAAAAAACTTTTGTTGGTCGTTATGTTCCTATACCTACCAATTTGTATGATCCAAGGGAAAGACTTTTTAACCATTTGGACTCAAAAAAGGAAATGCAACACAAAAAAAGGTGACATCTAAAATAAGCATATAACTTTTTCTGTTATGTAGATTAAATGATATCATGCACAGCCTAGTGGCAGCTATTTGAATGAGCCTTGCTCCTCTAACCATCACAGTAAGACAGAGAAGGCACAAAACTCAAAGTTAGAGACATAATATATTATGAGTGTTTAAAGAGATTTGTTATAATGAAACTGTGGTGAGACAAATAACATTATGGCAGGTCGACACAGTTTCATAATAAAAAGATATTTTTTACACACACACACACATTATGATATGTCAATTAATTAATGGCAAACACCATTCTGACTTGAAAGGAGAATTGTAGATGGGATTTCAAAAACTCTGACTGGAGTTACAACCACCAGGAGCATTAATCAATTAACTGACATTAATTATGACCCCACAGACATAATAGGTACCTACTATGCTCCCCTCCCCCACTCCTCATACACCACAGTCCACAATCAGCTCCCCCCCCCCCCCCAAACAACCCACGGCACTCAGCCCACATCCCCCAACTTGTCCCTCACAACTGCCCAGGTGAGGAAAGAACTGAGCAGGATGAAGGTGAGGAAGGCCACGGGTCCAGACGGGATCAGCTCAAGGCTCCTCAGGTCCAGCGCAGTCCAGCTGTGTGGGATAGTGAAGCACGTCTTCAACCTGAGCTTGAGGCTGGGGAGAGTACCACAGCTGTGGAAAACTTCCTGCGTGGTGCCAGTCCCAAAGACCCCGCGACCTAAAGGACTTCAGCAGCTTCAGACCGGTGGCATTAACATCCCACCTGATAAAGGCGCTAAAGAGGCTGGTCCTTGTACATCTCCGCCCCCTGGTGAGCTCATCTTTGGACCCGCTCCAGTTCGCCTACCAGTCTGGCATTGGGGTGGATGACGCCGTCATCTACCTGCTACACAGATGCCTTTCTCACCTGGAAAAGGCTGGAAGCACTGTGAGGATCATGGTCTTTGATTTCTCCAGTGCCTTCAACAGCATTCAGCCTCTTCTTCTGAGGGACAAGCTGGAGCAGACCGGAGTGGACCACCACCTCACCGCATGGATTCTGGACTATCTCACCAACCGTCCACAGTATGTGCGGATACGGGGGTGTGAGTCTGACCTGGTGTCCTGCAGCACGGGAGCCCCACAAGGAACCGTTCTAGCTCCATTCCTCTTCACCATCTACACCTTGGACTTCTCACACAACTCCACTAACTGCTACCTGCAAAAGTACTCTGACGACTCTGCAATCGTCTGCCTCATTTCCGCCGGTGATGACAGGGAGTACAGAGAACTGAACCAGGACTTCGTAACATGGTGCCAGCGGAACTGCCTCCAGATCAACTCTGTAAAAACCAAGGAGCTGGTGGTGGACTTCCGCCGGAGTAAACACTCTCCTCCGACACCAATGAACATCCAGGGAACGGACATTGACATTGTGAGATCCTGGGTGTTCACCTGAACAATAAACTGGACTGGACTGATCACACACAGGCTATCTACAGGAAGGGACAGAGCAGACTCTATCTGCTGAGGAGTCTGATGTCTTTTGGTGTGCAGGGAGCACTCCTGAGGACCTTCTTCGACTCGGTGGTGGCATCAGCCATCTTCTTTGGAGTGGCCTGCTGGGGCAGCAGCATCTCGACAGCCGACAGGAAGAGACTTAACAAGCTCATCAGGAGGGCCAGCAGTGTGCTGGGGTGTCCACTGGATACGGTGGAGGTGGTAGGAGACAGGAGGATGGTTGCTAAGTTATCCTCCCTGATGGACAACTCCTCCCACCCCATGTGGGACACCCTGGCAGCTCTAAACAGCTCCTTCAGCCACCGGCTGATTCACCCCCGGTGTGTGAGGGAGAGGTACAGCAGGTCCTTCCTTCCTGCTGCTGTTAGACTGTACAACCAGCTGTGATCCCTTTGAACACACTTGTGCAATTTATATAATTATTTAATTATTTAATTGTTCTATTATTTACAATTTATTTACTATTTACTTTTTTTGCTCATTATTGTTTTTTGTTTCTTACTATGTTGTTTTTTTGCTCTTTCTTTTGCTCTTGTTGCACTGTACCTGCATTGCTGTTGTAAACCCTCAAATTTCCCCACTGTGGGACTATTAAAGGATTCTATCTATCTATCTATCAGTCAATCAAAATAAGATCTCTTTAGACCTGGCATTTAGGATTACACTTTAATAGTATGCTACTTGACTGCAAATAGTTTTCTTATTTAGTATAATTATTGTAACTTAACATATAGGGTTATTACATATAACCAGGCATTGAAGGAGGAGGTCAACCTGCTCAAGACCGGACAGAGGATTCTTGAAGATGAGCTGAATAAGAAGGACAAGCTTCTTCAAACCACCCTCTACCTTTACTGCCCGGCCACGCTCACGGTCAAAGAAAAGGGGGTCAACAAGGGTCAGTTAAAGATGCAGGCGGCAAAGCTGCGGAAGAAGACGACTCTGACTGAGGGAGTGAGCAGCAGGGAGGTGGAGGCCGTTGAAAAAGAAAACAAGACTCTGAAGAAGCAAGTTGACGATCTAAAAGGTGAACAGAAAACTCTCCAAGAGGAGGTCAAACGTAAGGAGGAGCTGCACAAGCTCAGTGACTTGGAGAACGAGCTGGAGAACGTAGAGAGGAGTTATGGACTGAAAGTTCGAGCAGCTTGAGGCGGTGAAGGGGGAGGACTCAGATGAACTCCTGAACCAAGAGACGGATCAACCTCCAAAGATGAAAGGAATGATCGGACGTTTGCCCTGAAACCCCTCACCCTTTTTCCTTCAGACCTTCTTACCCCACCTACTACCTACTCCTCCCCCTGCCCACCTTCCACTCCCACCCCTTTCTCTCCCACCCCTCACCTCTTTACTATTCCCCAAAACAAACCCCTCAATGACAACCTCCAACCAATAATGTAAATAATAACAGATGTATAACATCAACCTGTATGTGTTTTTCTGTATATAAAGATGATTAATAGTTATAATCAATTATTACATTATTGTTGTTTTTTTCTTTCTATATTTAAATATGGCACAAGATGATAATAAAAGTTCACATATCGTTACTTAGTGGGTGAATCACTGTGGTGATGAGATGAGTCTTCATGCTGTTAAAGAGCACTGGGTCACCACACTTCACTCTGACAACTGAGAGGAACAAAATTAAATGTCAATAATACATCTTTAATACCAAAATGATCAGTTATACGCAGGTTTAATAAATTCTGGTAAACCCACTGCATAAGAGAAGTCTGAATCCCAGTGAAGTTTGCTTCTCTGTTTATTAATCTGCCTGACAGAAATCATTTTCATGTTTGTTTTACCTACAGCCAACCCACACACCTAGTTCATCTTTACAATTAACTATTATTTTAATACAATTAAATATATTGACCTGTTACACATAATGTTTTCAGATTTCCACCAGGTTCCCAACCAAGTGCAGAAGTCTGATGTCTCTTGAAATACACATGTTTAACACCATATTGATATTTTTGAATTCACACTATGTCGCATTTCCCGCTGAGGTGAGATTTTGTGCAAACATATTGAATAATATAGCGCACCACATAATATTTCTCTGAAATGATCAAAGTATGATTGCTGAAAACCAGACTCTGAAGGAGAAGGTCAACTGGCTCAAGACCGGACAGAGGAATCTTGAAGATGAGCTGAAAAAGAAGGACGAGCTCATCATGACCGAAACCAAGAGATGGCTTCTTCAAACCAACCCCTACCTTAACTGCCTGGCCACGCTCACGTCAAAGAAAACTAGATCAACAAGAGTCAGGTGAAGATGCAGGCGGCAAGGCTGCGGAAAGAGACGATTCTAACTGAGGGAGTGAGCAGCAGAAAGGTGGAGGCCGTTAAAAAAGAAAACAAGACTCTGATGAAGCAAGTTCACAAACTAAAAGGTAACCAGAAACATCTCCAGGAGAAGGTCAGACGTGAGGAGGAGCTGGTGAAAAAGGAAATCAGGAAACGACAAGCTTCTACCAGGTCGTACCTGGATGTCCTCACACGCTCAGTGACCTGGAGAACGAGCTGGAGAACGCAGAGAGGAGTTATGGACAGAAATTTGAGCAGCTTGAAGGTGGAGGACTCAAATGAACTCCTGAACCAGGAGACAGATCCACCTCCAAAGATGACAGGAATGATAGGACGTTTGCCCTGAAACCACTCACCCTTTTTCCTTCAGACCTTCTTACCCCACCCCATACCTACTCCTCACCTCCTCCCCCTGCCCACCCCTCTCTCTCCCACCCCTCACCCCTTAACTTATCCCCTAAACAAACCCCTTGATGACAATCTCCCACAAATAATGTATATAAAAATAATTGGGAATTGAAAATGGTTTTAAAAAATTCATCAAAGCTGGAATAAAGGCCTCTGTATGCTCCTTCGAGTCCGTTACGGACGGGCGCACGGATGGAGCGGACGGACACTTTTTGATTTATAGTTATACAAGCCTTTTTGTTCCGAAAACAATTCACCGCCAGAACAGTAGTTGGCGCAACGGAAGTCGAGCTTAGAGAAGACTACCTCATGACGTATATAGAAGAAGTCCATACTGGTTTATTTACATCCCCCCGGCTCCTCACACACAGTGAACGAGGACAACTAACAGAAAAAGGCTGTTGATGACGCGACAATAAAGTGACACCCAGCGGGTCATCATGGTTATGTTATTGTGTCTTAGCGCAGCGGTACCCCGGTCTTGTTTCCAAACTGCGTAGCTAATTCAACAGCTGCAACAGCTTGAATTTACACGGAGGCAGCTAGCTTCCCCCCCAGTGTGTCAGCACTGACACCCGATACTAACTACTACCAAGTGTTTGCTTCTAACCTGACGGTGTTTGAGAAACAGTGTCATGAGAGACATGGGATTAAAGTCAGCGGGTTTTTGCGCTGTTCCCACCGCAGTTAGCATGGTGGCTAGCCCGCTAGCCCCTTTAAGAAAATTCGTTATAACCGTATGTGACCGTACACACATGCCGTAAGTGCTCTAACCAGCCACCGTCAGCCAGACAACGCCGCTGGCTTAACACACTTGTCACATTAATCATAGAGTCGTAGTTGCGATTTAGGTTTATTGTGATTTAGGGAATGAAACAGGAAGTTTGAGGTCCGGAAATGATGTCGTCCCGAAATGATGGCGTTAGCGGACCAATCATAGCCAAGGGCTATCCGTGGGCTCTCCGCCATGCCGACGTGTAGTTAGAAAAATCAGAGCTGCACGAAAAGCTCTCCGAGGAGCCCCGGAGAGGGCGTTCAACGGCAAAGAAGGCGGTCCTATCTGTCCGTGTCCTTCAAAACGGAGCCTATACCAACCGATGGCATAAATCAATGGCATAAATCTTTCTCTTCGCAAACATTTATATTCCTTGCGCAAAAAATTCTAAAATCTTTGAGGCAACCAAGACTTTTTCATTCCAAAAGCATTTCTAAATATAAATACAATTTCTAAAATGTTTAGGACTACAAAGCAGCACTGAGCGGGCCCGAGCACATGCATTTTGAAGTGTTGCATCGTTTTGCCTGAAAAAAATAAATAATGACTGAGGAAATATTGACCATTGAAAATTCCTCCAGAATAGGTACATTTTCACAACTTTCTAACTTTCTGCTAATTTTGGTAAGAATAATAATAATAATATTAATAATACTAATAATTACAATTTCAATAGTGTCTCACCTGACCTATGATCAGTGCTCAGGCCCTAATGAATGCATACAAGAACTTCTTGAATACCACACTCAAGAAACATGTTCATGACTAGTGTGAGCATGGTCTTCAAGCATCTACAAACTAATTGTTCTTGACTAAACTTTTCTTGGATATCGTGGGTGCAAATATTCCCTCTCCCTTTTTTTTATTGATCCCAGACATGAATCCCAGCCTGCATTTTACTGTCTATGAAGTGAGGGGAGCAGAGTGCTAGGAACTTATGCTGAAACTGCCAATATTATACAATGATCTCTTCAGTCATTGTGGTTGTCATGCGCGTGTTCCTTTTGGTTTGGCACGACTGAAAACAGAGACATACACACACACACACAGACAGTATATATAGGCTACCCTTCAACAGCTCAGTGGAGCTGAATATGGCAACGTAGGGTTCAAGAGATTTCCAAGTAGCAGCGCTATGGCAGGAATTCAAAGAGGTGACGTCTATAAATGCAAATATCTTGGGGCGAGAGACGATCAGAAGCTAAATGGGGTTAGCCAAGGTTCCAGCTAAACTCAAGACAAAAGAGTAACTATTTGATTTAAAGACCAAACACAGCATGTTACAATATACATGAATTTAGTTAAGTCTTTAAAGTAATGAAAAGTGAACAGTATGCAAGGCAATTACACTTGAGTTTGCCCATTGTTTGGAACAAAATGATGTCACACATGATAAATACTTGTTTTTGCAGTCCATTGTTAAGGGAAATGATTTGTACACAAAGCTAGATCACTTTCCACCACAGTGGTTTTGTCCCACAGGTAAAGCAGTTGAGTCATCTCCACAGCTTAGCAGCGGAGGATCGAGCTGGGTCAGCCAATTGGAGGCCAGCTGCTGACACATCCACAGTGCTGTCCACTAACATGTTGGCATATCCCACAGACACATGTTTTTTCAGCTTTGGAATGTTGCATGATCATTCCAATACCAAGACTGGGTTTAATTATGATTATGTCCCTACAAAAGTAGTGGTCTTATCAAAGTGTCCCCAACAAACTGGAAACCAGAAAAGGGGGGAAATAAAGTGAATATTAATGGAACAAGAGAAAACACCAGTTTAAAAAGGTTACACTATAATTTCCTGAATCTGCGGCTTAACGGAGCTTTATCATATTTGTGCAATTATCACTTGATAATGTACTGAGAAAAAAATACAATTTGACATAAAAGAACATTAGGGTTAAAAAATGATTACCAAAGAAATTAATATTTATTTGGGACATTTTTGATAAAGCAACATTATGGTTTTATAGGCCTGTATTGAGCTTGATCATATTGTGTCAACCTACTGAAGCAGTTCTCGCCAACACACATTAATTGGTGGATTTGCAAAACCTATTGTCAAGATATCAGATGGACTGCTTGACATCCTAAAGATTGTAACTCACAATAAATTAGCTTGTCTTAAGCCTATTTCTGTGACACAAAGGGGGTGGCATGTCTTCACTTACATGTACATTGTCAATAAGACATTCTTAATAAGTTAGTAATCATTTGGTATAACTATGTTTAGAGCTTTGAAAAACATGTTTTACATATTGAAATATAATCCATAAAATGCAACACTAGAAATGGATGATACACTGGTATGATCTGTTCACAGAGCCAAAATAGTTTTTCATGTTCACCAAACACTGTTTCACATTTAATAGCTCAATTCTATGAGGAGAGTATTGCTCAGTTCGAGTGAGATGTTGGAGTATAATTATTGAGCTTTCACTCTGGTGCACCACTTCCACAATAATCTACAAAATAAGTTGGGTGATTATTCATCTTTAAACCTTCAAAACACAAGTTATTTTGTCAGTAAACCTGCAATTTTACCTGCATTTTACTTAATACTTTTAAATTCCTCTTAATAATACATGTGTTACATTCACTGAAGTTTATTCACCGAAGTTTATAAAAAGCTTGATCTGAATAGTTATCTTGTAATAAAAAACATTGACTCTTAGGCTGCTCTGTAAATTGTTTTCTAACAAACAATAATACACAGATAATTTAGTTGGTTTAACAGATACAGATAATGATGTACCCGCTCGTTCCTACCTGTCATGTAGAGCAGTAGTCTACAGCAGCAGGTGCACCTTCCATGACGTAACCTTAACATCGCAGCTGGTCTCTGATCTTAAGTCCCAGTCAATCCCATTCATAAAGATGTAAACTGCTTGCACTCTTCTGGAGTTTGCATGTTCTCCCTGTGTCTGCATGGGTCTTCTTCGGGTAGTGTCGATTCCACCTACAATCAAAACGCATACCGGTTTAGTTACTGGGGGACTGTAGGTGTGAATGGGAGTGTGAAAAGTTGTAGGGCTCTGTATGCTGACCCTGTGAAAGACCCTGGCAACCTGTCCAAGGTGCATGACCATCAAAAGATAAGGAGTATAGCATTAAAGCTAGACTAATTGATTTATCTATATTAGCAATGAGTCAAATGGAAACATGTGATACCAACACAGTCACCAGAAGTGACATATTTAAAGATGATTAATGTCTGAACGTCTTGTAGTTCACTTCAGGCTTTTTAATGTCCTAATCACGTCAACAGCTGCACCAAGTGTAGTTGAACATACAACCTGTGCAGTTACAAGCCAGGCTCAAGTAATTTCAGTTTGCATATCCAGTTTATTACTCTGCCAGTCTAACCATCCACCTGTCCGGCTGTCCAACCTGCCTGGCTTGATACCACAGTTTGCATGGTGTCAGTTAGTTAAGCTTAGTCAAATCAAACCCAGCCTCCAAAACCAGAGATCTCAGCAAAACCGGTTTAAATATGTTGTTACAATCAAACTTCAACTTAATTTAACTTAACACTTTTAAAAACTTGTTCTATTTCCAATGAAATTTCCAATTTCTCGCTGTTGTCTCCCTCTCCTGTCTGACACTAAAAAGGCAACCTACCCTTGGCAAATTATTTCGTAAACAAAGTCAATCAGACATCATTTTCTCAGTAATTGGTAGAAACAGAGTGAAACTTAATGAACTTTACTTTTCTTCCTTGTCTGCTGGATGTGTAAAAGTACATTTTGGGTGGATTTTCAGTTCAATATAAATTATTAAATCCAATCAACACTTAAAAAAAAAACTGCCCTGTGCTTTCAGTGAACATCACCTCAGTAAACTGGCCCATTGCCAAACTTAATTGCGACCCTCTGCTCTCAAACATAAGGAAAACCAACGCTAACTGATTACTTTAATGTTTATTCATTCATAAGTATTCATCTTTCCAAGTGGAGCATTCAGTGTGGCCCAAGGGCCATTAATCCTAATCTTTTTAAAGGATTATAGTAGCTGGCATATTGACAGGCAACTGAATCAACACACATAACACTGTAGAAGCATCACATAAAGTCAAACACTCACACACACACACACACAACTGTGTTTTTAAAGTCTATGTCATGAGTTTTCAATTGTGGTCTAGAGGTGAAAAGTCAGACTTTCAGACGGCAAATCCCTTGAACTCATTATGTGCAGAGATACAGCAGACTCTGTGTTTCAGAGAAGAGAAGTGTTGCTGAGAATAACAGAAGACTTTGATCCTGAAACACAATTCAAGATCATTTAATTCCAATTGTATTAATCGTGTCTAGCTCAGCTTTTCATTCAATGCAGAATGGATAACCTCTTAAGTCTAACTTTGTACAATTAGTGGTATAGTTCAAACCTGATAATAGTAAGGTCTGGAGGGAATTTTCACTGGCAACTCAGTGTATTGCTGTAGGACACTTCAGTAGGATGCTGACACAATTCTAAATTGAGCTTGGATTTACGTCTAGTCTGTGTGAGCAGATGCTCTGTTTAATTCAGATGCCAACTTTAGTCAACTGAAATAAAATAAACTGACATCGTTGGCAGTGTTAATTTCGTTGACGAAAACTATGACGAAAAATAAACTTTTTTCCATGACGAAGACGAGACGAAGACGTAACGAAAACAGATCTTTGAAAATAAAAAGTATGACTAAATATATTTTAACTTTCATTGACGAGACGAGACGAAAATGTTGGTGGTTGACTAAGTCACAATCATTTTTTTAAACATCATCGTATCAGGCCGTCATGAAGTATCAGGAGCGGGCGAGTGAGTGTGTGTGTGTGTCTGTGTGTGTGATCCACAGAACGTGTACCGGTCCCGAGGCTCCGTCCCCCGCCCCTCTCACTCCCTCAGAGACACAGTGAGATCAGAGCTCGTTCACGTGAGAAACTGATCACTGACTCACCGGCTACTTCTTAACTATGGAAACAGTGAAAACACAAGAGTTTCTCTGGTCTCAGCTGCTCATAGATCAGTGCAGCAGCTTCTTGATCAGAGCAGAAGCTGCAGTTGGTTTGTACCGAGCTTCAGTTTCTGTGTCCACCACCTGCTCTCACTTTTTGTTTTCAGATTTAAAACTAAATATATATTAAGCTATTAGGCTGCAGCTATATGTTTTTATTTATTTCAAAATAGAGTACTTCTTATTTCATACATTTCCCACAAATATTGGGAGGACTCAAATAGCCCTACATAGTTCTGTGTTTAATTTATTTCAAAGTAGGCCTACACTTCAATCAAATCAATCAATCAAATTTTATTTGTATAGCCCATATTCACAAATTACAATTCATCTCATAGGGCTTTAACAGGGTGTGACATCCTCTGTCCTTAACCCTCAGCAAGAGTAAGGACAAACTCCAAAAAAACCCTTTTAACAGGGTAAAAATATGTAGAAACCTCAGAGAGAGCCACATGTGAGGGATCCCTCTCCCAGGACGGACAGAAGTGCAATAGATGCCACGTGCAGGAGTTGCCCAATGTCAACGCGACACAGGGTCCGCCACCAGCACCACGATCAGCCCACATGACTCAGAATCCGCCACACTGGATCCAACACCGCGACCCCCGGTGCGCGATCCACAAACCGTAATCCATGGTGCGGCCACAGAGGCCCTGGATCTGCGGGTGATAAAGCAAAGGGATTCCGGGGAAGGGGGATAGGGATGGAGAAGAGGAAGGAGAAGCTGGAAAGAGAAGCTCCGTGTGTCATGTGTCATAAAATAGAACAAGTAACGTTCTGGCGCACTAATTAGCTCTAACTATAAGCTTTATCAAAAAGGAAGGTTTTGAGCCTACTTTTAAACGAACAGATGGTAACTGCCTCCCGAACTGAAAGTGGTAGATCATTCCACAGCCGAGGGGCTTGATGGCTAAAAGCTCTGGCTCCTACTTTACTTTTAGAGAATTTAGGGACGACAAGTAGGCTTGAATTCTGGGAGCTGTTGTGCAATAGTAGGAGTAGAATTGACGTTGGCTAATTATTAATAATCATGAAATATGATTATTAAAATAACAATTATTTATTAAAAATAATCAAAAATGATAAAGCTATTAATTAAGAACAGTAACACATTTAATTAGAAATTATACGGTTATCCATTAATAATAGTTAAAATAATTAATGAAAACAATAAAATTGTCAATTAAGAATAATACAAATCTGTAATCATTGCTTATTGTCGCGGGGCACCACCCTGGTTACAGGGACCAACGAGTCAATCTATAAAATATCAGTCTCAATGATATAAGTTATATTAATAATCTCAATATTTAGTATTAATGATTATATAATAAAAAAGGAAGGGTTTTAAGTTCGAGCACAGGCAATCATAATCCAGCTGCAATCACATACATATGCACAAATAATCACAGACTACAGATACTTTAATTACAAAAGCATTTATTAAAAAGGAGAAATAAAGTTATGTTATTCAATGATTCATCATTTTAACAAGCTCCGATATTTCAAAGATAAATACAGCAGCAGCACTTATCACAATTCAGAAAATACATGTAAAACCGGCGGTCTACCTATGTATGTCTGTCTCGGTATGTGTGTGTGTCTGTGTCAAAGTGTCTCTCTGTGTGTGCATGTGAAATACAGTTAGTGTTATTTAATGATTCATCATTTTAACAAACTCCCATATTTCAAAGATAACAACAGCAGCCGCTTATCACAATTTAGAAAACACATGTATTCATCTATGTGTATCTGTGTGTGTGTATCTGTCTGTGTCTATCAATGTGTCTCTGTGTCTGTGTGGTTGTGTCTGTGTGGGTGTGTCTGTGTGAGAGCGAGAGAGAGAGAAAAGGAAGGGGGCGTGGCGATGACGCAGTCACGTGGTGACGTCACATCTAAGATGGCGGCCGATCATGATTCGTGGAATCAAGGCCTAAAAACTATCAAAATGGCGGATTGACTACAAAACAAGATGGCGGAGCCGTTATGAATTTAGAGCCAGAATGGGAGGAGAGGGAGAGAGGAGGCGTGGCCATAATAGACTCAAAATGGTGGTTTAACTTGCGTTATTCAAAATGGAGTCTATGTTAATGACACCATGTGGCCGGAGCTCACACTGGTGGTCGTCACATGAATTACACCAAGGGATTTTCAGACAAAGAGAATTCTTTGTCTCTGCTTTGGCGTTCGGCCGCATGGCTTCCAGATGTGTCCAGCCTCTATGAATATAGATTTAACTATGTTACCTGAACTATATTCTAAATACAGATCGGATGTGTGTATAAACAGGTTTAGGAGAAAAGAGAGAGGGAGAGGGAGAGATAGAGAGAGATAAGGAAACATCGTCAGAGACAACTACTAGCAAAGCAGGCAGTCAAGTTACGTGAGATTTATCTTTTAACAGATGTAAATCTCCGCACAATATCTCTGACGGTAACATGCAAAAAGGAAGCGCCGGCTCTGTACCGCGCGCTTATCAAAAACACAGTAAACAAAGGAACCGGATGTGACGTCTCGGCCGCCGTGTAGCACGGCTAAAAATAGATCAGCAATCTACCAACAAACATACAATCAAACAAATGACATGCTAAGTATTTAAACTAGTCTCTGCCCAGACAATAAAGCCTCTTACTGTGACCTCCGCGGTGTTGCTTGCGCGTGGGGCGCAGATTTCCCGGAAGTCCAGTGAATCTGTCGTTAAACCTCAGGATGCGTGTGAACGGGCGGATTCCTGGAAAACAAATCAGTGTCCTGGCCTCTTAAGCGGTGCTCCGGTGGGTCTCGTGGTTGCAATGGAGGTCAGCGCTGGGCCGAATAGAGCGAATTCTCTTGCTCTTGGAACGGAATTCGGCTTTGTCTCTTCTGCAGGGATGAGCAGCGGTAACGCCGCTGTGGATTTGGAAAGAAAGTCTCTGAGCTCGGCCAGCGAGCAAGTTCCTGTACACGGCCTTTTCAAGTTAAAACAAAAATAGTCTCTATCAAAGTAAGATCAAACTTAAGATAAAAGAAAATGAAAGAAATGAAAGAAAATAACTCTCGTTGCCCCCTTTAGCAACTAAATCATCTGGAAAGACCCGGAGGGGTCTGTTGACGTCTTCAGAGCAGGGAAAATGGCTGATAAACTAAAAGTTAAGGTTGCCCCCTTTAGCAACTAAATCAGCTGGGAGGCCCCGAAGGGGCCTGGTGATGTCTTCAGAGCAGGGTAAAAATGGCAGCGATTATTGATGTCTCAGTGGTTTTATTCTACCTGAGAGGTTCTTGCTTCCTCCGTAAGTGGTCACAGGGTTCCGTTGGCTCTCAGCCAATGAGAATGTCAGGATTCCGACCTTAGTGGGTGGGGCTTGGAACTCAGCGGGGGTCCTGAAGGCTCTTCAGGACATTTTCCAACCACCAGGGGGAGATTCTCAGGCCTGCTGGAGAATTTTTTCCCTCCAAAAGTTTTAATCCTTTGTCCTCACCGTTGGCTCCAGCCTGTCTGAGGAAGGTGTGAATTAAGACTGTAAACTGGCCAAACTGGTTTCAGCTTGGCCTAGCAGGGCCCAAGTATTTACAACCCACTGGGGAGTCTACCCCAACAGAGCGGAGTGCTCTAGTGGGTTTATAAGGTATTAACAGCTCTTTAAGGTATAAAGGCGCTATATTATTAAGGGCCTTGAAGGTGAGGTGGAGAATTTTAAATTCTATTCTAGATTTAACTGGAAGCCAGTGTAGCGATGCTAATATTGGAGAAATGTGCTCTCTTCTCTTTGTTCTCGTCAGGACACGTGCTGCGGCATTTTGGTCAAGCTGTAGAGTCTTTAACGACTTCCTGCTGGAGCCTGATAATAATGAATTACAATAGTCCAGTCTCGATGTAACAAAGGCGTGGACTAGTTTTTCTGCATCTTTTTGTGAAAGGACATGTCTAATTTTTAAAATATTACGCAAGTGGAAAAAAACGGTCCTAGAAATTAGTTTTAAGTGACTATTAAAGGATAAATCAGGATCGAAGATCACTCCCAAGTTCCTGACTGTTTCATTGGAAGCAAGGGCAATGTCGTCTAGCGCAGCTATATCATTAGATAATGCATCTCTAAGGTGTTTGGGGCCAAGTATTATAACCTCTGTTTTGTCTGAGTTTAATAAGAGAAAATTGCGGGTCATCCAGGTTTTAATGTCCTTGAGACATGTTCGAAGTTTAGTTAATTGATTACTTTGTTCAGGTTTTATTGACAAATAGAACTGGGTGTCATCCGCATAGCAGTGGAAATTTACAGAGTGTGTCCTGATAATGTTTCCTAGTGGAAGCATATATAATGAGAATAAAATTGGGCCGAGCACAGAGCCCTGTGGAACACCATGATTAACTTTGGTGCGCACAGATGACTCATCATTAATTTGCACAAATTGGGAGCGATCAGAAAAATACGATTTAAACCAGTTAAGGGCGGTTCCATTAATGTTCATTAACTGTTTTAGTCTTTGTAATAAAATTTGATGGTCAATTGTGTCGAATGCTGCACTGAGATCTAACAGAACGAGGACAGACACAAGTCCCTGATCTGAGGCTATTAAAGGTCATTAGTGACTTTTGCCAAGGCTGTCTCTGTACTGTGATTGGCTCTAAACCCCGATTGAAAGTCTTCATATATATTATTTTCCCGGAGAAACTCACACAGCTGATTGGCTACCACTTTTTCTAAGATTTTAGAAATGAAGGGGAGGTTAGATATTGGTCTGTAATTGGCTAAAACCTCTGGGTCTAGGGTGGGTTTTTTGAGTAGGGGTTTGAATACAGCTATTTTAAAAGACTGTGGTACATAACCTGATGATAATGACAGATTGATAATGTTAAGTAACGAACTATCAATTAGGGGCAGAATTTCTTTAAGTAATTTGGTAGGAATGGGATCTAAGATACAGGTTGTTGGTTTAGAACCTGAGATTAATTTGGTAAACTGATCACGGGTGATCAGAGAGAAGCTGTCTAAGTAATGGGTAGGATTCTCAGCCGTTTCTGAGATCTCTGTTGTTGGGAGGGTATTAGTGCCAATTGAGGGCAGGAGATGGTTGATTTTATTTCTAATAGTTTGAATTTTATCATTAAAAAGGTCATAAAGATATTGCTATTTAGGGATCGAGGAATACTGGGTTCGGTGGAGGTGTGACTCTCTGTCAGCCTGGCTACAGTGCTGAAGAGAAACCTGGGGTTGTTTTTATTCTCTTCTATTAGTTTTGAATAGTAGGCGGCTCTTGCTTTGTGGAGAGCCTTTTTATATTCTTTAACACTATTCTTCCAGTCTATGAGGTTTTCAACATTGTTGCTGGAGCGCCACTTCCTTTCTAGTTTTCTTGATAATTGTTTTAACTCATTTGTCTGGGAATTATACCTCGGAGCTAATTTACTATGTTTGACATTTTTCTTTTTTAGAGGCGCTATTGAGTCTAATGTTAATCGTAATGAGTCTGCAGAGCTATCGACGAGGTGGTCGATCTCAATGGAGCTCAGGGTTTTAAAGAATTGTTGTTTATATCTACTGCTAATACGGGTTTAAATGTAATTGGGATTATTTCCTTAAATTTAGCTACATGACTATCAGGTAGACATCTAGAAAATGAATTTTTTATTAGTGGCATATATTCAGTTATTGAAAAATCGAAGATTATTAAATTATGGTCTGATAGAACTGGATTGCGCGGAAGTACTGTTGAATTTTCAATTGCGACACCGTACGATAATACAAGGTCAAGTGTGTGGTTACCACAATGAGTAGGTTTGTGCACACACTGACTGAAACCAATAGAGTCTAGTATTGAAATAAATGCTACGCTAAGGCAATCTTTATTATTATCAACATGAATATTAAAGTCACCAACAATAATAATTTTATCGGTCTTTAGGACTAAGTTTGATAAAAAACTCAGGGAATTCCTTTAAAAATTCAGTATAAGCCCTGGGAGCACGGTAAACTACGGCAAATATGATTGGCTGTTGGTGGTTCCTGGATTGGCGTGGAAGACTAAGAACCAGACATTCAAATGACTTGTAGCTGAGTTTAGGTTTAGGATTAATTGATAGACTGGAGTTAAAAATAGCAGCAACTCCACCTCCTTGTCCAATTTCTCTAGGAACCTGTGAATTGATATGACTGGGGGGAGTAGATTAATTTAGACTGACATAATCATCAGGATGCAGCCACGTCTCAGTGAGGGACAATAAATCTATGTTGTAATCAGAGACTATTTCATTAACTAAAAGAGCCTTTTTTTCCAGTGATCTAATGTTTAAAAGACCACATTTAAAAGTCTGGGTTTCCTGTATTGTTTCAGAGGTTGTTTTAATTTGTATTAAATTTTTGTGTGGAGTTCTCGCTCTATTATTGTTTAATTTCAATAATTTAATCGGACGGTGAACAGACACAATCTCTATGGGGTTTTGTGACTGATCCAGAAGGAGCGCAGAGAAGTGTTTAGCACTGCAGCTCTGCTTCCTGGTCCCAACTATGGGTTGTCATGTTATAGACTTAGTAATATTCCTAGATAAGAGAGCTGCTCCATCCCAAGTGGGATGTACGCCGTCTCTCCTAACAAGACCAGGTTTTCTCAAAAAAGTTAGCCAATTATCTATAAAGCCCACGCCGTTTACAGGACACCACCTCGACAGCCAGCGGTTAAAAGACAACATGCGGCTAAACATGTCATCACCTGTTGTATTAGGGAGCTGGCCAGAGAAAACTACTGTGTCCGACATCGTTTTAGCAAAAGCACACACCGACTCAACATTCAATTTAGTGACCTCCGACATACGAAGCCGGGAGTCGTTGCTGCCAACGTGAATTACGATTTTATTGTATTTACCTTTTTTAGTTTTAGCCATTAACTTAAGTTTAGATTCGATGTCGCCGGCTCTGGCCCCTGGGATACAATTAACTATGGTCGCTGGTGTCGCTAACCTGACGTTTCTCAGAACCGAGTCGCCAATAATCAGAGTTTGTTTATCAGCGGGTGCCTCGCTGAGTGGAGAGAATCTATTTGAAACGTGAGCTGGTGGCTCTTTAATCGTGGTCTGGGGACTGCTCGTTAAGGCTAAGCTACGTGCTAAGCTAGGTGGCTCCGCGGCTAGCGGGAGGTCGCTAACTACAGCTAACGGAGTTTCTAAGCTGCTGAGCCAAGCTTCTAAGTCGCTAAGCCTCGCCTCCATCGCTATCAACACACTACATTTATTACATGTACCACTACTGTTAAGGGAGGCAGAGGAGTAGGTAAACATTAGGCACTCGGAGCAAGAGAGCAGTAGAGCAACAGGGAGAGAGAGAAGACATCGCTGCTATATAGCTACGAGGGTGAGCTCAGACAGAACACAGAATCACTAAGCACGATAGAATAAGGGTTGGTATGTGCGAGTGTTTAACTACAGACCGGTGATTTTAGCCGTAGTGCTACAGAGAAACAGTTGTGTTTAGCAGCGGAGCTAATTCGCAGAGCGACCACCACCAGTGGCAAGAAAACAGGAAATGACGCAGCACGCTTGCCTGTGTATTTTCTTCTCTTCATAAGTGTTGGGTGTTTTTCCTTTGTTGTAACAGGTACAAATAGCAATAAAAGGTCAAGAGTTTTCTTTATTGTCGTTCTATAATTTCGTAAATGCAAGAAACTATAGTTTAGTATAGTATAACTTTATTAGCTTTGTTATCAAACATGTTTTGCGGCTCCAGATACATTTTATTTGGGGGAAGAGGGGGCAAAATTACTCTTTTGAAAGTAAAGGTTGCCGACCCCTGCTATAGACCTATGCTGGTAGGGATATCTAATGGACAGCCTAAGTACTGCAAGCTAGAATATTATATTGTTTTAGACACAACACAGGGTTCCTGTGTGGCTGCTAAATGTGACTAAAATGTAATTCGTTTTCGTCGACTAAAACTAGACTAAAATTAAATTTGTTTTCGTAGACTAAAACTAAACTAAAACTAAGAAGGATAAAAATGACTAAATGTGACTAAAAATAACATGCATTTTTGTCAAAAGACTTATACTAAGACTAAATAAAAAAAATAGCTGCCAAAATTAACACTGATCGTTGGTGTTAATTAGTGTGTTAATCGTTTGAAACAATTTATCAAGTAATCCCAATTTATTCGTACGATTAAAATACTACTATCAACTTGTATTTTCATGGGAGATAAAACAGTAAAAGTATGGTGTTGAATTAAGAAATGTATGGCAAACTAGTTAGAGCTTTTTTACATACTTAATTTTACATCTCAGCTTGGTTGTAATGATTTGGCTGTACGAATATCTTAATTCACAAAATGTACCCAATTGTATTATAAATTGGCTTAAGGTTTAATAAGAAAATTAATGCCAGTTTTTTTGAAGAAATAAAGTGAACGTTCCCTCATCACACACTTAAATGAGTACGATTTTTGTGCAAGATGGGTCATTCTATCATGGGCACCACTGTGTGCTGACCACAACTGTAGTGCCCTATACCTTTCCAGAGTTTTGTTCTTGGAAACTGCCTCCTCATCAGTTATCAGTAGGTGAGCCATCTTCTTCTTTGTTGGCTCTGTTTCCATTTCATCTCCACAGGGCTGTGATGCTGTGCTCTGTCCTTCAGCATCTGACTCAGCTTTTGCCACACCTCTAACGTCTCTGATTTAGGCAGGAACCTGAGGCCCTTGAATCAGGGGTCTAGAGCTTACACACAAGGTGGCAGAGTGCAGCAGGACGCGTAATTGGTACCTTCAGGAGCTCAGTGAAATACCTTCAAACACAAAAACTAGACCAACAGAATATAAGACTACATTTTTCATTCATAACACTCATTTAGTGGACCGGCCTACAATTATTTCTAAAATAATTATATTGGTTAAAATAAATTAGTTGAGACTAGGAAAGTCTCTTTACCTGCATTGCTCCAGCAGTGTTTCCAACTTTGCTAGCCTGTCATATTCAGCTGAGGTTAGCTTAGCTAGGTTGTGCTTCTCTCGGGCCAGTGTTGCTTTCAGTGGGATATGCTTTATCATCTCAAGTGTTGAAATCCAACATGTGGGTGTATCCTGGATGAGTGACCCCTCGGTTTGTCAACAAAGAGGCTTGCTGAACTTTCAGCTCTGCTGTGTTTACAGAACTGTGTTCGAAATATCAGACTATTTTATGCCACTTGGCTTAAGCACCGTCAAACCTGCTGTCATCGAGACACTGACGGCACTGTGTAATGTTTGCTACAAAAGGTGTAGCATGACAACAAACTGGCGAGCGCATTTTTCGGCGAAATGCAATCATATTAAACACAATATAGTATATATCAGATAGTAACTTAGTAGGGTAAATAACATTTTTTTAAATACTTGGGATTCGGTGGAAAGACAAAAGGTTAAAAGCCTTAGTATTAATACAATTAATTGTGGGGCTTTGCATTATAGCTTTGCATCATATCTGTAGTGACCGATGTCACTACAGATATGATGTCGGAAATGGCAACAGAGTTTTCTACCTTGACTTTAATCCAGATAATATATAAAACAGAAAAAATGTAATTTGTTCGTTCTTTCTGTGCAGCCTGGTACCAAATGACCCACGGCCCGGGGGTTGGGGGCCACTGCTTTATAGGGTAACTACACAAATGGAACACAGAAAGCCATGTTTACTCATCATGACATTACAAAGGCCCAGGAGGGAGCTTTATAAAGTCTGGGGTGATCTTTGCTTGGTCTTGGAGAAGATTTTGTAGTGGAAATTTATGTTGATATGTGAAATAAAGTGTTTCTCAGACTGGAGTTGTCTTTGAGTATTAATTATTAAATCTGCAGAGGGCTACACAGTCAGCAACAAGGCTTCAGAGTGCAACCATGAGTAGTGAAAAAGGAAGGTTTTTATACAATGTGATAAACCAAGTAACGGCATGAAAGTTGAGGTTGCATCCAGTAAGTGCAAAGCCTGTCAAAACAGCAGTAACACATTTATCATTTGAATTTTCCATTACAATCGGTTCACCAGAAAACAGGCTACAACAGGAATGCAGCATGACATGAGGTAATGATCGACATGCAGATACTGGAACATGTAGATGACGTATAATACTCCTTTATTATTGTAAATTAGCTTGCCTCACAGCCTTTGATTCAGGGGGTGCTTTATTGAACAATCTACATCAGTAGGAGACCAACATTTGTAGTCATATGCCTTCATTCAGTCGAACAGAAGAGGTCAGATCAAAAAGTCGACAAATACGGAAGCAACCTTGTTTAATTTGGTAGAATTAGGAGGGAGAGTAAATGCTGCATTAAAAAAGTTGTGACTTATGTAAAAGATTGAGCAATTTGATTTATCCTCTAAAGTTTTTGTATGGGTTAATCATCACACCTTTGTTATGACAGTGTCAGATGTGATGTCTAAATTGGTTTGGGACAAATGGGTTTTTATCTGAGGGTGAAACACCAAGCAGACAGAATTTTGACAATTACTTAATACAGTTAAAAGCCTGATATGGAATCCCACTTTGTGCCAAAGAGATGACACTGAGGGAGATAAATGGGAACAATTTTGAAGGCTTCTATAATGTGTGCTCCAGATAGTGATGCACCCTGACCTGCAAGTTTGACTTGATTGCATTATACACTGCAGCATAATGAAGGGAAACGTGGATGGAAGGAATAAGACTGTTGATGCTAGTAACAGGGCCGAAGCGAGGAGCTATTTCCCAGTAGCATGAACTGGCATAAAATACTGGAAAAGGAGAGGAGTCAGAGAGGTCTGTTATATAACCTTTACTTTAATTATGTTCTAGGTAAGTGGGACAAAGTCTCAGACCCCTATAGCGGAGAAGAAATTATTTTTAACATTAGCATAGATAAAACAAGGAAACCTAAAAGAGTGGTAAAAAGGCTGCGCTGTGAATAGAGTCTGGATCTGCACTCACGTTAAAGATTTGTTAAGATGGCCAGAGACTGGCCAGCAGGGGCACACTGATTTTGGATGGGTTTCCTTGAAAGTGCTGCAAATGTTTAGAGAAAATGCTGCAAATGTGAAGAAAAATGGTGCTCAAGTAAATACTCATTGCTTATGGTGAACAACTCCATCTTGTCATTCAATGAGGTTGGCGGTTTTCTGCAACCAAGAGGCAGAGGTAAATGAACACGCATTAATACAGTGCTTTTCTATCAAACATCATTCACACTCTGACTGGAAACCTTCAGCGTCTTGCCAAAGAACACATAAGAATGACGACTGGGGAAAACCGGTATCAAACCGACGACCCAGTGCTTAGTGGACGACGTGCTCAGGTAGAAACGGAGATTGCTTCGGAACCCCAAACAAACAATTTTTGTGTGCACAATTGAAACAGCAAAACATCAGTGGATGGCATGGCTGAGCAGCAAGACCCGAACTGCATAAGCAGCTGGGCTGGAGGAGGTGGTGGTTTGGGAAATCAGTAATGTCTATCTCCACCACTCTGTAATCTACTGATTTCTTCCTTGACCACTAGCTGGTTAAATTTTTCACTAATTTGGTAAATGGCATCTAATATAACCGATAAGACAAAACATTATATACAGACAAATGAACAACGGGGATGTTAGTAAGCCTACATTCTCTTATTACCTCTACCATTTACATAACACTTAGATGATGATGATCATGGCAATTCCTGTATTACCCCTGCTACATGTCAACCTGCAATATTACAAATAATGGACAAAATGCACATAAACACAACTCTGTATTGCATATTTTTGAAATCACCTTGTTAATAGCATTTTTTCTTTTTCTTTACATAGTATTTATATTTGTATATATATTTTTGTTCATACTATATTTCCCCCCTGTGCTGCTACTTTCTTGAACTGCCATGTCATTTGTTAAGTTCCCTCAATGGAGGAAACACATTTACATTACATTTATCATATTATCTTACTATCGCACTGGAGTTAGCATTTAGCCAAAAAGACAACTTTAACAAACTACAGCTCAAAAGCAGCTACAACTTCAGTAGCATCTTGTCCAATTTTATTTCTGAAGGTTTGCCGCACAATTTATTTGAACTCAGTATATTCATCCCTCTACTGAACGAATTTTGACCTTTTTTTCCCTCTTTTTTATGTCGCTAGCAAGTAACTGGATGTTTTGAGCCTGCAATACATCACTTTATTATTCTTTAATGGCTCCTTTAAAGTTTCATGCCAGAAACACTCAAATGCTTTGTGCGATCAAATCTGATGACATTGTATATAAAAAAAAAACATGTCTACATCAAACATTACCCCATCACAATAGCTTCATTAGCTCTACTGCCATTTTATGCAGCTTTCTAGCAGAATATACAGCAGCAATACTCATCCGGTGAACCTCAAGATCAAGCAAACTAAAGCCATTGTTTGAATCTAATTTGCTCTGTTTATGTTTATAAAAATAAACTTGAACAATAAATAAAGATACCAAAGCGTGGTTTAAACAGGCCTCATTTCCTAACATGTGCGCAGAAATGTTCTTACATGGGCGCACCAGCTGATTTTGTTCTCACCACCATGCGTATCGGAATCATTCTAAATTGACAGCCGTGTGTCTGCTCTCTGCAATTTGCATACTGCCACGCCTCTTTTTCTCCATATAATGACATCCGTTTGTCATTAAGAGAGCGGTGTGCTGAACAGAGAAGTTTTAAAGGTAAAAAACACAAGATCTCACAACAGCAGAAATTGAAGGCATCGGAGAAGGAAGACACAAGGGTGTCCTCCGGAGTGACAATGTTTAAAAAAAGATTAACCTGGACTGCAATAACTGAGGGACTGAATGCAGTGCAGGACACAGAACTGAGCACTAAAGCTGTGGACATTTCTCTCAGATGCTTCGCGGGGAGGACGGGGACTTGGCTAAATAATTATAACACCGCATCAGAACAGACGTACATTATAGGTCCGGTCGTCCTCCGGAATCCCCTGAGCTCAGGACACAAACAGACAAACGTTTACTATGTGTTTGTTGGATTTGCTTTAGAGTTTATGAGACTCATGTTTAAACCTGCAACACAACACAAGACGTAACGTGACGCACAGTCATGACATCAGGTTTAAGTGACCAGAACGATGCAGAGTTATGATCCCACATCGTCGATTAATAACTAAATACATGTGATCATCTGTTTGTGTGAAGAGGGTTAGAGACGAACACACACACACACGTAAATTCATAGTTTTTTAATGAATTTGGTCAATTCATTATTAAATAAAATTATTCCTGTTTATCTACTATTTTTATTCAATTAAATTGAGTTTTAATATACTATAAATTTAGTCAAAAAGAGGTGTGTTTACATGTTCTAGGACATTCAGGCCGTCATTATTTGTGCGTAAGCACGGTCCACATTATACTCTGTGAACAAATTTAGGTAAGAACATATTGATGAATCCTAGATTTGTGTGTCAAACATGCATAGGCACGGTTTAACAACAGATTTGTGCGTCTGCCCATTGCTACTCTATTTTCATTTTCTCAATAGTCCTAATGCTTTTATTTAAAAAACAACTTTCCATTCTTTTATTTGGGAAAATGTATTATTTCCACTAATGTTTATTCAGTTCCTGGAAAAGAACGTGAATGTGAATTGTACCAATCAAATACACATAATGAAGGATGGTAATGGTATCTGAGAGCTGCACTCTGCTACAGGAGTGAGCCTTCATATGGCTTTAACTACACATTTACCCCATATCTGAGCCAGCACTAGAAGACATTTAATGAGAACAGGCAGTGCTTTCAATAAATGTACCCCTGAATAACTAGTTGTGTACTCGTCTTTTATTTTTCCTACATCAAATTGTGGTCTGATATTTGTTTACACAAATAAAGGACATGTATTGTGCCATGTCCATATTTGCTCAGACAGAGGAAAGCAGATACAGATACCCACATTAAATCTGAGGCACTGCACATTTTTTACTCATCTTGCTGAAGCAAAGGCAATTTGGCATGCTTTGCAAGAGATGGCTCTCAGGCCGAGCTTCAAGAAGAGACAATGAGAAGTCTGACCTGGGTCTTACTACTTTAAAGAACCATTTTTATGAAGCATTGAGTTCAAAGGTACAATCGCTTCACCAACCAAGGTTTCTCTAATATGTGACAGAACAATCTATTCAGCAAAGATTTTTAAGTTTATAGAAGTCTTGATTCTGACCTTTCAAACTCTATACCTACGTTCCTTGAGCTCATGAGAGAAAATAGAGCTAGTGACGCATTTTTTAAGCCTCAACTTGTATTCCATAGCAGTGCTGTGAGTCACCCTTCTTTGTTCATGGCTGTGAAAAGGAGTCTAATGGAGCATGTAAAGAGAGACGTGTTTATAGGGCAGCTTTGGAAAGAGGCAAGAATCAGCCAATTAACCATAGGAAGGAAACATTGGTTTCTGTGTTCCTTAAGGCACATTGAGGGAGACAAGGAACACGGGAAAAAATGCAAACAATACAGCAGGTCAAAAATGTAAACAAGACCAAAGCAGTACGGGCTTTAAATCTCTCATATTGTGTCGATGTAACATGATTTTACACTAGAACTAGTGAGAGCAGCAAGGTTTCCTCACAGCAAGAAGGTTGCTGTTATATTTGTGGGTTTTCTACAGGTGCTCTGGCTTCGTGCTGCAATCCAAAGACATGCAGTGTAGGATAAGTGCCACTCCACAATAAATTGCCAATAGCCATGTCTTCAAGCATGAATGGTTTCATGCTTGGCCTTTTTCTTATATTTTACATTCTCAAGATTATAGAAATATCTATTACCAAGATAGTAAGAACATGGACTGGAAGGTGGTACTCTCAATGGTTAATCCCATGTTGCACCCCAGACAAACACATGAATAAATAAGAGACAGAGTACAAACCAGGTGCCTAGTGCAGCTGCCTTTCCTCTGCTGAAAAATGCTCCCCTTTTTCTATAGTCAAAGATCTGCAATTACACATCTAGATTTTACACTTGTATGTATTCACTCAAGTTTGAATTGCAATAACTCAAGGAAATAATTTGTCTACATGCTTCTGATGATCGTTTTCTTTCCTGTTTTAAAGCTTAAAAGCCATTATTGCATCATTTTGCAATGATCCTGCAGCATCATCTACAACTCACTAACCCCGATTGATATGCATCAGTGATCTGAAGAGTACAACCAGACAGTACATCCTTACTGCTAAGAATGACAAAGTACCATTCCTGTGGATGATGGCCTGTGCTGTAGAGTAGCTTTTAAAACTGCACTGGGTGTGTACCTCGTCCTACCCAGCACCACTCACCTCTATAACCTGCCATTCTCTAAACAAAGAAAAAAAACGATGCACTGGACCTAATACCATCTTAACGCATGCAAGTGAAGCACAATGTCCATCTATCCAAATATTGTTGAGGTGAGAAACCACATTCAGCATCTTCAGGAAATACATGAAAAAATTATGAGCTGCCTAGATGACTTCCCATGGACACATCATACGTGAAATGAATGTCCACCTCGCAGTGCTCATTCTACATCATCATTAACAAACACTTTCTTAGTTCAACCCATTTGCCAGAGAGACACATTGAACAATAAGCATGAGACTGAGGATTCCATGTATTGGAGTTGTCCATGGAGTCTGCAGTGGAGTTGCCAGCTAGCTTATCAGCTACTACATAAGAGTTAAGGTCACATGCCATAAACTGTCTTGTGTCAAAGTCAAAATCTAATTCTAAGAATGGAATTATTGTTTAAACACTATCAGAGCAGATTTTATTTCTGTTATTTAACCTGGCGAGGATTTTCTGACCCATTCCCCCGCCTATAAAGCTTTTCAATGTGTGTCACTTTGCCATCTGTGCTGTCTGACTAAAGTCCCTGATCCGGTAGCTTAAACCCCTGGACGGAAAACAAAAGATATCCCGTTAGATCCCTCTTGCACTGAGCCCTCAGTAAGTCCTGGGGCAATGATTTTTGTTTCTCAAATGTGATTGGTTAATTCACCTGCCACTTTCCAAACAAGTATGCAGTTTGTGAAGCTCCAGGTCTTCAGAACAACCAGTGACTGACCAGTTAATATTCTTTGTCTAGACCAGTGGTCACTAACCCTTCGAACGCGATCGACTGGTTGATCTCTAAAACCTTCACTGTCGATCCCTGGATCAGAGCTGGACTCACTGGCTGCGGTCACGCCGCAGACCAGCTTTGTGGCAGTTGTCTGTTGTTCACACGCACTGTGTCAACTACTGGTGGCAGAGTTGCTGGTTTATCATGTGCATTTCCTTTTATAAAAGTCGGATCAAAGTACTAAACTAAAACCAGGACACTACAGCATGAAGATGTGCATCTTCTGGTCAGTCGATAACAAATGAAAGGATTCAGATAGTGAAATGCCTGATCCTTTTTACTTTGAAACAGATTTGGGAGGTTTTGGAAAATGTACATTTGTGACAAATCCGATACATTCACATTGGAGTTCACAGCAGAATAAACAGAGAACATGCACTTTCACCTAAGTTTTAATGCTTATCTTTGTAATTGATTGATAGATTTGGTAACAAATGTTTACAATACTTCCTTTATGTGTTTCAAAATAAGAGCACTGTGACATTACTGTTAAAGGAATTTATTTGTTTTTAAAAAAAACAGTATTATATCGAAATATTTGCAGGAGCGGTTCAGCAGAAGATGCATGGCTTCATACTGTATAGTACTGGTATTTATGAGTACACAGGTGTTGGGACAAGGTTTTTTTGCAAACCACAGGCCTCCTTTCAGTCAAACTTGTTACAAACATGCCGCATGTGCTGGAGTGGACTCAATCCCCCAAGATGCCAAAGGTTCCAGTCAAGTCAAGGAACTCAGTCTCCCAGAGGATGTAACAGGATGCTGCATGTCCTGGGGTCTGGGCAATGTCACACAAAGGTGTCAAGAACCACCAGGGTCAACTCCTATTGGTCACTCTGGTCCAAGACCTGTGAGGTCACCGGGGCCAATATACGGAGAGATCTCCCCAAGATCTTTCTCTCTTTCTACAATCCTTCGAAGGCCAGCAGGCTGTCCAGCCTCTCTTCTCCTACATCGCCAAGGGGGGGGGCCTGGCTGATCCAGCTTCCTTCTCTATCCAACCCACAACCGGAGGTCAGAGGTGCAGCTCCCCTGCTCACCCTTCAAGGAAATCTCCTCGCCCTTCAAGCTCTACAAAACTCCTCGTAGCGACGCGATGTCCTGCAGGAAAACTTCAACCAGCATCTGAGATTCTGTCGAGCTGTCTCGACAGAATCGCGAATGCAGAACTCTACGATCACAAAGCCAGGAGACGTCACAGAACTTCAAACTGAACAGCAACTTATTTTCCTCTTTCCCTCGGACTGGTAACATAATCTGGGCTTAATACATGCTTAATACATGCTAAGCAAGACTGTTTACTCAATTCTGTGTGTTTACAAGTTTGATATATGCTGTGATGTTGTAGGTATAAGTTAAATGAAGGTTAATGGCAGTTAGGCTCGCCACAGGCTTTGTCCCTGACTATCATATTGATTAACATACACACAGACACGCATGGCATTTCACCAAGTTAAACCTCACCCCTCAGCCGTAAAGCGACGGCCTTAAAGAAACCTCAGAAAAAGGGGGGGGGCTCTTATCTTAGGGACCATTCTTTCAAGCATGCTAATTCACATTCACACACACTAACACACCTCCTAGTTAGTTAGTTTGATTGTTTAGTAATTTGTGTTTTTATACTTTATTATGTTCATAATAAATGTTCTTCTTTGACAAATGTTCTGTCATTAATATTGCATAAGTGAATCTTGCCAACCGTTACACTGTTAAGAACTCCATAACCTTCATTGTTCATTATATAATCTTTAATGGTAAAATATTGAGATTTCTAATTGAACTAGAACTAAATGAGACTGATCTTAATCAATAAATTGGCTATCTTTTCCCTTCTATGAAGGGTGGTACCCCGCGAGAACTTTAACCAGTTAAAGTTATGATTTAATATTAATATTTTAAATATTAATGTTTTATATTTTATTTTGATAACCAAATTTATTGAGTGCCAAAAGGCACACCATTCTATGGTAACTCTTTTTAAGCACTATTGCAAAACACAGGACTACTTTATACAAAGAAATAGTCATTTATGGCAAAATTCAAGGCAAAGTCTCTGTAAAAACATTTTGCTGCAGTAGCAGCTCCTCTGCAAAACATATTGTTGAACTGAGAAGCTAAATATTATAGATTAAACAGATGTTGTAAATATGAATTGATATTAATGTCTATATTGTGTATCGAATATAAAGTTGCATAACTGCATTTCTTTGTGTATATTTATGGTTGTACATTGAGCCTTTAAAAGGAATTGCAAAAATAACTATTTTGCCTTACATTTGAAATTAAAAAGCGACCTTGGGCTTGAAATGATTGGTGTTCACTGGTCTAGACAAAGGAGAAAAGTTACAACTAATGCTACCATTTGAAGAAAATCATTGTGAAATTACAATCAGAAGACGATGAATTTTAAACCAAAGAGGTCAAATATAACTAAAAAAGGTTTTGATTTGCGGGGTGTGATTGCAGCGACTCTGGGCATCAGACTTTAGTTTTGTTCCCAATTTCCGACAGCAGGTAAGTTCCACAGCTGATTATTGCTATAACCTCTGCCTTAGCTGTCATGCCAAACGGCAGATCCACTCGTTCTTGGAAAGTTTGGGAAGGGGAAAGAGGATGAGGGTTTTAGAGCCCAGCTGTCCGCCAGATGAAGATTCCTGCGAGTGCTGTGTTCAGAGAGAATACTGGATCTGTTGACAGGATAATTGAGGAAGCAGAATTCATCACAGTTAACGCATGGCAAACAGGGAATGTTTTCCAAGACTTGGAGATGAATCAAATATTTGTGTGTTTCTACATCATCGCAACCGTTATCAAGAACTGTTTCTATTTGTGAGAGTGTTGGGAACAGTTGCTAAAGTTTAGAATTTACTATTTTTTTTTCATTTGGCTTTTCGGATTATCTGATTTCATTGAAGATGCATATCACACTTATCAAGATCAATCTGAAATAAATTCCGCTAAGATCTGACAAATGCTGCTTCCCCGGCAGTGCTTACAACACAGCTTGTGACTGGAGCAATTTTTGGTCCATGTTGCTTTTGCTCTCTTCAGAACTTCAGTAACTATCTTCAACTCAAAAAGTTTGTCGTTAAGTGGGCACCATTTAGAACAAAGCCAACT